>NC_092149.1:41464126-41788709 GCF_045791955.1 Oncorhynchus clarkii lewisi | reverse complement strand
AGAGCTTGTTTATGGAATAGTGCTTATTTCTGCATTTCAATGTTGCAACTTGCTGAAAACAGTCTACAGTGTTTTCATAACAACTCGAATAAACATAAATGTTTTTTTTATCCAGATTGCATCAAGCATGATTTAGAGCAAGTTTATGGAAAAGTGCTTATTTCTGCATTTCAATGTTGCAACTTGCTGAAAACGGTGTTTTCATAACAACTCGAATAAACATAACACATTTTTTTTTTTTTATCCAGAGTGCATCAAACATGATTTAGAGCTTGTTTATGGAATAGTGCTTATTTCTGCATTACAATGTTGCAACTTGCTGAAAAACAGTCTGCAGTGTTTTCAAAACAATTCGAATAAACATAACAAATGTTTGTTTTTTTATCCAGAGTGCATCAAACATGATTTAGAGCTTGTTTATGGAATAGTGCTTATTTCTGCATTACAATGTTGCAACTTGCTGAAAAACAGTCTACAGTGTTTTCAAAACAACTCGAATAAACATAACAAATGTTTTTTTTTTAATCCAGAGTAAATCAAACATGATTTAGAGCTTGTTTATGGTAGTGCTTATTTCTGCATTTCAATGTTGCAACTTGCTGAAAACAGTGTTTTCAATATCAACTCGAATAAACATAAATGTTTTTTTTTTATCCAGATTGCATCAAACATGATTTAGAGCTTGTTTATGGAAAAGTGCTTATTTCTGCATTTCAATGTTGCAACTTGCTGAAAAACAGTCTACAGTGTTTTCATAACAACTCGAATAAACATAACAAATTTTTTTTTTTTTATCCAGAGTGCATCAAACATGATTTAGAGCTTGTTTATAGAAAAGTACTTATTTCTGCATTTCAATGTTGCAACTTGCTGAAAACAGTGTTTTCATAACAACTCGAATAAACATAACAAATGTTTTTTTTTTTTATCCAGAGTGCATCAAACATGATTTAGAGCTTGTTTATGGAATAGTGCTTATTTCTGCATTACAATGTTGCAACTTGCTGAAAAACAGTCTACAGTGTTTTCAAAACAACTCGAATAAACATAACAAATGTTTTTTTTTTAATCCAGAGTAAATCAAACATGATTTAGAGCTTGTTTATGGTAGTGCTTATTTCTGCATTTCAATGTTGCAACTTGCTGAAAACAGTGTTTTCAATATCAACTCGAATAAACATAAATGTTTTTTTTTTATCCAGATTGCATCAAACATGATTTAGAGCTTGTTTATGGAAAAGTGCTTATTTCTGCATTTCAATGTTGCAACTTGCTGAAAAACAGTCTACAGTGTTTTCATAACAACTCGAATAAACATACAATTTTTTTTTTATCCAGATTGCATCAAACATGATTTAGAGCAAGTTTATGGAAAAGTGCTTATTTCTGCATTTCAATGTTGCAACTTGCTGAAAACGGTGTTTTCATAACAACTCGAATAAACATAACACTTTTTTTTTTTTTTATCCAGAGTGCATCAAACATGATTTAGAGCTTGTTTATGGAATAGTGCTTATTTCTGCATTACAATGTTGCAACTTGCTGAAAAACAGTCTACAGTGTTTTCAAAACAACTCGAATAAACATAACAAATGTTTTTTTTTTAATCCAGAGTAAATCAAACATGATTTAGAGCTTGTTTATGGTAGTGCTTATTTCTGCATTTCAATGTTGCAACTTGCTGAAAACAGTGTTTTCAATATCAACTCGAATAAACATAAATGTTTTTTTTTTATCCAGATTGCATCAAACATGATTTAGAGCTTGTTTATTGAAAAGTGCTTATTTCTGCATTTCAATGTTTCAACTTGCTGAAAACTGTCCACAATGTTCATTTCATCTCAAATAGACAGCACAGCAAAAATTTGACATCCAGAGTGCATCAAACATGATTTAGAGCTTGTTTATGGAATAGTGCTTATTTCTGCATTTCAATGTTGCAACTTGCTGAAAACAGTCTACAGTGTTTTCATAACAACTCGAATAAACATAACAAATGTTTTTTTTTATCCAGATTGCATCAAACATGATTTAGAGCTTGTTTATAGAAAAGTACTTATTTCTGCATTTCAATGTTGCAACTTGCTGAAAACAGTGTTTTCATAACAACTCGAATAAACATAACAAATGTTGTTTTTTTTTATCCAGAGTGCATCAAACATGATTTAGAGCTTGTTTATGGAATAGTGCTTATTTCTGCATTACAATGTTGCAACTTGCTGAAAAACAGTCTACAGTGTTTTCATAACAACTCGAATAAACATAACAAATGTTTTATTTTTTTATCCAGAGTAAATCAAACATGATTTAGAGCTTGTTTATGGTAGTGCTTATTTCTGCATTTCAATGTTGCAACTTGCTGAAAACAGTGTTCTGAAAATCAACTTGAATAAACATAACAAATGTTTTTCTTTTTATCCAGAGTGCATCAAGCATGATTTAGAGCTTGTTTATGGAAAAGTGCTTATTTCTGCATTTCAATGTTGCAACTTGCTGAAAACAGTGTTTTCATAACAACTCGAATAAACATAAACAAATGATTTTTTTTATCCAGAGTGCATCAAACATGATTTAGAGCTTGTTATGGAAAAGTGCTTATTTCTGCATTTCAATGTTGCAACTTGCTGAAAACAGTCTACAGTGTTTTCATAACAACTCGAATAAACATAACAAATGTTTTTTTTTATCCAGAGTGCATCAAACATGATTTAGACCTTGTTTATAGAAAATTACTTATTTCTGCATTTCAATGTTGCAACTTGCTGAAAACAGTCTACAGTGTTTTCATAACATCTCGAATAAACATAACAAAAAAAAAATGTTATCCAGTAGTGTAACAAACATGATTTAGAGCTTGTTTATGGAAAAATGCTTATTTCTGCATTTCAATGTTGCATCTTGCTGAAAACTGTCCACAATGTTCATTTAATCTCAAATAGACAGCACAGCAAAAATTGGACATCCAGAGTGCATCAAACATGATTTACAGCTTGTTTATGGAAAAGTGCTTATTTCTGCATTTCAATGTTGCAACTTGCTGAAAAACAGTCTACAGTGTTTTCATAACAACTCGAATAAACATAACAAATGTTTTTTTTTTTATCCAGAGTGCATCAAACATGATTTAGAGCTTGTTTATGGAATAGTGCTTATTTCTGCATTACAATGTTGCAACTTGCTGAAAAACAGTCTACAGTGTTTTCAAAACAACTCGAATAAACATAACAAATGTTTTTTTTTTAATCCAGAGTAAATCAAACATGATTTAGAGCTTGTTTATGGTAGTGCTTATTTCTGCATTTCAATGTTGCAACTTGCTGAAAACAGTGTTTTCATAACAACTCGAATAAACATAACAAATGTTTTTTTTTTATCCAGAGTAAATCAAACATGATTTAGAGCTTGTTTATGGTAGTGCTTATTTCTGCATTTCAATGATGCAACTTGCTGAAAACAGTGTTCTGAAAATCAACTCGAATAAACATAACAAATGTTTTTCTTTTTATCCAGAGTGCATCAAGCATGATTTAGAGCTTGTTTATGGAAAAGTGCTTATTTCTGCATTTCAATGTTGCAACTTGCTGAAAACAGTGTTTTCATAACAACTCGAATAAACATAAATGTTTTTTTTATCCAGATTGCATCAAACATGATTTAGAGCAAGTTTATGGAAAAGTGCTTATTTCTGCATTTCAATGTTGCAACTTGCTGAAAACAGTGTTTTCATAACAACTCGAATAAACATAACAAATGTTTGTTTTTTTATCCAGAGTGCATCAAACATGATTTAGAGCTTGTTTATGGAATAGTGCTTATTTCTGCATTACAATGTTGCAACTTGCTGAAAAACAGTCTGCAGTGTTTTCAAAACAATTCGAATAAACATAACAAATGTTTTTTTTTAATCCAGAGTAAATCAAACATGATTTAGAGCTTGTTTATGGTAGTGCTTATTTCTGCATTTCAATGTTGCAACTTGCTGAAAACAGTATTTTCATAACAACTCGAATAAACATAACAAATGTTTTTTTTTTTATCCAGAGTAAATCAAACATGATTTAGAGCTTGTTTATGGTAGTGCTTATTTCTGCATTTCAATTTTGCAACTTGCTGAAAACAGTGTTTTCATAACAACTCGAATAAACATAAACAAATGTTTTTTTTTTTATCCAGAGTGCATCAAACATGATTTAGAGCTTGTTATGGAAAAGTGCTTATTTCTGCATTTCAATGTTGCAACTTGCTGAAAACTGTCCACAATGTTCATTTCATCTCAAATAGACAGCACAGCAAAAATTTGACATCCAGAGTGCATCAAACATGATTTAGAGCTTGTTTATGGAATAGTGCTTATTTCTGCATTTCAATGTTGCAACTTGCTGAAAACAGTCTACAGTGTTTTCATAACAACTCGAATAAACATAACAAATGTTTTTTTTTATCCAGAGTGCATCAAACATGATTTAGAGCAAGTTTATGGAAAAGTGCTTATTTCTGCATTTCAATGTTGCAACTTGCTGAAAAACAGTCTGCAGTGTTTTCAAAACAATTCGAATAAACATAACAAATGTTTGTTTTTTTATCCAGAGTGCATCAAACATGATTTAGAGCTTGTTTATGGAATAGTGCTTATTTCTGCATTACAATGTTGCAACTTGCTGAAAAACAGTCTACAGTGTTTTCAAAACAACTCGAATAAACATAACAAATGTTTTTTTTTTAATCCAGAGTAAATCAAACATGATTTAGAGCTTGTTTATGGTAGTGCTTATTTCTGCATTTCAATGTTGCAACTTGCTGAAAACAGTGTTTTCAATATCAACTCGAATAAACATAAATGTTTTTTTTTTTATCCAGATTGCATCAAACATGATTTAGAGCTTGTTTATGGAAAAGTGCTTATTTCTGCATTTCAATGTAGCAAATTGCTGAAAAACAGTCTACAGTGTTTTCATAACACCTCGAATAAACATAAACAAATGTTTTTTTTTATCCAGAGTGCATCAAACATGATTTAGAGCTTGTTATGGAAAAGTGCTTATTTCTCCATTTCAATGTTGCAACTTGCTGAAAAACAGTCTACAGTGTTTTCATAACACCTCGAATAAACATAACAAATGTTTTCTTTTTATCCAGAGTGCATCAAGCATGATTTAGAGCTTGTTTATGGAAAAGTGCTTATTTCTGCATTTCAATGTTGCAACTTGCTGAAAACAGTGTTTTCATAACAACTCGAATAAACATAAACAAATGTATTCTTTTTATCCAGAGTGCATCAAACATGATTTAGAGCTTGAAAGGGTTTTAATAAAGTGTTAATTCAAGTCTAATAACCCGTTTGGATGTTCTTTGGTGTATGGGTAAACTGTCTTAGGTATCCAACCAAAAAAAGGCTAAACATGTTGATATTGACCATGGTTATTTGCGCATGATAAATACCTTAGGTCAGTGTTTCCCAAATGGTGGGTTCCTGATTCCTGCTGTGTGGTGGCTTAAGACACAGTCCTGACTAGAAACACTGGGGTCGGGGTCAAGGACCTGGGCTCTCACTTCAGATTCTATGACCAGAGTCCGACCCCAAACCCTGAGCCAGACCCACGAGGCCTTAGCCAGGGTGGAGGTCTGGACATGGAGAACATTCCTCTGGAGTTCCACAAAGAGAACACTGTGACCAACGATCTGCCCCTGGAAGGCTTTGAGGGCGAAGACTACATTGACTTTGACAAGATCCTGGCCGAGGGAGGGGATGACTACAGGTAGGTGATATACATTGTTAGAGGATGAGTACAGTCGTGGCCAAACATTTTGAGAATGACGCAAATATTCACTTTCACAAAGTCTGCTGCCTCAGTTTGTATGATGGCAATTTGCATATACTCCAGAATGTTATGAAGATTGATCAGATGAATTGCAATTAATTGCAGTCCCTCTTTGCCATGCAAATTAACTGAATCTCCCCAAAATATTTCCACTGCATTTCAGACCTGCCACAAAAGGACCAGCTGACATCATGTCAGTGATTCTCTCATTAACGCATGTGTGAGTGTTGACGAGGACAAGGCTGGAGATCACTCTGTCATGCTGATTGAGTTCGAATAACAGACTAGAAGCTTCAAAAGGAGGGTGGTGCTTGGAATCATTGTTCATCCTCTGTCAAGCATGGTTACCTGCAAGGAAACACGTGCCGTCATCATTGCTTTGCACAAAAAGGGCTTCAAGGGCAAGGATATTGCATACATAAGGGAACATTTTGACATTTCGTGTATGGTTAGTGAGAAAGTCCATATTGCAAATGTACGGTCCCTTACTAGACGTCCGAAAACGTTTGTAAAATTCGCGGTCGGCGTCGGGCCGTGCGGTAGGGCCGGACCTACCGGAAAGTCATTGAATGAACTTTGTCGGACATTCGGTTTCCGTTTTATAAAATAAACAAGTTTTGGACCATTTTTCCACTATCCCGGAAATTCCCACAATAGGGCATAAGGAATCATATGGCAATTTGGCAAAACATCACGAATCACGACGGGGCCTTATCTCGAAAATGGAAAATATTTCGAAGCCAAAACTTGGTGAGCGTAGGTTTGGCATAATGGGCAGTTGGCCCCTCAACGGTTTTTGAGTTATGGCCATTTTTCTGGGATTAAAGGTCCAAAATGGAAATAGAGAAATTATTTTTCCACTTCAGGTCAAAGTCAAGGAGCCTCCGGTGTCAATAAAAAAAGAACCAGCCATTTATCTATCGTCATTTAAGAGAAACGGAACAATGACAAATTGGTGATGTTCACAAATAGGCAGGTTTTTTTTTCAACGGTTACAGATCCAGTTGCAGGGTGTTCATACGAATCTTTTTAAAGTGTGCTGCGGAGCTCTGCGAGATTTCTGTGATTTTCTATGATTTTCTGAAATAACACGCGCATACTAAACCCTCCGTAAATAACTCAGTTCTTAACGTAAAGACTTAAAACTCAGGATTATGTAAAGGCATACACCAATCAGGATATGCGTTTATTTATAGCTTCCTGTGCCAACCTTAAATGGTGTCATAGTGGCTGTTACCAAGGGTTAAAAAGGTCAGATCTTTTCAAAACTTCATATGTGTGATTAGGCAATCCCCATAAACTGTAAGTCAGTCATTTCTCCCAACAGATGTCAAAGAAAAGCTCTCACACACACACACACAGCAAGGATGGAGTGACAAAGTGCGGTGCTTAAAGACACAGAGAGCAGGCAATGGCATTACCATAATCCCTAGGCCGTGCCGAGTTCAACGAGATATCCCGCTTGACCGTAGCTCGCTCGGTCTAGGCGCAGCGACCATTAGAATAGTAGGCCCAAAATGAAGCCTGCCCCACAATGTCATTTGCTTTTGGGTGACAGTGAGAGAACCGTTAGGGTGAGAAGAAAAATTCCACCACAGGAATGTTCCTAAGGTCCTCCCGATCTGTGCAAAACTAATTTTGACCGTGTGGCATTAACCCTTAACAGTAAAACAGGGTTTTTTGATCTCAAAGATTACAGTGACATCTCTCCCCATAGGAATACATTGCCTGCACCCCTAAATTCAACCTGAAGCCTATATGGGTTATAAATGCCGTATGAACCTGTCTTCGGTACCAGTCCATCAGGCCACTATTTGGTCTACCTGTGTTGATTCTAAGCTTCCTGGACCAACCGGAAGTGGTTAAAATCACCCTACAAGTGTTTACCCATACCCTGCCTGCAGTTTGATAGACATAGTGCATTCAAGCCTGTGTAAATCAGCCAATTCTTAACGTAAAGACTTAAAACTCAGGATTCTGTAAAAGCATACCCCAATGAGGATATGTGTTGACTTGTAGCATGAAGTGCCATAATTGGTGTCTCAGGGGCTGTTTCGAAGGGTTAAAAAAGTCAGATCTGTCCAAAACTTCATTTATGTGATTAGGCAACCCCCATGAACTGTAAATCAGTCATTTTTCCCCAAAAAAATCTAAGGAAAAATAAATCACACTAAAACACAACTTGGAAGGAGGGACGTATTGGGGTGCGTAGAGACAGACAGTGGCTGCAATAGTTAGCTTTGTTCGAGCTAAAAAAAGAACCGTCAGACCTAGAGTTCCGAAACTTTAGAAACCTGTTCTAGACCTCCGGTCGATGGTGCGTGGTGAGTTACGTGGCTCTAGAAGGTTCTCTGACCGAGAAACAGCCTCGTACATTTGCAATACCTTCAATTCATTTTGACCATTACGAAAATGACGACGTTTAGAAAAGTCTCAGAGACGCAAGGCTAGGTGCATTGAAACTGGCTCGGCCCATAGAGACGGACCCCAACGTTTCTGTCCGATAGCTCGTTCAAGGACCCCGTAGCAAGGCATGGAAAAAAGTGGATTTTCAGCACCAATTAGGGTTTTGCTCGGACACCAAATTACCTATCGAGCCGAAACTCGGGATTCGGGGTCGCCTCACATAGGCCTTCACATAATGTCCGAACTGGACCCACAGCTAGAACGTAACTATGTGTTTTACCTTTTTATTATGTTTTAAACTGAAGGCGCTGTGAATTATGGGCCTGCTCTGACATATGTGATAGTTGGCTTCTAAATGAGTAGGAAAAAGTGTGTTTGGTGTCAATTGATATCAGTTTGGTGTCATAATGACATCTAATTGACTGATGGACACTGACTTGCTAGTTGACTTTTGTGCATTTGCAATATGTTTAAACGGAGAGGGACCATTACCAAAATGTCATTCTGAAATCAACACAAAAAATGGCATCACCATAGTCTCCAGACTGTGCCGAGTTCAACGAGACGCCCCGCTTGACCGTAGCTCGTTCTGAGTGCACCGAACTTGAAAAAAAGAAGGCCCAAAATGAAGCCTGCCCCACAATGTCATTTGATTTTGGGTGGCAGTGAGAGAACCGTTAGGGTGAGAAGCACAATTCGACCTCAGGTACGTTCCTGAGGTCCTCCCAATCCGTGCAAGCCTAACCTTGACCGTGTGGCATTAATCCTTCACAGTAAAAAGAAGGTGTTTACTTGAAACAGCTTGCTTTGACTTCTCTCCCCATAGGAATACATTGCCTGCACCTCTAAATTCAACCTGAAGCCTATGTGGGTTATGAATGCCTTATGAACCTGTCTTCTATGACAGTCCATCAGACCACTATGAGGTCTACCTGTGTCAATTCTAAGCTTCCTGAAGCAAAGGGAAGTGGTTAAAATCACCCTAAAAGTGTTTTGAAACGCATAACCTGTCATTATGAAAATCACTGTATTCAAACCTGTGTAGATCAATCAATTCTTAACTTAAAGACTTAAAACTCAGGATTCTGTAAGTGGCTATGTCAATCAAGACATGTGGTTACTTATAGCTTCCTGTGCCAACCGGAAGTGCCTTTAATTTGGTCACACTGTCTGTTTCGAAGGATTAAAAAAGTCACATCTCTCCAAAACTTCATATGTGTGACTAGGTAACCCTTCTGAACTGTAAATCAGTCATTTCTCCCAACAGATGTCAAAGAAAAGCTCCCTCACACACACACAGGAAGAATGGAGTGATAAAGTGCGGTGCTTAAAGACACAGAGAGCAGGAAATTGCATTACCATAATCCCTAGGCCGTGCCGAGTTCAACGAGATATCCCGCTTGACTGTAGCTCGCTCGGTCTAGGTGCAGCGACCATTAGAATAGTAGGCCCAAAATGAAGCCTGCCCCACAACGTAATTTGATTTTGGGTGAGAGTGAGAGAACCGTTAGGGTGAGAAGAAAAATTCCACCACAGGAATGTTCCTAAGGTCCTCCCGATCCGTGCAAGCCTAACCTTGACCGTGTGGCATTAACCCTTAATAGTTAAAAGAAGGTGTTTACATCAAACAGTTTGCATTGACTTCTCTCCCCATAGGAATACATTGCCTGCACCCCTAATTTCAACCTCAGGCCTATGTGGGTTCTGAATGCCTTATGAACCTGTCTTCGGTACCAGTCCATCAGTCCACTATGAGGTCTACCTGTGTTGATTCTAAGCTTCTTGGACCAACCGGAAGTGGTTAAAATGCCCCTAAAAGTGTATATCCATACCCTGCCTGCAGTTTGATAGACATAGTGCATTCAACCCTGTGTAAATCAGTCAGTTCTTAACGTAAGGACTTAAAACTCAGGATTCTGTAAAAGCATACCCCAATGAGGATATGTGTTGATTTATAGCGTCCTGTGCCAACCGGAAGTGCCATAATTGGTGTCTCAGGGGCTGTTTCGAGGGGTTAAAAAAGTCTGATCTTTCCAAAACTTCATATGTGTGATTAGGCAACCCCCATGAACTGTAAATCAGTCATTTTTCCACAAAAAATTCAAAGGAAAAATAAATCACACTAAAACACAACTTGGAAGGAGGGACGTATTGGGGTGCGTAGAGACAGACAGTGGCTGCAATAGTTAGCTTTGTTCGAGCTAAAAAAGAACCGTCAGACCTAGAGTTCCGAAACTTTAGAAACCTGTTCTAGACCTCCGGTCGATAGTGCGTGGTGAGTTAGGTGGTTCTAGAAGGTTCTCGGACCGAGAAACAGCCTCGTACATTTGCAATACCTTTTTTCATTTTTGGACCCGCAGCTAGAACGTAACTACGTGTTTTATGGTTTTTTTATGGTTTGAACCAAAGGCGTTGTGAATTTTGGGCCAGCTCTGAAGTATGTAATAGTTGGCTACTAAACGAGTTGGAAAAAGTGAGTTTGGTGTCAGTTTGTATCAGTTTGGTGTCAGAATGATATCTAATTGACTGATGGACTCTTGTCCACTTGACTCTTGTCCATTTGCAATATGTTTAAACAGTGAGGTACCATCAACAAAAGTGACATTCTGAAATCTACCCTAACGAGCGATTGAGATGAACCAAAATCACTGCAAAGTCAATTTCACATTCCTGCAGGATTTTTATAGCATGACAAATTCGTGATGGTACCTGCCCATTGAAACATATTGCAAATGCACAGTAACTTTGAAAAAGTAAGAAAACATAAACAAATGGACATAATGAAATCATGAAAACAATGCGTATCCATCGTCATATTTTAAACTGTCCATAAAGCACTCAAGGATGTCCCCTACTGATAGAGGGCCGTAGTAGGGTACTCCCATAGCGGGCATGGACAATAGTAGTCCCGGTAAATGCATTTAAAACAGTATTTTAATTTTGGGGTTACCAGATGCACATTTCAGGTCACCAGTTGCACGGAATAAAATCACAATCTGCATCCATCGTCATATTTTAAACTGTCCATAAAGCACTCAGGACGGCCCCCATGGATAGAGGGACGTAGTAGGGTACTCCCATAGCGGGCATGGACAATAGGAGTCCCGGTAAATGTATTTAAAACAGTAATTTAATTTTCGGGTTACCAGTTGCACATTTCAGATCACCAGTTGCACGGAGGAAAATCACAATCTGCATCCATCGTCATATTTTAAACTGTCCATAGGGCACTCAAGGATGGCCCCCACTGATAGAGGGACGTAGTAGGGTACTCCCATAGCGGGCATGGACAATAGGAGTCCCGGTAAATGCATTTACAACCAGATTTTTTATTTTTGGGTTACCAGTTGCATAACAATGCACGTGCATTTGCAATATGATTCTATAGTGAAAAAACATCACCAAAGTGACATTCTGAAATCAACCCTAACGAGCAATTGAGATGAACCAGAATCACTGCCCAGCCATCCCGAGTTCATCGGGCCAGTCAATTTCACATTCCTGCAGGATTTTTATAGCATGACAAATTCGTGATGGTAAATGCCCATTGAAACATATTGCAAATGCACGTGCATTTGCAATATGATTCTATAGTGAAAAAACATCACCAAAGTGACATTCTGAAATCAACCCTAACGAGCAATTGAGATGAACCAGAATCACTGCCCAGCCATCCCGAGTTCACCGAGGCCAGTCAATTTCACATTCCTGCAGGATTTTTATAGCATGACAAATTCGTGATGGTAAATGCCCATTGAAACATATTGCAAATGCACGTGCATTTGCAATATGATTCTATAGTGAAAAAACATCACCAAATGGACATGATGAAATCAACACAACGAGTGATGGAAATGAACAACTATCACTGCCCGGCCATCCCGAGTTCATCAGTTCAGTCAATTTTGGCCCCCCAAAAAATTGACTTTTGACTTTGACTTTTGACTTCCTATGAAATCATATTGCAAATGGACAAAACATATGCCTTATGCACAAGTAAAACAAACAAAAAAATTATGATAATACAAGTTGACAAAAGTATAGTTTGAGCAAAGTATAGTTTGAATTTTGAGCATGCCAAATTCGTGATGGTACATGCCCATTGAACCATATTGCAAATGCACAGTGACTTTGCAAAAGTAAGAAAACATAAACAAATGGACATAATGAAATCACCATATTTTTATTTTTGGGTTACCAGTTGCACAACAATGCACGCGCATTTGCAATATGATTCTATAGTGAAAAAACATCACCAAATGGACATTCTGAAATCAACACTAACGAGCGATTGAGATGAACCAGAATCACTGCCCAGCCATCCCGAGTTCACCGGGCCAGTCAATTTCACATTCCTGCAGGATTTTTATAGCATGACAAATTCGTGATGGTAAATGCCCATTGAAACATATTGCAAATGCACGTGCATTTGCAATATGATTCTATAGTGAAAAAACATCACCAAATGGACATGATGAAATCAACACAACGAGTGATGGAAATGAACAACTATCACTGCCCGGCCATCCCGAGTTCATCAGTTCAGTCAATTTTGGCCCCCCAAAAAATTGACTTTTGACTTCCTATGAAATCATATTGCAAATGGACAAAACATATGCCTTATGCACAAGTAAAACAAACAAAAATTATGATAATACAAGTTGACAAAAGTATAGTTTGAGCAAAGTATAGTTTGAATTTTGAGCATGCCAAATTCGTGATGGTACATGCCCATTGAACCATATTGCAAATGCACAGTGACTTTGCAAAAGTAAGAAAACATAAACAAATGGACATAATGAAATCACCATATTTTTATTTTTGGGTTACCAGTTGCACAACAATGCACGCGCATTTGCAATATGATTCTATAGTGAAAAAACATCACCAAATGGACATTCTGAAATCAACACTAACGAGCGATTGAGATGAACCAGAACCACTGCCCAGCCATCCCGAGTTCACCGGGCCAGTCAATTTCACATTCCTGCAGGATTTTTATAGCATGACAAATTCGTGATGGTAAATGCCCATTGAAACATATTGCAAATGCACGTGCATTTGCAATATGATTCTATAGTGAAAAAACATCACCAAATGGACATGATGAAATCAACACAACGAGTGATGGAAATGAACAACTATCACTGCCCGGCCATCCCGAGTTCATCAGTTCAGTCAATTTTGGCCCCCCAAAAAATTGACTTTTGACTTCCTATGAAATCATATTGCAAATGGACAAAACATATGCCTTATGCACAAGTAAAACAAACAAAAATTATGATAATACAAGTTGACAAAAGTATAGTTTGAGCAAAGTATAGTTTGAATTTTGAGCATGCCAAATTCGTGATGGTACATGCCCATTGAACCATATTGCAAATGCACAGTGACTTTGCAAAAGTAAGAAAACATAAACAAATGGACATAATGAAATCACCATATTTTTATTTTTGGGTTACCAGTTGCACAACAATGCACGCGCATTTGCAATATGATTCTATAGTGAAAAAACATCACCAAATGGACATTCTGAAATCAACACTAACGAGCGATTGAGATGAACCAGAACCACTGCCCAGCCATCCCGAGTTCACCGGGCCAGTCAATTTCACATTCCTGCAGGATTTTTATAGCATGACAAATTCGTGATGGTAAATGCCCATTGAAACATATTGCAAATGCACGTGCATTTGCAATATGATTCTATAGTGAAAAAACATCACCAAATGGACATGATGAAATCAACACAACGAGTGATGGAAATGAACAACTATCACTGCCCGGCCATCCCGAGTTCATCAGTTCAGTCAATTTTGGCCCCCCAAAAAATTGACTTTTGACTTTGACTTTTGACTTCCTATGAAATCATATTGCAAATGGACAAAACATATGCCTTATGCACAAGTAAAACAAACAAAAAAATTATGATAATACAAGTTGACAAAAGCATAGTTTGAGCAAAGTATAGTTTGAATTTTGAGCATGCCAAATTCGTGATGGTACATGCCCATTGAACCATATTGCAAATGCACAGTGACTTTGCAAAAGTAAGAAAACATAAACAAATGGACATAATGAAATCACCATATTTTTATTTTTGGGTTACCAGTTGCACAACAATGCACGCGCATTTGCAATATGATTCTATAGTGAAAAAACATCACCAAATGGACATTCTGAAATCAACACTAACGAGCGATTGAGATGAACCAGAATCACTGCCCAGCCATCCCGAGTTCATCTGGCCAGTCAATTTCACATTCCTGCAGGATTTTTATAGCATGCCAAATTCGTGATGGTAAATGCCCATTGAAAAATATTGCAAATGCACGTGCATTTGCAATATGATTCAAAGGTGAAAAAAACATCACCAAATGGACATGATGAAATCAACACAACGAGTGATGGAAATGAACAACTATCACTGCCCGGCCATCCCGAGTTCATCAGTTCAGTCAATTTTGGCCCCCCCAAAAATTGACTTTTGACTTTGACTTTTGACTTCCTATGAAATCATATTGCAAATGGACAAATCATATTCCTTATGCACAAGTAAAATAAAGAAAATCATGATAATAACATTTTACAAAAGTATATTCATACAGTTCTTACACATGATTAATTGTCTTAAAATCGAAACAATTTCGAAAAACGGTCCAGAAAGCACTTTTTTTTAGTTTTTTAAGTTTTAAAAAAAAAATCTAATTTTCGACTTTTGACTTCCTATTAAATCATATTGCAAATGGACAAAACATATGCCTTATGCACAAGTAAAACAAAATAAAAATAATTATGATAATTAAATACGAATAAAGTATGTTGATACAGTTCTTATACAAGTGTAATTGACACAAAATTCGAAAGAATTTTGAAAAACGGTCCAGAAAGCACTTTTTTAAGGGTGTGTGAAGTTTTTTATAAAATTTTGACATTTTTGACTTTTGACTTTTGACTTCCTATGAAATCATATTCCAAATGGAGAAAACATATGCCTTATGCACAAGTAAAAAAAACATATATATATGATAATAAAGTATGACTAAAGTATGTTGATACAGTTCTTATACATGTGTAATTGACACAAAAATCGAAAGAATTTCGAAAAACGGTCCAGAAAGCACTTTTTTAAGGGGTGATAAGTTTTTGACAAAAAAATCATTTTTTCAAAATTTTGCTTTTGGATGTTGACTTGGGTTGCATTTCCATATCAATATGAAAAACCCCGGTGGAGCGCACTCGCCCCCTGTTGGATTTTTGAAGTGTTAAAACTGGCAATTGCCATATGGCATTTGCAATATACTTTGCACGAATCAACGCCACATTGGGTGGTATTGGACATCGTGTATATGGTTTGTCCAATGCCAATATCTTGCCATTCATTTTTGTCCATTTCAGGGGGGTAATCAATCAATCATTTATCGGATCATAAAGAACTTCAAGGAGAGCGGTTCAATTGTTGTGAAGAAGGCTTCAGGGAGCACAAGAAAGTCCAGCAAGCACCAGGACCGTCTCCTAATGTTGATTCAGCTGCGGAATCGGGGCACCATCAGTACAGAGCTTGCTCAGTAATGACAGCAGGCAGGTGCGAGTGCATCTGCATGCACAGTGAGGCAAAGACTTTTGGAGGATAGCCTGGTGTCAAGAAGGGCAGCAAAGAAGCCACTTCTTCCTAGGAAAAACATCAAGGGCAGACTGATATTCTGCTAAATGTACAGGGATTGGACTGCTGAGGACTGGGGTAAAGTCATTTTCTCTGATGAATCCCCTTTCCGATTGTTTGGGGCATCCGGAAAAAAAACATGTCCGGAGAAGACAAGGTGAGCGCTACCATCAATCCTGTGTCATGCCAACAGTAAAGCATCCTGAGACCATTCATGTGTGGGGTTGCTTCTCAGCCAAGGGAGTGGGCTCACTCACAATTTTGCCTAAGAACACAGCCATGAATAAAGAATGGTACAAACACATCCTCCTAGAGCAACTTCTCCCAACCATCCAGGAAACAGTTTGATGACGAACAATGCCTTTTCCAGCATGATGGAGCACCTTGCCATAAGGAAAAAGTGATAGCTAAGTGGCTCGGGGTACCAAACATTGTATTTTGGGTCCACGGCCAGGAAACTCTCCAGACCTTAATCCCATTGAGAACTTGTGGTCAATCCTCAAGAGGCGGGTGGACAAGCAAAAACCCACAAGTTCTGATAAACTCCAAGCATTGATTATGCCAGAATGTGCTGCCAGCAGTAAGTTAATTGACAGCATGCCAGGGCAGATTGCAGAGGTCTTGAAAAAGACTGCAAATATTGACTCTTTGCATCAACTTCATGTAATTGTCAATAAAAGCCATTGACACTTATGAAATGCTTCTATTTATACTTCAGTATTCCATAGTAACAAAATATCTAAAGACACTGAAGCAGCAAACTTTGTGAAAATTAATATTTGTGTCATGTGATTTGAGCACTGGGAAGCTCTGTAGTCATATTTTTGATTGAAGTGGCACAGTTGGCTGGAGCATGGTGCATGCTTGTGGGTTAGCTATTTTCAAAATATTTATATTATTACAGTGAAGGGGATGAGATTGATGAGATCGCAACTCCGCTCCAGATATCGACATCTTCGCTGAACCCCCAGACCCAAAGACGCGGCGGGCCAGACTCCTATGCCTATTCCATGGCCACTCGCGCCTCCAACGAATCAATTTGGTCAACGCCCACTTTGGCTTTAAACTCTACCGTAGCCTTCGGAACGATGTCAACCAGACCGACAACATTCTGCTGGCGCCCATCGGAATCTCTATTGCCATGGGAATGATGTCACTTGGAGCGGGGCCCAAAACATATACGCAGCTATACCCAGACGCTGGGATTTGCCGATTTCGTCAATGCAAGCCATCACTATGACAACGCTACTGTACACAAGCTGTTACGGAAGCTTACGCACAGACTCTTCCGACGGAACTTTGGATACAACATTGCGATCCGTTAACGACCTGTACGTGAAAAAAAGAGGTGGTGGTGGAACCGAGAGTATTTTGCGGAGCCCCAGTCAGTGGACTTCGAGGACAAGGCTTTTCAGATTTTTCTTTTTTTTTAGGTCTCTGTCTGTTCACTGAGTTCTCATTGGCAAATTATATTTCTTAGGAACCTGTTTTCAGTTCCTACCGCTTCCACTGGATGTCAACAGTCTTTGGAATTTGGTTGAGGTTATTAATTTATGCAATGAAGAAGTATGCCATCTAGGAACTGCGTAACACTGTTGAGAGTTGGCCAAGACATGAAAAGTGGCGTTAGTTTCCTCTCATCCTCTATTGAAAACAGATAGACCCGTATTCAATTTGATCGATTATTAACGTTTAAAAATACCTAAAGTTGTATTACAAAAGTTTTGTGTAGCGCCTGCAGGGTTGAAATATGCTACCCTCTTAGTTTACTGTTGTGCTATCATCAGATAATAGCTTCTTATGCTTTCGCCGAAAAGCCTTTTTAAAATCTGACATGTTGGCTGGATTCACAACGAGTGTAGCTTTAATTGAGTATCTTACATGTGTGATTTAATGGAAGTTTGAGTTTTATATCAATTTATTTGAATTTGCCGCAGTGCTTTTCCCTGGTTTTTGGCCAAGTGGGATGCGAGCGTTCCCTATCCTAGAGAGGTTAAACTAATTAGATGGAGCTCAGATTTGTTTGGGTTAGAATGTGATGCCATCAGATCCATCTGATGAGTTCTAAACACCCTGGACACCATCAGGTTTCGGAATAATAACTTTTGAAATGGCGACAGATGGCCCCGATTCTGCCTATAATGGTCCGCCCCTTTTTTCAATTTTTGTCTAAAATGACATTCCCAAATCTAACTGCCTGTAACAGGCCCTGAAGCAAGGATATGTATTTCTTGGCACCATTTGAAAGGAAACACTGAAATTTGTGGAAATGTGAAAGGAATGAAGGAGAATATAGCACAATAGATCTAGTAAAAGATCTAGTAAAAGAGAAAAAAAACATTATTTTGTATTTTTTTTACCATCACCTTTGAAATGCAAGAGAAAGGCCATAGTGTATTATTCCAGCCAGCTGCAATTTAGATTTTGGCCACTAGATGGCAGCAGCGTATGTGCAAAGTTCTAGACTGATCCAATGAACCATTGCATTAATGTTCAAAATGTTGTATCAAGACTGCCCAAATTTGCCTATATTTATTAATTCGTCTCGATCTAGATAAAATTGGTCAGCATAACCTGCTGACGGAAAATTCCAATCTAATAAAGAACTCAGAGATGCTTTTGCAGTATGGCACAATAACATCAATGAGAAATTGCAAGTGTTTTGATGTCGGTCTTTTATCAACAGAAGAGTATAACCGATGTACTCAGCTCCAAAAATACTGGGTCATGAGTACATTCATAGAATTTGTACGTTGGCTTTGATGGCAGGTTTGAAACCCGTGATCAAAACGGCAATTGCAGGGGTAGTGGATGAAATGGATCAGGATGCTTTGAAAGTGGAATAGAACTCCTCTCACTTCGCAGTCGTGCACGGGATTAATATGGTCACAGTGAAAGTCACTAACAGCGGTTTCAATGGCCAAGGTAAGACAAAGAGGAAAAAATTGTGAAAAAACATCAAAGCGTAGGTGGACAGATCCCTGTTTTAAATGTGGGGCTGTTGGTCATTGGAAGAATGTAGAGTGGTAATGGAGACTACTGCACTCGTGGGATTCGGGGGGATGCTACGTTGCAAGTGTTTGCATCTTTGTCAAAAGAGCAGCAACAAGCCCTCTTGAATGCAGCGGGACAGGAAAATGTTACATAACAGTGTATGGTCTCGGTTCGATTGATAGTGGTTAATGGAGATTACAGTTTCTATGTGAAGAGAGACATAGGCAATGTTTCAAACAACTTTTTAATAGATGCCTGGGATCAAATATTGCGATTCCTTACAATGAAGAATTGGCTAAATTTGCCACAGGAAAGGGTATTTTGGGTTGAAGAATCTGTGAAATGCCAGGGGAATGGATTCTAAAAAAGGTAACATATTAAAATGAGGCCAAACATTCCGTGCAAAAATCTGGAAACCCTGTTTTTTTTTTAATCTCATGAGACATTTTATGTTGTCTTATTCTGAAATAGATCTATAGAATGGACAAAAGGTAGGAGGAGTCACAAGGAATTAGAGTGGAGTTAAGTGTGAGTAATTGTTAGTAGAGTTTAAAAGAAGAAAGTCTGTCAAACAACAGCATTGGAGTTACCAAATCTAAAATTAACTTAAAAAACTGTTGTTGGGGGAAAGAGAGACCAGTAAATCGTTAGATTTGTGGCGAGAGATATGCCGCTGTGTCTAAGGGTAGTATGCTAATAAAGGATACATAAATGTTGGGTGGATTAAAGCAAAGGTTTAATGATTGAAGGGAGGACAGTGGACTCATTTTCATGTTTTGTTTGTAGTTGAAATTTTTGGGTTGCTGATTAAGATGTAGCATAGTAAATGCTAACGAAATGTACACTTTCTTTACCAGAAGTGGGGGTTTCATTATCTCTTTGGAATGCTTCCCGAGACTGTGGTCTTGGGAGAGCAGTTAGTGAAATGCTACAGTGTTATAAGTATGAAGGTATCCGGATTAGGCTGTAAAAGGAGCTCCCAGATAAGTAAGGCCTGGTTATGTGTGTGTTTTGACCTACGGTTTAGTACACACACACACAACTTACTGGTTATGAAAATGGGTTAGTGGTGTTAATACTGTGGGATTTATTGTGTGGGGTCTCTTCAATTTGGTTTTAAATTGGGTAAGCAGAATGTTGGAAATGTTTCAAATATTTTTTAAATGGTTTCTGAAGGACAGGGAAAGAAAATAGAAAATAAATGTGTAATGGTGTTGAATGATCTTTGTCCTGACTTTCTGGTGAGGCCTGATCAACCTCACTAGAAATGATTGAGACAGGTGGAATTTAACTTTTTATGGCTGGGGGGCAGTATTGAGTAGCTTGATGAATAAGGTGCCTAAAGTAAACGGCCTGCTCCCCAGTCTCAGTTTCTAATATGTGCATTTTATTATTAGTATTGGATAGAAAACACTCTGAAGTTTCTAAAACTGTTTGGATGATGTCTGAGTATAAGAGAACTTATATGGCAGGGGAAAACCTGAGAAAAATCCAACCAGGAAGTGGGAAATCTGAGGTTTGTAGTTTTTCAAAGCTTGGCCTACCGAATAAACAGTGTCTATGGAGTCAAGTTGCACTTCCTACGGCTTCCACTAGATGTCAACTGTCTTTAGAAACTTGAATGAGGATTATACTATAAAGGAGGGGCTCATGTGACCTGTTTGAGTCAGTGGTCTGGCAGAGTGTCTCAGGCTTGTGACGCGCGCTCCTGACAGAGTTAGTTCTCTTTCCAGTGCTTTTCTTCAGACAAAGGAATTCTCTGGTTGGAACATTATTGATGTTTTATGTTAACATCCTAAAGATTGATTCCATACATCATTTGACTTGTTTCTACGACCTGTAACGGAACTTTTCGAGTTTTTGTCTGGATGATATACATATTAGCATCTGGGACAGAGTAAGAGTCAGTTCGCTCTGGGCACGCCATTTATCCACAAAAGTGAAAATGCTGCCCCCTATCCCAAAAAGGTTAACATATTCCATGTGTTATTTCATAGTTTTGATATCTTCACTATTATTCTACAATGTAGAAAATAATAAATATAAAGGAAAACCCTTGAAAGAGTAGGTGTCCAAACTTTTGACTGGTACTGTACATCAGTCCCCACTTTTGGCAGGATACTGAAGAACGTCACCCTAGAATGCCAGCGCATCAAATCCAATAGGAGCATCAGAAGAGCTCCAACCCAGCAGAGACCAGCCCCACACCCCAGCAGACATGCACTGAGAGGCCCCCCGCCAAGAGAGGAGTACCACCGACCACACCCATCATCAAACCCCAAAGCCAGCACAGCCAACCTCCACCCCGCCCCCCCCCCCCCCCCCCCCCCAGCACCTAAACCCAGCACAACCGAACCCCCCAAACCAGCAACAGATACCCCCCTATGGGCTTCACCAGGACTGAGCCACTCCTGCACCCCTCAGCACCTCCACCCATGCAACAGGAGCCTACAAGAAAGAGAGATTCTCCATCCTAGAAGATATCAGTCAATTCCAGGCCTAGAAGAATGCTCTGATCTGTGGGGATCTTAATGCTAGGACTGTCGAAGAACCAGGCACCATTAGCACACAGGGAGACATTTTGGCATTTTCCTGTATTACCAAATGAGGAGAGTTACAAACCACACACCAGTCAGAGTTATACTTAAACTTAATCTTTAATAATATGAGCTTAATAGCTTAATAAGAGCCCTTTTGAGAGTGACTACAGAAGAATACAAATATATTTTATAGCCAAGATACACCCCTCTCAACTTACATGACAAACCGCAGATCTTAGGAACTCTTCAGAAAGGGCCTTTTACTTGAGAAAGTAGTATCCATTAGTGAGATAGCATTCGCTATAAATTATCACTCAGTTTGGTCTCTAAAACGAGGTTCTAATCTCGTTCCTGGTACTTCATAGTACCAAAACAATACCTCATCCAAGGCATAACTCAATTCTAGATACTCCCATCTCAAGTAAACCCCCTCTTGACTCCACTGATGGACAAGCTCACTGAGGGGAGTGACTTGCACACAGACATTGTGGAGACAAGTAATTGGTTCCCTCTTAATCACGCCATCCCTTCACATGGTTTAACAGATACATTCACATATGAAGACAATGTTCCATACTGTCCTCTTCCCTTTCTGATATTCTGCATAGCACCAGAGACTTGTAAAAGACAAGCCTGACCTCTCCCCTCTCTGGGCCCCAAATGACTGAGCCCCAGCTGAGGGAAGAAATGCATCTGCCAACACTAGAGTCTATTAGAAATACATTCTAATAAAAAGTATATCACATAAGAATATTATGCAGATATGACATCTTAATGACTTATGTTACCCAACTAATTCTCATTAATCCACCACAAGACAAACATCAGCATGTCTCTCCCCTCATAACCCCCCAGGAAGAACTTAGATAAGAACAACAACATAAATGGGAACCGATGGCTCTGATGGCTCTATGGACAATTCCTTCTACCTCATGGCTTGGTTTTTGCTCTGACATGCATTGTCAACTGTGGGACCTTATATAGTCAGGTGTGTGCCTTTCCAAATCATGTCCAATCAATTGAAAGTACCACAGGTGGACTCCAATCAAGTTGTAGACAGAGCTGCATTTTCTCCTAAACTGCGAGAGCTATACAAACTGACGGGCAATTTCCTTCCCTAAAATGAATAATAATAATTTAAATCTAAACAGAAAAGGAGAAAATCAAATATCTATTGAGAGAAAACCCCCTTTGTGCCATATCAGCTGCAAAATAAGTAGCTTTCTGCCACACCCGTAGGGACAGCTAGTGGAACCAACCAGAGCAATAACATCGCTACCCGTGTCTTTCTCACTATTTAATTATTGTCCTCAATCATTTCTTATTGTAGTGTCCTGTTAATTGTTACTACTCGTTGAGTATTATTTTTCCTCTTATTATCTATCTGCATCATCATTGATTTGATATGTGTCTATATGTCTGCTTTGGCAATGTATGTGGTAACATTTTTCATGCCAATAAAGTAATTTTAATTTTAATTTGAGAGATGTAGACAGAGAGCGCAAGAGACTTAGAATGGATTTATATATTTCTGAGATGTCGGAACAACAGTCCCAGCTCCAAAACCTCTAAGTTTTTTCCCCACACGAACGACACGCAATTTATACTGTGTGATTAATGGTCAGCCATGGCGCATGCAAATGTGAACTGATAGCACGTAATGTGAGAACTTCTGACAAGATTCTCCGATTCTCCGGGCGGTATCAAGATTTTCATATTGTCATACCGTCCTTCCCTCATCCTGGGATTTACGGTATTACTGGCAAAGCAGACTGTGCTAAAAACACAAGAAAATACCATTGGGCTTCTATTACCAGAATGCTAACAAAATTAGCACAAACTAATAGCAAAATCACAGACGCTGTTAGCTAAATGCTAGCAAGCTCCCCAAAAAATGTAATTGCAAAGACAGGCAAATCCAGCTCATATACAAGCATAGCTAATAGCTGCCGAATGTCATTTTTTGTGAGCGTGGACATTTACAAGCGAAAGTGAACAAGAGAAATTGTGCAACCCTTACAAAAAATGTACCATGGTACTTTCAGTCATACCATGGTATAGATCTGAATCATGGAAATGTACCAAGGTTTTAGCTTTGAAATATGATGGTACTGCCATGCACTTAAATAATACCATGGAATTGTTTAATTTTTCCATGGTTTAGATGTATATTATGGAAATACATGGTTTTACCTGCATTGTACATTCTACCATATGGTAATGCACAATTATGATAAATGGTACCAAAAATTATCATATTGTACCATCTTTAATTGTGAGTTACCATAGTACAATGCATTACATTTTAACAAACCCCCCAGAGTCAAAAGAGGTTGGTTGGTATTATTTGATTAATTTATATACCAGTATGGGCAACTTTCTGATAAAGTCAGAGGCAGGCTATTATTGTTGGTCCAAGTTTGTCTGTTTGGGTTCCCGGTGTTGCCAACCTGAAATGTGGGGGAATGTGAGATATAGTGTAGTCTAATCTTTAGCATTTTGTAATAATTTACAGTATTTATATTCAAGGGATGTTGTGCTTGATTTGGCCCGCAGAGGGAGCCGCTCGGTCTAATGGTTGCCACACACGCTCTCACTCTACAGTGGCTCTCGCACTAGCCTGCCAGTGAGACAGTTGAATGAGAGCAAACTGAAGAATGAAGCACCAGATAAAAAAATATTTTAAACGTTATCACGGTTAGCGAGTTATAAAGCATAGGATATGACACACCAGATTAAGCAGAGTGTAATGATTTAATTGTAATTTTTTATTATGCTTGACAGTTTAATTTCCAAAAGGCAATTAGCATATAAGCTAACGTGGTCTAAAAATAACTTCAGTCAAGTTAGCCTGTCATAGTCATGGCAACAGGACCAACGAAGGTTCACACAGAGTGTAAACAAAGGGAAACATTTTATATTGCTGTTTTTAAGGATATGATTAGAATTACATCATGAAAATGTATCTATGAGAAAAGATGATAATACTTTACCCCCAAAACTGTTTGTATGTTGGCTATTTAGAATTAAGAGTTGCCAAGTCAGTTGAATGAGAGAGAGAGAGACAACTGAAAAAGTTAAAGAGAGATGCAACAGATAAACTGACTATTTTAAATCTTCAAGGATTCAGAATCCCTTGATGCTTCTCACCATACCCTATCCAGGTTCCAAGGTTTACTACTAGACCATGTGTGTTGTGGTTTTTCACTATGAGCTAAAGGGGTTCAAGAGGGTTATTGGCCTACGCTTTGCCATTGCAGAACGAGTAGTCAATGTTGCGTTATGTGAGTACCATAAATTGCTATATCTTTGGTCACTTTACCTGAAAAACGGTGGGACACAGACCACCATAAAACATTGTAAACAACTATCATGCTTTCATGTTTCACTACATGCTGCTAGTACAAAATCATGGTATTTTTTCTTTGTTCTTTGAGGGGAGAAGAATGGAGGAGAAAAAATGGCAACTGCACAGATAACTAATCCAGAGCGCTTTGACTTCTAGCAGAAAACAATGAGATATTGCATACACTTACAAGTAAATTGTGTAACTTCATCACCTCATGAGCGCCACACAACAGAGACTATAGAACGCTAATGTAAAATAAGGTGACAGGTGAAATGTGTTTTTTTTTTCTCTGAAGACAATTCAGTTTTAATTTATATTAGCCATATATTTTTCAACTATGCTGTGCTGTTTCACAAAAGTTCTGAACCTATATAGATTTTACAGATACAGTACATTTTATATGAGTTATCTTGTTATTTTTAGTCCCACCCTTCAGCTCCACTTAACCCCTCCCATCGATCTCTGAACACCATCCAGTTTTGATTTCTATTTGCCATATATTTTTCAACTGTGCTGTGATGTTTCACAAAAGTTCTGAACCTTTCTATTTTCATAGTTTCTACAGATTGTAAATTAAAGATAATAATTTTTGGTAAGAGTATTACTGTATTATTGATCAATTGACTATGACTTTTTTAAATCAAATGTTAACTTTTCTATTTGGGGCTATGGGAGTCAATCGAAAAACATTTCTAACAGTATTTCTGATTGTCTTCTCAACTCACCATCACATTGCAAAATAGTCAATTGCAAAATAGTGTGACAATGTTTCTTATCTAACCATCACTAATGAGATGGGTGTGCTTGATGCAGCTCTTGTCGGAGCTTCTCAAAGTCAGGGGTCGTGGTCATCTCTTCTGTCACATCCAACCTGGATCGATATTTGATTTTAATGTAGACTAGAGCACTGACTCCAGCTTCACACAGATATGAGCTGGCAAAGGGTAGCCTACCATTAGTTTTATGGTGCTTCAAGACAACTGGGAACTCAGAAAAATATCACGTCAGTGATCTTTAGGTCGGAAAGTCAGAGCTCTAGACAGAGGCTCCCGAGTTCCCGAGTTGGAATTCTAAGTTGGATGACCACTCAAAATATTTTTCCCAGTCGGAGCTCGTTTCTTTACGATTTCCCAGTTGTCTTGAATGCTTTGAAGTATGAGATTTTCAAATTCCCAGTTCCCAGTTGTTTTGAATGCAGCATTAATGATCAGAGGGAGACGGCAGAGTATTTTTCTTTGAGTCAGGAACCAAAACTCCTCTGTAGTGACCTGTAAATGGGTTGTTTGCAGCATTCGGTCACATGACGGCTAGATCGGCTGTTCGATTCCAAAGTGCTCTTCCAAGCTTTGTAGGTGAGCAGTCATCACTCATGTGGGACACTTACTGATGCTGTTTTCTGTTATTTTCTTTTCATTACACAGGAAGTCTGTTTTTTTTTACATCCATTGAATAACAGCAGTTCCTCTTTCAATGCAAAAAATCTTTCCAACACTCCCCCTCGATAACCACCAAACCTCGGTATGAAATAGAACGACATGCCCTGATCCCATATCTCCACATTAAGGCTGACCCCATTTAGTCAACAGGCTGTTGGTCGACCCAGATTTCCTTAGTAGAGCAGTAGCAAAAAAAAACTGTAAAAAAATCATGGTGTACAAGGCACCTGTCTGATTTGCGCCTGTCTTAGCGGACTGATCAATTGTGGAGGTCACTGTGACTCTTTCATGCTCTTGCCTGTTGTTTTTTCCGTTACACTTTACTAGTGTATAGACCACACGTAATTTCCGGTCACAACTTGCAGACTTGTTTTCGAGTTGCTGTGCGTTTTGTTGCCAACCTATTTTGCTACCTGACAACTTTACGGTTTTTACTTTTTAATTACCGTTGATATTTTTTTCCTCAACTTTTTCACTCCGGACGCTTTATCTGGACACGGTTCGTCAGGACCTCCAACAGCCGAAGCTAAGTAGTAACTTTAACATGATGCCTTCTAATTGCAGTCGCTGTACTCATAATATACAGGAGAATGATTGCCTTACGGTGAGGATAGCTGTGCTACAAGCCTAGCTTCAGACGCAGTCGTTAGGCAAGGGTAATTTCAGTGTAGGAAAGGATGAAACAGCGTCTGTGCCACCAGTAAGTACAGATAGTAGTATAAATACCCTGGCACAGTCCCCGCAGCCGGACAACTTTCTCACGGTTTCTGGAAGGAAATGCTGTAGGAACGCTCAACCGGTGTCGCTCATTCAGCCGACAGAAGCCACTAGCACAGTCAGTGTAGTCAGCTCAGCTATCACCATTGAGACCGTGTCTGTGCCTCGACCTAGGTTGGGCAAAACTAAACATGGCGGTGTTCGCCTTAGCAATCTCACTAGGATAAAGACTACCTCCATTCCTGTCATTATTGAAAGAGGTCATGATACCTCACATCTCAAAATAGGGCTACTTAATGTTAGATCCCTTACTTCAAAGGCAATTATAGTCAATTAACTAATCACTGATCATAATCTTGATGTGATTGGCCTGACTGAAACATGGCTTAAGCCTGATGAATTTACTGTGTAAACGAGGCCTCACCTCCTGGCTACACTAGTGACCATATCCCCCGTGCATCCCGCAAATGCGGAGGTGTTGCTAACATTTACGATAGCAAATTTCAATTTACAAAAAAAAAATGATGTGGACTTTTGAGCTTCTAGTCATGAAATCTATGCAGCCTACTCAATCACTTTTTATAGCTACTGTTTACAGGCCTCCTGGGCCATATACAGCGTTCCTCACTGAGTTCCCTGAATTCCTATCGGACCTTGTAGTCATAGCAGATAATATTCTAATCTTTGGTGACTTTAATATTCACATGGAAAAGTCCACAGAACCACTCCAAAAGGCTTTCGGAGCCATCATTGACTCAGTGGGTTTTGTCCAACATGTCTCTGGACCCACTCACTGTCACAGTCATTCTCTGGACCTAGTTTTGTCCCATGGAATAAATGTTGTGGATCTTAATGTTTTTTCTCATAATCCTGGACTATCGGACCACCATTTGATTACGTTTGCAATTGCAACAAATAATCTGCTCAGACCCCAACCAAGGAACATCAAAAGTCGTGCTATAAATTCACAGACAACACAAAGATTCCTTGATGTCCTTCCAGATTCCCTCTGTCTACCCAAGGACGCCAGAGGACAAAAATCAGTTAACCACTTAACTGAGGAACTCAATTTAACCTTGCGCAATACCTTAGATGCAGTTGCACCCCTAAAAACTAAAAACATTTATCATAAGAAACTACACAGAAAATACCCGAGCTCTGAAGCAAGCTTCCAGAAAATTGGAACGGAAATGGCGCCACACCAAACTGGAAGTCTTCCGACTAGCTTGGAAAGACAGTACCGTGCAGTACCGAAGAGCCCTTACTTGCTGCTCGATCATCCTATTTTTCTAACTTAATTGAGGAAAATAAGAACAATCCGAAATTAATTTTTGATACTGTCGCAAAGCTAACTAAAAAGCAGCATTCCCCAAGAGAGGATGACTTTCACTTTAGCAGTGATAAATTCATGAACTTCTTTGAGGAAAATATTATGATTATTAGAAAGCAAATTACGGACTCCACATTAAATCTGCGTATTCCTGCAAAGCTCAGTTGTCCTGAGTCTGCACAACTCTGCCAGGACCTAGGATCAAGAGAGACGCTCAAATGTTTTAGTACTATATCTCTTGACACAATGATGAAAATAATCATGGCCTCTAAACCTTCAAGCTGCATACTGGACCCTATTCCAACTAAACTACTGAAAGAGCTGCTTCCTGTGCTTGGCCCTCCTATGTACATAATAAACGGCTGTCTATCCACCGGATGTGTACCAAACTCACTAAGTGGCAGTAATAAAGCCTCTCTTGAAAAAGCCAAACCTTGACCCCAAAAATATAAAAAACTATCGTCATATAAATAATCTTCCATTCCTCTCAAACATTTTAGAAAAGGCTGTTGCGCAGCAACTCACTGCCTTCCTGAAGACAAACAATGTATACGAAATGCTTCAGTCTGGTTTTAGACCCCATCATAGCACTGAGATGGCGGTAAATGACATTTTAATGGCATCGGACCGAGGTTCTGCATCTGTCCTCATGCTCCTAGACCTTAGTGCTGCTTTTGATACCATCGATCACCACATTCTTTTGGAGAGATTGGAAACCCAAATTGGTCTACACGGACAAGTTCTGGCCTGGTTTAGATCTTATCTGTCGGAAAGATATCAGTTTGTCTCTGTGGATGGTTTGTCCTCTGACAAATCAACTGTACATTTCGGTGTTCCTCAAGGTTCCGTTTTAGGACCACTATTGTTTTCACTATATATTTTACCTCTTGGGGATGTTATCCGAAAACATAATGTTAACTTTCACTGCTATGCGGATGACACACAGCTGTACATTTCAATGAAACATGGTGAAGCCCCAAAATTGCCCTTGCTAGAAGCATGTGTTTCAGACATAAGGAAGTGGATGGCTGCAAACTTTCTACTTTTAAACTCGGACAAAACAGAGATGCTTGTTCTAGGTCCCAAGAAACAAAGAGATCTTCTGTTGAATCTGACAATTAATCTTAATGGTTGTACAGTCGTCTCAAATAAAACTGTGAAGGACCTCGGCGTTACTCTGGACCCTGATCTCTCTTTTGAAGAACATATCAAGACCATTTCAAGGACAGCTTTTTTCCATCTACGTAACATTGCAAAAATCAGAAACTTTCTGTCCAAAAATGATGCAGAAAAATTAATCCATGCTTTTGTCACTTCTAGGTTAGACTACTGCAATGCTCTACTTTCCGGCTACCCGGATAAAGCACTAAATAATCTTCAGTTAGTGCTAAACGGCTGCTAGAATCCTGACAAGAACCAAAAAATTTGATCATATTACTCCAGTGCTAGCCTCCCTACACTGGCTTCCTGTCAAAGCAAGGGCTGATTTCAAGGTTTTACTGCTAACCTACAAAGCATTACATGGGCTTGCTCCTACCTATCTCTCTGATTTGGTCCTGCCGTACATACCTACACGTCACAAGACGCAGGCCTCCTAATTGTCCCTAGAATTTCTAAGCAAACAGCTGGAGGCAGGGCTTTCTCCTATAGAGCTCCATTTTTATAGAACGGTCTGCCTACCCATGTCAGAGACGCAAACTCGGTCTCAACCTTTAAGTCTTTACTGAAGAGTCATCTCTTCAGTGGGTCATATGATTGAGTGTAGTCTGGCCCAGGAGTGGGAAGGTGAACGGAAAGGCTCTGGAGCAACGAACCGCCCTTGCTGTCTCTGCCTGGCCGGTTCCCCTCTTTCCACTGGGATTCTCTGCCTCTAACCCTATTACAGGGGCTGAGTCACGGGCTTACTGGGGCTCTCTCATGCCGTCCCTGGAAGGGGTGCGTCACCTGAGTGGGTTGATTCACTGATGTGGTCATCCTGTCTGGGTTGGCGCCCCCCCCTTGGGTTGTGCCATGGCGGAGATCTTTGTGGGCTATACTCAGCCTTGTCTCAGGATGGTAAGTTGGTCGTTAAAGATATCCCTCTAGTGGTGTGGGGGCTGTGCTTTGGCAAAGTGGGTGGGGTTATATCCTTCCTGTTTGGCCCTGTCTGGGGGTGTCCTCGGATGGGGCCACAGTGTCTCCTGACCCCTCCTGTCTCAGCCTCCAGTATTTATGCTGCAGTAGTTTATGTGTCGGGGGGCTAGGGTCAGTTTGTTATATCTGGAGTACTTCTCCTGTCCTATTCGGTGTCCTGTGTGAATCTAAGTGTGCGTTCTCTAATTCTCTCCTTCTCTCTTTCTTTCTCTCTCTCAGAGGACCTGAGCCCTAGGACCATGCCCCAGGACTACCTGACATGATGATTCCTTGCTGTCCCCAGTCCACCTGGCCGTGCTGCTGCTCCAGTTTCAACTGTTCTGCCTTCTTATTATTCGACCATGCTGGTCATTTATGAACATTTGAACAACTTGGCCATGTTCTGTTATAATCTCCACAGCCAGAAGAGGACTGGCCACCACACATAGCCTCGTTCCTCTCTAGGTTTCTTCCTAGGTTTTGGTCTTTCTAGGGAGTTTTTCCTAGCCACTGTGCTTCTACACCTGCATTGCTTGCTGTTTGGGGTTTTAGGCTGGGTTTCTGTACAGCACTTTGAGATATCAGCTGATGTACGAAGGGCTGTATAAATACATTTGATTTAATTTGATGGCACAGTTCATCAGTCTAAGACATTTTTTATCAAAATGCGTTTTTGGCAGAAATGCCATCTGGAACATGTGAACTTTCATGTGCCTTAATAATAAACTCGCATGCCATATGTAAATACAAATAAAATAGTTAAATTAAGAGCCCAGTTGGTTTAGCCACAGAAAAGAGACAGGTACCTTCCCGCTAGCCATGATTGGCTGAGATAATGGGTGGCTGGATATGTCGAGAGATGAGATGATTGGTCTGCCATGTAGCCCTCTTCTGTCTATAACATGAGCCGGTCAGTATGTGTAGGTAATCTAACACCGCTTTTTTGAAAGATATTACGTAATAGAACTGCAAAGGTATTGTTCTCCACTTTCTGGAGGACTGAGTCTTGAAATCAGTGGAATGCACAGTGGAATTAGAATATGATAGCTAAGGAGATGGAGAAAATTCTGGCGTTTGATTGCAAATATGCAGACGGAGTCGAAAAGAGAACACACAGAAGGCTGTTATAATACATCTGTCTCTGGATTACATCTTCAAACTAAGGCAACCAAGGCATCTGTGACAGAGAGGGAGAAGCGTCCATTTTTGTATACATTTTCAGATATTACACGTTTCTAATTTAGTCAGAAAGTAATTTTAGTTCCAAGTTAAAGCATACTGATAGCTAGCTAGCTAACGTTAGCTGGTTGTCTCACTAGTTAACGTTACGTGTCTGATCTGTGTAGTAATATTATTTGTATCTCAGAGCCATTTGCATTGCTAGCTATAGCCTAATGTTAGCTAACTAACATTGAACCTGGTGGGTTAGCTACCTGCAAATTCATGCAGGATATTAACGTTACGAGTTGGGATTATGGTTCATTGTTTAGCTAGCAAACTAAGTTACATGTCTAAACAAAATACTCCACTATGCAAGTAAACATTTTAATAGAATGTTCATGATGCCACTGCGACAACTGTAAATTCGCTGGCAAAATTAAAGACACATTTACAAATGCTCAACATCCATTGAATATGGATGGTGTCAGTAAACGTTGGCAAAAAAAGCGTAATTAAATTGTTGCCAGAAGCACAGTTGCAGTCACCAACGCTCTGGATAACATAAATACAGCCTAACCAGCTCTGCTAGGGTGAGTAAAATGGTCAGAATGAGCTGTTCCCTCATTTGTGTCCGGAAGTAGAGAGCAAGCTAGCCAACATTAGCCAGTTGGCTTGGGTGCCTGACTGCTGTTAGGTCAGAATGCTTGGATCAACCCTACGCCTCAGCCGGAGCTTCCAGTGTGTGCTCTGAATTTACAAACGGACAGTCTGACAGCGCTCTGAGTTTATGAACGCCCAGACTGCACTCTAAGCACTCCAGATTGAATTTACGAACACATGTGAATCCTTAAAGAGCTGGGTGGGGCTAAGACTTAAGAGGGTGTGAACGATGTTGAATGGGTGCAGACAAAAAATAGCTCTCCAGTAGAGGTACCAAAACATTCAAGGGCCAAAGTTCATCAACTTTCAATGCAGAAACACTTTCCCATTGCTCCTCAACTGCACTGCATGATATACCATTTTAAAGCTCTGTGTCTCTACTTTTACCCAATGTAAAAATAAAAAGGCACAGATCTGGAGAAGGGTAGCAAAACGTGCATTGAAGGTCCCCAAGAACACAGTGGCCTCCATCATTCTTAAATGGAAGAAGTTTGAAACCACCAAGTCTCTTCCTAGAGCTGGCTACCAGGCCAAAATGAGCAATCATGGGAGAAGGAACTTGGTCAGGGAGGTGACCAAGAACCCAATGGTCAATCTGACAGATCTCTAGAGGTCCTGTGTAGAGATAGGAGAACCTTTCAGAAGGACAACCATCTCTGCAGCACTCCAACAATCAGGTCTTTATGGTAGAGTGGCCAGATGGAAGCCCCTCCTCAGTAAAAGGCACATGACAGCCTGCTTAGAGTTTGACCAAAAGGCATCTAAAGGATTCTCAGACAATGAGAAACAAGACTCTCTGGTCTGATGAAACCAAGACTGAAATATTTGAAGGAAAGTGTCACGTCTGAAGGAAACTTGGCACCATTCCTACGGTGAAGCATGGTGGTGGCAGCATCATGCTGTGGGGATGTTTTTCAGCGGCAGGGACTGGGAGACTAGTCAGGATCAAGGCAAAGATGAACAGAGCAAAGGAGGACCAAAATGCAGCGTGGTTATTTCGATTCATATTTAATAAAATAATAAACGCGAACAATACAAACAATAAACGTAACTAGAAAACAGCCTATACTGGTGCAAACTAACACAGAGACAGGAACAATCACCCACGAAACACTCAAAGAATATGGCTGCCTAAATATTGTTCCCAATCAGAGACAACGATAAACACCTACCTCTGATTGAGAACCACTTCAGGCAACCATAGACTTTCCTAGATAACCCCACTATACCACAATCCCAATACCTACAAAAAAACCAAGACAAAACACACCACATAATTAACCCATGTCACACCCTGGCCTGACCAAAATAATAAAACACAAAATACTAAGACCAGGGTGTGACACACAGAGCATAGAAGACAAGAGAGCCATAGAAAAAGGAGGAAGAAGGAGAAGATTACCTGTCGACAGCAGATGAGCAGGGGCATGTGTGCAATAATTACTTTACTGGAGGTCTTGGACTGTAGCTTCTCAGAAAGTTTGAGGCACAGATTAATGGCTCTACGAGCACAAAGGGAGGAAAGAGGAGATAGGCAGCAGTTGTTAAATCTCTAGGGACACTGAAATAGTGGCTCATGGCTATAGAAGGCCCATCAGGACATGTCCCTATAAATATTAAGCAGCAATTGTTAGTGTTACATTCAAGCATGACTGCTATTGTCAACATGATAGATGATTAATCAAACTAACTATGTCTCATGACTGTCCACTAGAATCAAAATAGGTCAGATCAGGTTTGCAATGAATAACTTAAACAAGACCCCCTCTCATCTTAGGTTTCTTCCTAGGTTCTGGCCTTTCTAGGGAGTTTGTCTAGCCACCGTGCTTCTACACCTGCATTGCTTGCTGTTTGGGGTTTTAGGCTGGGTTTCTGTACAGCACTTTGTGACATCAGCTGACGTAAGAAGGGCTTTAGAAATACATTTGATTGATTGATAGATAGAGGGGGGAAATAACTACTTGTTGTAAACCAAGGGAGAAGATCCAGGCTTGCGCTCTCAACATTCACCAAACGAATGTCCTTTGTTTCAACAGACCAACAGCAAATACTGGAACATTATTTCTAACATGGTACATGGAGAATGGTCAGAGGCGATCTATAGAACACTGATGTCAATTTGTGATATCATAAAAAATATTATAAAGGATATACTGTAACTTGGAAAGTATACCCAATACATATACTGTACAAAGTTTCCATAAAAAGCATTGTGCATGTAATATGTGTAACGGTTTTCTTGAGTTGAAGGAGAGGCGGACCAAAATGCAGCGTGGTTATTATTCATGGTTCTTTAATAAAGAAACTATACATGAATAGACTAACAAAACAATAAACATGAGAAAACCTAAACAGCCTATCTGGTGAAAACAAACACAGAGACAGGAACAATCACCCACAAAACCCAACACCAAACAGGCTACCTAAATATGGTTGCCAATCAGAGACAATGACTAACACCTGCCTCTGATTGAGAACCATATCAGGCCAAACATAGAAATAGACAAACTAGACATGTAACAGAATGCCCACTCAGATCACACCCTGACCAAACAAAACATACAAAGCAAACTATAGTCAGGGTGTGACAGTACCCCCCCCCCCCCCCCCCAAGGTGCGGACTCCGGCAAAACCTGAACCTACTGGGGAGGGTCTGGGTGGGCATCTGTCCGCGGTGGCGGCTCTGGTGCTGGACGTGGCCCCCACTTCACCATAGTCTTAGTCCACCACCTTGTCCGCTTCCGTGGCCTCCTAACCACGGCGACCCTACTAAATGACCCCACTGGACGGAGGGGCAGCTCGGGACAGAGGGGCAGCTCGGGACAGAGGGGCAGCTCGGGACAGAGGGGCAGCTCGGGACAGAGGGGCAGCGGCGCCTCTGGGCTGAGGGGGCACTGGCGCCTCTGGGCTGAGGGGGCACTGGCGCCTCTGGGCTGAGGGGGCACTGGCGCCTCTGGGCTGAGGGGGCACTGGCGCCTCTGGGCTGAGGGGGCACTGGCGCCTCTGGGCTGAGGGGGCACTGGCTGGCGCCTCTGGGCTGAGGGGGCACTGGCTGGCGCCTCTGGGCTGAGGGGGCACTGGCTGGCGCCTCTGGGCTGAGGGGGCACTGGCGCCTCTGGGCTGAGGGGGCACTGGCTGGCGCCTCTGGGCTGAGGGGGCACTGGCTGGCGCCTCTGGGCTGAGGGGGCACTGGCTGGCGCCTCTGGGCTGAGGGGGCACTGGCTGGCGCCTCTGGGCTGAGGGGGCACTGGCTGGCGCCTCTGGGCTGAGGGGGCACTGGCTGGCGCCTCTGGGCTGAGGGGGCACTGGCTGGCGCCTCTGTGTATTTTTCCATATATAGACACTTAATCAATCTTAATTAAATCAATTATATACACTTACCTTGTCTGATGCTTTAAGCACAATGTTTGATGAAATAATTAAGGCACACAAATGACTAGAGGGAGTCCAACCGCAATTGATTTGATTGTGCTCAGACTTGCTGTGCTGTGTTAAAAAATGACAGCGCGTGACTGTGTGACTAGCACCTATTGTCTCTCTCCCCTCCATCCTGCAGCGACCACTACAAAACTTAAACAATGTTTGTCGCGCTGTCCATGTTGCTGAACCTGCAACATAATTACAGCCATTTCTGACTGAAAAGTTCTGTGTGATGACATGAATATTGATTGATACAGTGACCTATATACTGTAACTATTGAAATACAGGCCTAAGGACGTTACGGTATTAAGAATAAACAGGATGTCCTCTTTGGCCAACATCTTGATGGTGGTACAATGCAGCTATACTAAGCCAACTAATGATAACAACATTACTTATTAATATAATGAATGAAAATGAAATTTAGAAAAAGGAGAATTATTATTATTTTTATTTTTTAAATCTGACAATTTGGAAGAGTGTTAACAAGAATTATAAGTAATACCAGAGAGGCTGTTCTAACAAAAAAAGTGTAAAGCCTTCAGTACAGCATAACAAAGATTAAAAACAGCCGAATTTGTGAAATTGTTTATCCGACATGAAATTCACGGAATCAGTAGGCAATTAAACAAGCACTCAAACAGAAGCTGGATCTGTCTTATTTCTGTAGATATGCAATACCTGTCAAAAGTTTGGACGCACCTACTCATTCAAGGGTTTTACTTAATTTTCACTATTTTATACATTGTAGAATAATAGTGAAGATATTCAAACTATGAAATAACACATCTGGAATCATGTAGTAAACAAAAAAGTGTCTTCAAAGTAGCCACCCTTTGCCTTGAATACAGCTTTGCACACTCTTGGCATTCTCTCAACCAGCTTCATGAAGTAGTTACCTGGAATGCATTTCAATTAACAGGTGTGCCTTGATAAAACTTAATTTGTGGAATTTCTTTCCTTCTTAATGCATTTGAGTCAATCAGTTGTGTTGTAGGGGTGGTATACATAAAATAGACCTATTTGGTAAAAGACCATGTCTATATTGTGGCAAGAACAGCTCAAATAAGCAAAAAAAATGACAGTCCATCATTACTTTAAGAAACTAAGGTCAGTCAATGCGTAAAATTTCAAGAACTTTTAAAAGTTTCTTCAAGTGCATTCGCAAAAACCATCAAGCGCTATGATGAAACTGGCTCTCATGAGGATCACCACAGGAAAGGAAGACCCAGAGTTAGTTATGCTGCAGATGATAAGTTCAATAAAGTTATCAGCCTCAGAAATCTGCAATTAACTGCGCCTCAGATTTTATCTCACGGAGTTCAAGTAACAGACACATCTCAACATCAACTGTTCAGAGGAGACTGCGTGAATCAGGCCTTCATGGATGAATTGCTGCAAAGAAACCACTACTAAAGGACATCAATAATAAGAAGAGACTTGCTTGAACCAAGAAACACAATAAATGGACATGGAAATCTGTCCTTTGGTCTGATGAGATCAAAATTGAGATTTTTGATTCAAACCGCCATGTCTTTGTGAGACGCAGAGTAGGTGAACAGATGATCTCCGCATGTGTGGTTCCCACCGTGAAGCATGGAGGAGGTGGTGTGATGGTGTGGGCGTGCTTTACTGGTGACACTGTCAGTGATTTATTTAGAATTCAAGGCACACTTAACCAGCATGGCTACCACAGCATTCTTCAGCGATAGTGGGACTATCGTTTGTTTTTCAACAGGACAAAGACCCAAAACACACCTCCAGGCTGTGTAAGGGCTATTAGACCAAGAAGGAGTGCTACATCAGATGACCTGGCCTCCACAATCACCCAACCTCAACGCAATTGAGATGGTTTAGGATGAGTTGGACCACAGAGTGAAGGAAAAGCATCCAACAAGTACTCAGCATATCTGGAAACTCCGTCAAGACTATTGGAAAAGCATTCCAGGTGATTACCTCATGAAGCTGGTTGAGAGAATTCAAAGCTGTCATCAACGCAAGGGTGGCTACTTTGAAGAATCTCATATGTTTTGATTTGTTTAGCACTTTTTCGGTTACTAGATCATTCCAGTGCACTGATGTTCCAGAACCGCAGACAGCAACCGCTATCCAATGCGGGAGAAAGCGAAATTTGTTATAATATATAAAGAATTTTTAATTCATGTTGCACACTCATAGGACTTCATGTTACACAATACAGGTATGTTTTTTTCGTATTTATATCCAAAAATCTTAGTTTACATTGACGCGTTATGTTCGGTAATGTTTTGCCTCCAAAACATCCGGCGATTTTGCGAAAGCCACATCAATTTACAGAAATACTCATAATAAACATTGCTAAAGGATACAAGTGTTATGCATGGAATTGTAGATCCACTTCTCCTTAATGCAACCGCTGTGTCAGATTTAAAAAATACATGCAATAATGCAATATTCTGAGAACAGCGCTCAGACACAAAAACAAGCCATACAAATACCCGTCATGTTGTGGAGTCAACAGAAGTCGGTTGGTCCTTTTGCAGGTAGGAATGTGAGACAATATATTCACAGAAAAGTCTAATTAAATGAACTTTTCAAAGCGCTGGTAGCTCGTTCACCTAAAAATATCTGGTCCACCAAAGCAAAAACCTGATAAAAATGAATTTATAGGAATGCTGTAAGTACAGAAAATAGTCAGTGACAACTGTGTGGAATTTATGAAAGCAACTACGTGAGCTTATTACAGTATTATAGATACTGTGATTTCCTACGATCGTCTATGTAGAAGAACTCCTTACCTTCCAACGACTGTTATTTAGCTTGTGAGCATCAGAACAAAACATGTAACATTTGCGTGTTTGTGAGAGTCTCAGCTTTTCATAGATAGCTCAAACCAATGTGGCTCTACAGTAGTTTTTGTAAAAAGATCCAATCCTGGGCCCCGTCGGGATCCACCGTTGTCTCACGAACACCGCTCTAGCTCAGTCCCCAGTAATCACACAGGCTAATTGTTGGTAGCAACAGATGCAGAAGAAATGGACAAATGCAATGGTACAACCGAAGCCTGTAGCTCAAACACACAATGTTTAAAAGGGGTTAGATGTTCTAAATTAATCTCAGACTGTGAACCAGAGGTATCACACTATGATTGTGATAGGCCTATGTTCAAGGTAGTTTAAATAGATAAAGTTTCTCTAGACCTGGGAGCGTGAACTATCAACACAAAGAAACTACTTCAACACTATTTTAAACATCCTCCAATCAGTCTATAATATGATGACAAGGGAATTATATGCTTAAAGGTAATGATTAAAGTATTCCACCCTGAAACGTAACTATTAGTGATTATTACTTTATGTAGCATGTATAATGAATGATTAAAGTACTAAACTTAAGTCCAATAATGTTCGGTAGAGACATGTGAGGGAGAGAAAGGTGTTTGTGTGTGTGTGTGTCTAAGAAAATACCGAGAACAATTCAACTGTGGTTGACCCGACCTGGCTAGAACTCTGAGAAACTTATGATAGGACAGGGAGTCCTTTTCAAGGTTCCTCTAATCTCGGGGGAATGGAACTAACAGCACTGGGTAGTGATAAACAGTGGTGAGAACTCTGGGGAAGGATACAACTCACCTACTGTTCATGTGTATGTATGTGCGTAGGATATCTACTGTTTGTGTGGAGGTACGTGCGCAAGTCATACAATGGACTTCAGAGCACTCTCGTGAATTAACGTTACGAGCCTTTTGCATAAGCTGAGTCTTTGCCTAATTATGATTAAACCCAGGGTCTTACAAACCTCTGAGATTGGTCAAAGCTTATTGATTGTTAGTTATCCTCTAGTGACACCCCATCCCAGGTGGGGTGTCAGGTGGAGCGTAATCATCGACTGACACTAATTAGCATAACGCAACGGACATGAATATTACTAGAAAATATTCCTATTCATGAAAATCACAAGTGAAATATGTTGAGACACAGCTTAGCCTTTTGTTAATCACCATGTCATCTCAGATTTTCAAAATATGCTTTACAGCCAAAGCAAGACAAGCATTTGTGTAAGTTTATCGATAGCCTAGCATTATGTCCAGCTAGCAGCAGGTAACTTGGTCACGAAAATCAGAAAAGCAATCAAATTAAATTGTTTACCTTTGATGAGCTTCGGATGTTTTCACTCACGAGACTCCCAGTTAGATAGCCAATGTTCCTTTTTTCCAAAAATATAATTTTTGTAGGCGAAATAGCTCCGTTTGTTCTTCATGTTTGGCTGAGAAATCGACCGGAAATTGCGGTCACGACAACGCCAAAAAATATTCCACTTTAGCTCCATAATATCGACAGAAACATGGCAAATGTTGTTTATAATCAATCCTCAAGGTGTTTTTCGATATTCGATAATATATCCACCGGGACAATTGGTTTTTCAGTAGGACCGATTGGAAAAATGGCTATCTCTGTATTTTATGCGAGAATCACTCTGAGAGCCATCAGGTGACCACTTACACAATGTAGCCGCTTATGGGTATTCCTCAACATAAAGGCGTAAAACTATGTCCCAATGCTGTAGACACCTTGAGGAATACGTAGAAAAAGGAATCTGGTTGATAGCCCATTCACTGCTCAATAGGGACGCATTGGAACGCAGAACTTTCAAAAGATGAGGCACTTCCAGATTGGATTTTTCTCAGGCTTTCGCCCGCAATATCGGTTCTGTTATACTCACAGACAATATTTTTACAGTTTTGGAAACTTTAGAGTGTTTTCTATCCTAAGCTGTCAATTATATGCATATTCTAGCATCTTGTCCTGACAAAATATCTCGTTTACTTTGGGAACGTTATTCCAACGTATATCCAAAAATGAAAATACTGCCCCCTAGTCACAAGATATTAATATCATTGGGATTGAAAATTCTTGACATATGATTAGCCTAATAGTGAAAACTAAACTTTTAAAAATCTTTAAAAAATAATAATAATCGATTTAATCGTATCAACGTTGCTAGATATCATGTGGCTGTCCATGGTACTGATTCACATCCGCCGAATACAGGTGTTGACTTTACCATAAAATGCTTACTTATGAGCCCTTTCCCAACAATGCAGAGCTAAAAAGTAAGAACAAAATAAATATGTTGCATAAAAGAAGAAATAGTAACACAATAAAATAACAATAACGAGGCTATATGCAAGGAGTACCAGTACCGAGTCAATGTGCAGGGGTACGAGGTAGTTGAGGTAATACAGCGGGGCAAAAATGATTTAGTCAGCCACCAATTGTGCAAGTTCTCCCACTTAAAAATATGATTTTCATCATAGGTACACTTCAACTATGACAGACAAAATGAGGGAAAAAATCCAGAAAATCACATTGAAGGATTTTTAATGAATTCATTTGCAAATTATGGTGGAAAATAAGTATTTGGTCATGTACAAACAAGCACGATTTCTGGCTCTCACAGACCTGTAACGTCTTCTTTAAGAGGCTCCTCTGTCCTCCACTCGTTACCTGTATTAATGGCACCTGTTTGAACTTGTTATCAGTATAAAAGACACCTGTCCACAGCCTCAAACAGTCACACTCCAAACTCCACTATGGCCAAGACCAAAGAGCTGTCAAAGAACACCAGAAACAAAATTGTAGACCTGCACCAGGCTGGGAAGACTGAATCTGCAATAGGTAAGCAGCTTGGTTTGAAGAAATCAACTGTGGGAGCAATTATTAGGAAATGGAAGACATACAAGACCACTGATAATCTCCCTCGATCTGGGGTTCCACGCAAGATCTCACCCCGTGGGGTTAAAATGATCACAAGAACGGTGAGCAAAAATCCCAGAACCACACGGGGGGACCTAGTGAATGACCTGCAGAGAGCTGGGACCAAAGTAACAAAGCCTACCATCAGTAACACACTACGCCGCCAGGGACTCAAATCCTGCAGTGCCAGACGTGTCCCCCTGCTTAAGCCAGTACATGTCCAGGGCAGTCTGAAGTTTGCTAGAGAGCATTTGGATGATCCAGAAGAAGATTGGGAGAATGTTATATGGTCAGATGAAACCAAAATATAAGTTTTTGGTAAAAACTCAACTCGTCGTGTTTGGAGGACAAAGAATGCTGAGTTGCATCCAAAGAACACCATACCTACTGTGAAGCATGGGGGTGGAAACATCATGCTTTGTGGCTGTTTTTCTGCAAAGGGACCAGGACGACCGTGTAAAGGAAAGAATGAATGGGGCCATGTATCATGAGATTTTGAGTGAAAACCTCCTTCCATCAGCATGGTCATTGAAGATGAAACGTGGCTGGGTCTTTCAGCATGACAATGATCCCAAACACACCGCCCGGGCAACGAAGGAGTGGCTTCGTAAGAAGCATTTCAAGGTCCTGGAGTGGCCTAGCCAGTCTCCAGATCTCAACCCCATAAAAAATCTTTGGAGGGAGTTGAATGTCCATGTTGCCCAGAAACAGCCCCAGCTCTAGAGGAGATCTGCATGGAGGAAAGGGCCAAAATACCAGCAACAGTGTGTGAAAAGCTTGTGAAGACTTACAGAAAACGTTTGACCTCTGTCAATACCAACAGAGGGTATATAACAAAGTATTGAGATAAACTTTTGTTATTGACCAAATACTTATTTTCCACCATAATTTGCAAATAAAATCATAAAAAATCCTACAATTTTTCTCATTTTGTCTGTCATAGTTGACGTGTACCTATGATGCAAATTACAGGCCTCTCTCATCTTTTTAAGTGGGAGAACTTTCACAATTGGTCGCTGACTAAATACTTTTTTGCCCCACTTTATGTGCATGTACTGTAGGTAGGGGTAAAAGTCACAAGGCAATCTGAATATATAAACACATTCGCAGCAGCATATGTGAAGACTGTGAATGTGTGTCTGTGTGAGTGTGTGTGTGTGTCCGTCAACATGCATGTGTATGTATTGTGTGTGTGTGCATGTGTAGTGTGTGAGGGTGTGTGTGTTGGAGCGTCAGTGCAAGAAAATAAATTTAAAAACTTAAAAGGGGAAGACTAGATGAACACCAATGCTAACCTCCTTTTCTGGTTGGCAAAATGGTTTATGACTGTCATATAGTAGTACATGCGTTTGGTTTTTGATGTCCTAAGCTAGGCTACGGTGCTAAAATGCTTGCGAGCCTAACTTCGTCGCATGGGCAACAATGAATGAGATAAGTAAACTAGCTAGATAATTAACATGAGCCAGCTACATGTAGGATACATATTGAACTGCAATTGTCTCAAGCCAGTGGCACAATGTATGGTTAGATCAGAATCATCATTATAGTCATTGGCCTGCACAAATAATTAAGTAAAAATCCTCGTCTCCATCAATGGCTTTGGAAAGGGCAGACTTAGCTAGCTAGCTAGCTAGTGCAGGACAACAACACATCACAAGCAGACCAGAAACATACTTTTTTTTCAAACAATTACGTTTTGCTTCTGATGTGGTGCCAAATCCAAACCTGCCTCCCTTGGGGGACGTTTTGCTGCAGCAGGACAACCCACAGCTGAACTCAGCTCAACTCTGATTGGCTAATTATTTAAAAATATTTGTATCAAATAGATACACAAGGCGAGGTGTTATTTAACGTGACCACGCCCCAGAGTAGGGTACAGCCGTAGGGTACCGTCAGTAATCCCATGTAATTAGCCAAATTTAGGCATCATCCTAAGGAAACAACTGACACATTTTTGTTGTTTCAATAAACGTTTACAGCAGCCTAACGTGACGTTATTACCATACTTGGCAATCACAACAAATGATTTGCATGATACTTACTCTCCCACTAATTTCTTAGCTGATATACTAACACGGACAGTAAAGCTGTCACATTATGCTTTAAGTCACTGTTTGTTTACCCCTAGCTTTTTTGCCCGTTAGCTGATGTTAGCTGGCTGGCTAGTGAGAAGGTTTATCTCAATCTCATTTGCTAGTCTTTGATATGTCATGTAACTCCTTCGTCTTTCAGGCTCTTGAACGGTCTAGGTATTTAGATAAAGTTGATTCTTGATGGCTTGCCTATATGTCCTTTCAAACTTCCCAGAGACCAGCTGGGGAGACAACCCTAACAAATGGCTAAAAGTAGCCTATAACGATACTACGATACTTCCACCTACTTGGTGGAATCTCGAGGTTTGCATACATTTCCAAGTCCAGAAGAATAGTATAGTTATTATTTCAACGGATACAGCTCACTAGTCCTAGTACACGCTAATTAGCAAGCTTTATGCAATGCACATACATGGCATTCAGAAGTATTCAGATCCCTTCCCCTTTTCCACATTGTTATGTTACAGCCTAATAGTAAAATGTATTAATTTGGTTCCTCATCAATCTACACACAATACCCCATAATGAAAACAAAACCAGGTTTTAGGAATATTTGCAAATTTATGAAAAAAACTAAACAGAAATACCTTATTTACATAAGTATTCAGACCCTTTTCTATGAGACTCAAAATTGAGCTCAGGTGCATCTTGTTTTCATTGATCATCGTTGAGATGTTTCTACAACTTCTAGTCTACCTGTGGTAAATTCAATTTATTGGACATGTTTTGGAAACACACACACACACACACACACACACACACACACACACACACACACACACACTATATAAAGTACCACAGTTGACAATGCATGTCTGAGCAAAAACCAAGCCATGAAGTTGAAGTAATTGTCCATAGAGCTCCGAGACAGGATTGTGTCGAGGCACAGATCTGGGGAAGGGTACCAAAAAATGTCTGCAGCATTGAAGGTCCCCAAGAACACAGTGGGCTCCATCATTCTTAAATGGAAAAAATTTGGAACAACCAAGACTCTTCCTAGAGCTGGCCACCCGGCCAAACTGTGGAATCGGAAGCGAATGGCCTTGGTCAGAGAGGTGACCAAGAACACGATGGTCAATATGACTGAATTCCAGAGTTCCTCTGTGGAGATGGGAAAACCATCCAGAAGAACAACCATCTCTGCAGCACTCCAACAAGCATGCCTTTATGGTAAAGTGGCAAGACCCAAGCCACTCCTCAGTAAAAGGCACATGACAGCCCACTTGAAAATTGCCAAAAGGTACCTAAAAGACTCTCAGACCACGAAAAAGGGCCCTCACCTCCTCCCTGTAGGCTGTCTCGGCATTGTTGGTTATCTAGCCTACTACTGTTGTGTCATCTGCTAACTTGATGATTGAGTTGGAGGCGTGGGTGGCCACGCAGTCATGGGTGAACAGGGAGTACAGGAGGGGGCTGAGCACGCACCCTTGAGGGTCCCTGTGTTGAGGATCAGCAAAGTGGAGGTGTTGTTTCCTACCTTCACCACTACCTGCCTATCAGGAAGTCCAGGACCCAGTTGCACAGAGCGGGGTGCAGACCCAGGGCCCTAAGCTTGATGATGAGCTTGGAGGATACTATTGTGTTGAAGGCTGAGCTATAGTCAATGAACAGCATTCTGACGTAGGTATTCCTCTTGCCCAGATGGGATAGGGCAGTGTGCAATGCGACAGCGATTGCGACGTCTCGTGTCTGAGCTGTTGAATTGCGACTCCACTTTGTACTAACGTTTTGTCTGTTTGATTGCCTTATGGAGGGAATAACTACACTGTTTGTATTCAACCATATTCCCAGTCACCTTGCCATGGTTAAATACGGTGGTTCGCGCTTTCAGTTTTGCGCGAATGCTCCCATCTGTCCACGGATTCTGGTCTGGGTAAGTTTTAATAGACACTGTGGGAACAACATTCTCCTACACTCAGCCACCGTGTCCGTGTAAACGTCAATGTTATTCTCTGAGGCTATCCGGAACAGATCCCAGTCCGCGTGATCAAAACAATCTTGAAGCATGGATTCCCATTGGTCAGACCAACAGTGAATAGACCTTAGCACGGGTACTTCCTGTTTGAGTTTCTGCCTACAGGAAGGGAGGAGCAAAATGGAGTCGTGATCTGATTTGCTGAATGGGGAGGGCCTTGTAGGCATCTCAAAGGTGAGTAGCAGTGATCTAATGTTTTTCCTAAGCTGGTACTACAGTCAATGTGTTGATAGAACTTCGGTAGTGTTTTCCTCAATTTGCTTTGTATACAGTACTATAGACACAGTAATATTACACTGTTGGCTTCATTTTGACGTATTGGGCTGAGTTTATATGTTAGCCCAACCATAGTGAGATTACACTGTTGTTTTTTTCACACAGTTGCTGGGTTGCGATAGTTTTTGTTACACTATTTTACAGTACAGACAGTAACTTTCCACGTTTCCCTTGGAAACTCACATCTCAGCTCTATTACACTGAGGTCCACGACCCTCGCTTCTCCTTCACCCAAGTCCAGACAGCTGATGTTCTGAAAGAACTGCAAAAATCAGTGTGTTGCACTACTTTAAAGTACAGACAGTAACTATACCTTAATTGGAAACTGACAGCATTATTACATTGTTTTTTTCAGTGTGTAGCTGGGTTTACTAGTACAGTAACTATGCTAGTTTCCAGTTACTATCCTAGTGTCAAAAAAAAAAATCACTTTTCAGCGATTACACTGCGGTCTTGCACAGTGTGTAGCTGGGTTTACTCGTTTTCTGTTGTACTTACAGTTAAGACAGTCACTATCTTAGTTTCCCCTGGAAACTCACAACTCAAATCTATTACACTGAGGTTTTCAGTATGGGTTTACTATAGCTTCTTACATTAGTTTCCATACTGACAGTAACCATCCTAGTTTCCCTTTGAAACTCACATAACACACTAGAATACACTGCTGGTCTTACGGGGGTTGCCATATTATTTTGTTCTACTGCATTTTGTTATATACACTTCCCATCTCTTCTTCCCACAGAGAGAAACTACCATTTCCAGTATGTATTTTCACCTTGAAAAATGCAAGGTGTCCCTGCCCACAGGCAGCAGACTGGGTCTAAGAAGGGTGACACTCTGCAGTCACCCTGAGGTGCTTGCCGTTGGCAGCACAACTGCATAAATTCGGCTGGCCCACTGGCCTTTGCCATTTGCTGTGGTGGTACATTCTACTGGAGGAGTAATTGCCTTACCTGGGCGATTGGATAGTCTGCCCCATCCATGGAACAGGCCACAACGGACACAAGGACCCTCTTGAACCAGATTTGAGTTCTGTGCCTCACCCTAAATGAGGAGAAGAGTCACCTGACCCCTTACGGAAGTTGATGTACCTCGGGAAGTCCATGGACTCGACTCTCATTAGGGCACGTCTCCCTCAGGTGAGCCTAACAAAATCCTATCCTACCTCAACTGTTTACGGCTCGGATGAGCCATGTCGGTGTTAGAGTGCCAACAGTAACTCAGCCTACTGATGGTGGTTTCACTGTTGATTCTTTATGGGCATTCTCCATCACGTCATTCCAGCGATGGTTCAACTTCCACGTCCAGCACACAAAACAATACAGACACTGTCAACTGTTGGTGTTGAGTGCATGTTAGAGGACTCTATCAAAGTGGCTGTTCCGCTCCTTCCTGTTAAATGGGAGTGGGGGTTCTTAGATCAGAGTCCACCACAAAGAGCTGGTGTGTACTTAAGCCTTTCTGACGGGTTGGCTATTCAACACTTAAAGCACTACCTGGTAGGACAGCATTTCCTGATCCAATGGCTTGAGAGCTCTTGCCGTGAACCCAGACACGCTTTAGCATCACAGTGAGCCTCTATCCCCGGCGTCCTGAACAATAAAGCGGACATGCTCTGTCGACGGCCTGCAAAGGGGGCTAGAGTCTACAACCTCAGGTGGTGCTACGGCTTTGGGAAAGGTTTGGGATAGCACAGGGGGACCTGTTCACATTTCAGGAGAAAACTCATTGCCCCAGTTGGTTCTCGATGTCGGACCCTATGGGTCTGGACGTCCTCGCTCACGATTGGCCGGCAACACTTTCCCACCATTTCCCCTGATCACAGCTACGCTAGACATGGTCATCTTGATTGGCCACCAGCTGCTCTTGATAGCTCAATGCTGGCTGAGAACACCATGGTTCATCCTTCTGTCGTCTCTCCTCTTGGCCTGACCTTCTCTTCAGGCTGGGGGGACAACGTGACATCCGGACCCGCACCACCTCCAGATTCGGGCTTAGCCTCTGAGAGGTGTTAGTGTACCAGTCTAGGCCTTCAGGACAAAGTGGCGAACACATTATGGAGCGCAATGGCTTATTCTACCAATGCTTCATCAAATGTGATGGGGAATATTCTTTACCTGGTTTGAGAGCCATATGTGCAAACGGTTTTGCCGTTTCCACAGTCACTGCTTGATGCGGGCCAAGCGGCATCTACATTGAGAGTGTATTCAAATAAAATTGCATTTGTCACATGCGCCGAATGAAACAGGTGTAAGCATTTTTCCACGGCTGGCCATGCTTTCCAACTGGCTACCCATACCCCGGCCAACATCTCAGCACCCCCTGCAGCAACTTGCCCAAATCCTCCCCCCCTCGCTTCTCCTTCACCCAAGTCCAGACAGCTGATGTTCTGAAAGAACTGCAAAAATCTGGATCCCTACAAATCAGCTGGGCAAGACAATCTGGACCCTCTCTTTATAAAATTATCCACAGAAATTGTTGTAACCCCTATTACTAGCCTTTTCAACCTCTCTTTCGATACGTCTGAGATTCCCAAAGATCGGAAAGCTTCCACGGTCATCCCTCTCTTCAAAGGTGGAGACACTCTAGACCCAAACTGTTATAGACCTATATCCATCCTGCCCTGCCTTTCTAAAATCTTCGAAAGCCAAGTTAATAAACAGATCACCGACTATTTTGAATCCCACCGTACCTTCTCCGCTATGCAATCTGGTTTCCGAGCTGATCATGGGTGCACTACGCATGCCTCTCTCTAATATCAATATGCCTCGTCCATTACTGTCCTGGTTAGCGATTACTGTCGTATTTCACTGTAGAGCCTCTAGCCCTGCTCAATATGCCTAAACCAACCATGTTGTTCCACCATCTATATGTGCGATGACATCACCTGGTTTAAACATCTCTAGAGACTAGAGACTCTCTCATCATTACTCAATGCCTAGGTTTACCTCCAATGTACTCACATCCTAACCGCCATCGATAAGAGACATTACTGTGCAGCCGTATTCATCGACCTGGCCAAGGCTTTCGACTCTGTCAATCACAACATTCTTATTGGCAGACTCGACAGCCTCTGTTTCTCAAATGATTGCCTCGCCTGGTTTACCAACTACTTCCCTGATAGAGTTCAGTGTGTCAAATCGGAGGGCCTGTTGTCCGGACCTCTGACAGTCTCTATGGGTGTGCCACAGCGTTCAATTCTCGGGCCGACTCTCTTTTCTGTATACATCAATGATGTTGCTCTTGCTGCTGGTGATTTTCTCTACGCAGACGACACCATTCTGTATATTTCTAGCCCCTCCTTGGACACCGTGTTAACTAACCTCCAGACGAGCTTCAATGCCATACAACTCTCCTTCCGTGGCCTCCAACTGCTCTTAAACGCAAGTAAAACTAAATGCATGCTATTCAATCGATCATTGCCCTCAGCTGCTCGCACGTCTAGCATCGCTACTCTGGACGGCTCTGGCTTAGAATACGTGGACAACTACAAATACATGGGTGTCTGGTTAGACTGTAAACTCTCCTTCCAGTCTCACATTAAGCATCTCCAGTCCAAAATTATATCTAGAATTGGCTTCCTATATCGCAACAAAGCATCCTTTACTCATGCTGCCAAACATACCCTCGTAAAACTGACCATCCTACCGATCCTCGACTTCGGTAATGTCATCTATAAAATAGCCTCCAACACTCTACCCAACAAACTGGATGCAGTCTATCACCGTGCCATCCGTTTTGTCACCAAAGCCCCATACACTACCCACCATTGCAACCTGTACGCTCTCGTTGGTTGGCCCTCGCTTCATACTCGTCGCCAAACCCACTGGCTACAGGTTATCTACAAGAATCTGCTAGCTAAAGCCCAGCCTTATCTCAGCTCACTAATCACCATAGCAGCACCCACTCGTAGCACGCGGTCCAGCAGGTATATTACACTGGTCACCCCCAAAGCCAATTCTTCCTTTGGTCGTCTTTCCTTCCAGTTCTATGCTGCCCATGACTGGAACGAATTGCGAAAATCTCTGAAGCTGGAGACTCACATCTCCCTCACTAGCTTTACGCACCAGCTGTCAGAGCAGCTTACAGATCACTGCACCTGTACATAGCCCATCTGTAAACAGCCCATATATTGTATCTACCTACCTCATCCCCATACTGGTATTTATTTATTTTGCTCCTTTGCACCCCAGTATCTCTACCTGCACATTCATCTTCTGCCGATCTACCAATCCAGTGTTAAATTGCTATATTGTAATTACTTCGCCACCATGGCCTATTTATTTCCTTAACTTACCTCATTTGCACTCACTGTATATAGACTTTTTGTTTTCTTTTGTTCTACTGTATTATTGACTGTATGTTTTGTTTATTCCATGTGTAACTCTGTGTTGTTGTATGTGTCGAATTGCTACGCTTTATCTTGGCCAGGTCGCAGTTGCAAATGAGAACTTGTTCTCAACTAGCCTACCTGGTGAAATAAAGCTGAAATAAATAAAATAAAATAAATGGTTGTGGTAAGTAGTTGTGGTCAGTAGTTGTAATCAGCAGTTGTGGTCAGTAGTGTTCAGTAGTTTTGGAAAGTAGGTGTGTGGTTCAGTAATTGTGGTCAGTAGTCTTGTGGTTGTGGTCAGTAGTTGTGGTCAGTAGTGGTCAGTACTTTTGTGGTTGTGGTCAGTAGTTGAGGTTCAGTAGTTGTAGTCAGTAGTTATGTGGCTGTGGTCAGCATTTATTTTTCTGTGTCTAAACTACAATTGATGCGTGTGAAATCTGAAAGAAGTGTGATTAGAATTGATTTGGTGAAATATGAAGTGCTTGAACAGAGACAGCTTCACTCTATCCAATCAGAGCAGCAGGATCAACATACTGCTCTCTCTTCTTTTCACAGAAAGGAAAACTAGCCAGTTATTTAGAGCACAGGGCACAATTCTGAGAAGGAGGACGATGCCTTAGCTGCCTCCTTATAGCCACTTGGTTTTCACAATTCATCATCATTATTACACTATTGTTCCGAAGTCAATCCTCCTCTTCACCTTCCTCATCATTTTTGCCTGTGCTGCCACGTGTGTTTCTCTTCCTGTGTGAATATCCATAGCAATGGCTTCATTTGGGCTGCTCAATGATGATACATGAAAGAGCTGTTTGCTGACGTTAGCTAGCTACATTAAGATCTAGAGGCAAAAGAAACGCACTCCTATTTAGGCGAGGTGCTGGCTAGCGGAGTTGTCTTCATCAGGGTATAATGACAAACACTGCGAGATGACTCATTTGTATAGTGTCAAAAGACACACAGGTGTCTGTAATCATAGCCGGGTGTGGGCTGATATCATTGGTTAATTCTCATATATTAAAAAAGCATACAAAAAACATATGAATAGCGTACGATCATAGATACAATATAAGCCTGCAAACATTTACATGAGCAAAATCACAATAATCACAAGAATGGCAAGAAAGATCAAAGTCTACATTGAGACCGAAGGGGGCAAGGGTCTTTAAATTAGAGATCCAAGCAGCCTCTCATTATAACAATAAATTGTCAAGGTCATCCCCTCTCCTAGGGAGGGTGACATATTCGATGCCAAAATAACGTAGAGACGAAATTGAGTGGTATTATTCCAAAAAGTGGGCTGCAACTGGGTAAGTCGAGTTTTTGCACCTAAATGGTGCTCCGAGATAGGTACTTTTAATTTGCGCTTTGTTTACCCACATAATTTTTACCACAAGGACAAGTTATAAGATAAATAACTGTCTTAGTGAGGCACGTGATAACAACTTTGATTGGAATGTGTTTCCCTGTTTGGGGGTGTTTGAAGGATCTACATTCATAAGTGCCATTGCATTGAGCACAGCCATTACACTTGTCGTTTCCATCCAGTAGGGGCGCAAATACATGTTGTGCAGGGATATCTTGGGGTGGTAAATCAGAGTTTACCAGTTGATCTCTGAGGTTTCTGCCCCGCGAGAATACGACCAGGGGAAGGTCCGAAAAACACATTACCGATACTATCGTCAGATCTTAGAATGTGCAAATGTTTGTGAACGATTCCCTTAATTTGTTCAGAGCACTTTGAATAGCGGGTAGTTAGAATGCAAGAATGCTTATTTTTGCGAGACTGACCTTGAAAAAGGTAATGTCTCGTTTTGAATTTTCTCAATGGCAGTATTAATGTTTGCGTCACAGCCATATTTCTGTCGAAATCTGATTGTTTTTTACAATTTATTTTGATTCGACAGAATTGGCTGTAGGGCAAACTGTTTTTCAAGGGAAGTGGGTGACAACTATCAGCCCTCAACAAACTGTTATGGTCAGTAGGTTTCCTGTAAAGATCAGTGTATAGTACATTATCTTCACCCAAGATCTGAAGATTAAGAAAACTGATTTGACGTGTATCAGATTGCAATGTAAATCTCAGATGCTCGGAACATGAGTTAAGAAAAGCATGGAACCCCTGGAGCTGTTTTGCATCACCCTTCCACAGAACAAAAATATCATCAATATACCATTTCCAAATAACGATGTTAGGCAAGAAAACACTTTTGAGAGGATTGAAAATAGACTGTTTCGCCATGTAACCCACATACAAATTAGTATAGTTAGGAGCCATGGGGGATCCCATAGCAGTACCCTTCATCTGAATAAAGAAATAATTTAGAAACATGAAGTAATTATGTGTGAGTACTCCTCCTCGTTAAAACCTCTAAGGGATAGTTGTTGCTCAATATGCAATAATGTGACTAGAAAACGTTGTATACAACAGCCAACTTTCCAGTACATAGACATTACCTATATGGGCAGAAAGCTTAAATTCTTGTTAATCTAACTGCAGTGTCCAATTTACATAAGCTATTACAGAAAAAAAGACCATGCTATTGTTTGAGTAGAGTGCACAACAACAAAACACTTTTCTCACAGCAACTGGTTTGATACATTCACCTCTGAAGGTAAATAATGTACTTACATTCAGTAATCTTGCTCTGATTTATCATCCTGGGGGTTCCAAAGATAAAATGGGTTGTGTAGAATAGTGTAGTCTAGTGTAGTTTTGTTTGAAAAAATATATTTGTAAATTCAAATGTAGGAACTGGGTTCTTCAATTTGACCCCACTGCTGTCTCTAGCTCCAAACCCCACCCCGCTCGGCCATCTAAATGTGGGAGTGGGAGTGGGAGTGTGTAAATTATATGTTTTATTACTATAGCATTTTTGTATGTTCTCTATAGTTATGTACTTGAAAATGTATAAATTGACCAATTCGGCACATTTGCGAAAATTCCTGACAGACATGCTGCAAAATATTGTGTTGTGAAGTAATTCTTCACTGAATCAGTCTGAAGCTTTGCACGCAAACTGCTGCCATCTTGTGGCCAAAATCTAAATTACACCTAGGATCCTATCTTAATGTTTGGCCTTCTCTTGCATTTCAAAGACAATATTTTTTTTACAAAAACGCTTGTTTTTTTGTTTGTATTATCTTTTACCAGATCTAATGTGTTATAGTCTCCTACATAAATTTCACATTTCCACAAACTTCAAAGTGTTTCCTTTCAAATGTTATCAAGAATATGCATATCCTTGCTTCAGGTCCTGAGCTTCAGGCAGTTAGATTTGGGTGTGTGACTTTAGGCAAAAAAAATTAAAAAGAGTCCAATCCATATTAATTCACATAGAAGTAGCCCATTTCATTGTGGCGGACAATTTACATTTGAGGCATGTTATGCTCATGTCAGGCGAGGACTAGCTAGATGAGCCAGACAAACTTCTCTCTTCGATGAGAGCCCAAAGCACTTCCCCAGTGTTTTGCCAGGTCAAGTAAATCAAAGCAAATGTTATTTGTCACATACACATGGTTAGCATACATAAGGGAGCATTTTGACATTCGCCATATGGTTAGTGAGACCGACCACATTGCAAATGTACGGTCCCTTACTAGATGTCCGAAAACGTTTGTAAAATTCGCGGACGGCGTCGGGCCGGATCTTCCGGGAAGTCAGCAAACGAACTCTCTCGGACATTTCCGTTTTATAAAATAATCTAATTTTGGTCATTTTTCCGCTGTCCCGGCAAATCCCACAAGAGGGCAAATGCAATCATATTGCAAATGTACAAAATATCACGAATCACGACGTGGCCATATCTCCTAAACGGAAAATATTTCGAAGCCGAAACTTGGTGAGCATAGGTTTGGCATAATGGCCCCGAACAAGATGGCGTCTAGGCCTCAACGGTTTTTGAGTTATGGCCATTTTTCTGAGATTAAAGGTCCAAAATGAAAATAGAGCAATAATTTTTCCGCTTCACGTCAAAGTCAAGGAACCTCCGGTGTCAATAAAAAAAGAACCAGCCATTTATCTATCATCATTTAAGAGAAATCGTACAATGTCAAATTGGTGATGTTCAAAAATAGGTGTTTTAAAAAAAAACAGTTACAGATCCAGTTGCAGCGTGTTCATACGAATCTTTTTAAAGTGTGCTTCGGAGCTCTGCGAGATTTCTGTGATTTTCTGTGATTTTCTGAAATAACACACACTCACTAAACCCTCCGTAAATAAGTCAGTTCTTAACATAAAGACGGAAAACTCAAAATTATATAATTGCCTACCCCAAGGAGGATATGTGTTCACTTTCAGCATCCTGTGTAAACCGGAAGTGCCTTAACCTCTTTGATCTCTAGGGGCGCTATTTCATTTTTGGATAAAAAACGTTCCCGTTTTAAGCGCGATATTTTGTCACGAAAAGATGCTCGACTATGCATATTCTTGGCCGTTTTTGAAAGAAAACACTCTGAAGTTTCAGAATCTGCAAAGATATTGTCTGTAAGTGCCCCAGAACTCATTCTACAGGCGAAACCAAGATGATGCGTCAACCAGGAAATGAGCAGATTTCTGAAGCTCTGTTTTCCATTGTCTCCTTATATGGCTGTGATTGCGCAAGGAATGAGCCTACACTTTCTGTCGTTCCCCCAAGGCGTTAGCAGCATTGTGACGTATTTGTAGGCATATCATTGGAAGATTGACCATAAGAGACTACATTTTCCAAGTGTCCGCCTGGTGTCCCTGCGTCGAAATTGGAGCGTAAAGCCAGGTGCAATTATTTTTCCATTTGAGAGCAAGGAGAAACCAGGCTTCCACGAAGGATATATCATTGAAGAGATATGTGGAAAAACACCTTGAGGATTGATTCTAAACCACGTTTGCCATGTTTCAGTCGATATTATGGAGTTAATTTGGAAAAAAGTTCGAGTTTTGAGGGCTGAATTTTCGTTTTTTTTTTTTTTTTTTTTTTTTTTTGGTAGCCAAATGTGATGTACAAAACGGAGCTATTTCTAATACACAAATAATCTTTTTGGAAAAACTGAGCATCTGCTATCTAACTGAGAGTCTCCTCATTGAAAACATCAGAAGTTCTTCAAAGGTAAGTTATTTTATTTGAAGGCTTTACTTGTTTTTGTGATAGTTGCCTGCTAAATGCTAACGCTAATGCTAACGCTAAATGCTACGCTAGCTAGCTACTGTTACACAAATGATTGTTTTCCTATGGTTGAAAAGCATATTTTGAAAATCTGAGATGACAGTGTTGTTAACAAAAGGCTAAGCATGAGAGATAGCATATTTATTTCATTTCATTTGCGATTTTCATGAATAGTTAACGTTGCGTTATGGTAATGAGCTTAGGTCTATAAATAGAATCCCGGATCCGGGTTTGGTCGTCGCAACAGGTTAAAATGGTGTCATAGGTGCTGTTTCGAAGGGTTAAAAAGGTCAGATCTTTTCAAAACTTCATATGTGTGATTAGGCAACCCCCATGAACTGTAAGTCAGTCATTTCTCCCAACAGATGTCAAAGAAAAGCTGTCACACACACACACACACACACACACACACACACACACACACACACACACAGCAAGGATGGAGTGACAAAGTGCGGTGCTTAAAGACACACAGAGCCTGCAATGGCATTTCCATATACTCTAGGCCATGCCGAGTTCAACGAGATGCCCCGCTTGACCGTAGCTCGCTCTGAGTGCAGCGACCGTGAAAAAAGTAGGCCCAAAATGAAGCCTGGCCCTAAATGTAATTTGCTTTTGGGTGACAGTGAGAGAACCGTTAGGGTGAGAAGCACAATTCAACCTCAGGTTGATCCTGAGGTCCTCCCGATCTGTGCAAGCCTAACCTTGACCGTGTGGCATTAACCCTTAACAGTAAAACAGGGTTTTTTGATCTCACAGATTACAATGACATTTCTCCCCATAGGAATACATTGCCTGCTCTTCTAAAGTCAACCTGAAGCCTATGTGGGTTATGAATGCCTTATGAACCTGTCTTCTATGACAGTCCATCAAGACACTATGAGGTCTGCCTGTGTCGATTCTAAGCTTCCTGAAGCAACCGGAAGTGGTTAAAATCACCCTAAACGTGTTTTTCCATACCCAACCAGCAGTTTGTGATAAATAGTGCATTCAACCCTGAGTAAATCGGTCAGTTCTTAACGTAAACACTTAAAACTCAGCATTCTGTAAAGGCATACCCCAATGAGGATATGTGTTTACTTATATAGAACGTAACTATGTGTTTTCCGTTTTTATTATGGTTTGAACAGAAGGCGTTGTGAATTTTGGGCCAGCTCTGAAGTATGTGATAGTTGGCTACTAAACGAGTTGGAAAAAGTGGGTTTGGTGTCAGTTTGTATCAGTTTGTTATCAGAATTATATCTAATTGACTGATGGAAGGTGACTTGCTGGTGACTATTGTCCATTTGCAATATGTTTAAACAGTGAGGTACCATCACCAAAGTGACATTCTGAAATCAACCCTAACGAGCGATGGAGAGGAACCAGAATCACTGCCCAGCCATCCCGAGTTCATCGGGCCAGTCAATTTTGCATTCCTGTAGGATTTTTGAGCATGCCAAATTCGTGATGGTAAATGCCCATTGAAACATATGGCAAATGCACGTGCATTTGCAATATGATTCAATAGTGAAAAAAACATCACCAAATGGACATAATGAAATCAACACAACGAGCGATGGAAAGGAACAACTATCACTGCCCAGCCATCCCGAGTTCATCAGGCCAATCAATTTTGCATTTCTGCAGTATTTTTGAGCATGTCAAATTCGTGATGGTACATGGCAAATGGACATAACATCCTGATTTGGCATTTTCAAATCTTTCATATTGCCTTTGGACATTTCTTATGGCATTCGGCCCCCAAAAAAGTGACTTTTGATTTTGACTTTGACTTCCTACGAAATCATATTGCAAATGGACAAAACATATGCCTTATGCACAAGTAAAATAAAAAAAATATGATAATAAAAGTTGACCAAAGTATATTCTACAGTTCTTACACATGATTAATTGACAAAAAAATCGTAAGATTTTTGAAAAACGGTCCAGAAAGCACTTTTTAAGGGGGTGATAAGTTTTTGAAAAAAAGTTCACATTTGACTTTTGGATGTTGACTTGTGTTACATTTGCAATATGAAAAACCACGGTGGAGCGCACTCGCCACCTGTTGGATGTTTAAAGTGTTTACACCTGGCATTTGCCATATGGCATTTGCAATCAACTTTGAACGAAACAACGCCGAATTGAGTGGTATTGGACACCGTGTATATGGTTTGTCGAGTGCCAATGACTTCCCATTCATTTTTGTACATTACAGGGGGGTGTTCCCTTACATGACACCCACTTCAATTTGCTCACCGCCCTAATAGATTCACAGATGATGCAATCGCCATTGTACTGGAAACTGCCCTATCCCATCTGGACAAGAGGAATACCTATGTAAGAAGAATGTTCATTGACTATAGCACAGCATTCAACACCCTAGTACCCTCCAAGCTCATCATACAGCTTGGGCCCTGGGTCTGAACCCCGCCCTGTGCAACTGGGGCCTATACTTCCTGACGGGCCACCCCCAGGTGGTAAAGGTAGGAAACAACACCTCCACTTCACTGAACCACAACACATGGGCCCTAAGGGGGTGCGTGCTCAGGCATCTCCTGTACTCCATGTATACCCATGACTGTGTTTCCATGCACGTGCCCAACTCAATCATCAAGTTTGCAGACGACAACAGTAGTAGACCTGATTACGAACAATGACGAGACAGCCCACAGAGAAGAGACGCTGGGAGTGTGGTGCCAGGAAAATAACCTCACTCAATGTCGACAAAACAAAGGAGCAGATCGTGCACAGGAAACAGCAGAGGGAACACGCCCCTATCCACATCTACGGGACCACAGTGGAGCAGGTAGAAAGCTTCAAGTTCCTTGGAGTACACATCACTGATGATCTGAAATGGTCCACCCACACACAGTGTGGCACAACAGCACCTCACCTCAGGAGGCTGAATAAATTTTGCTTGGCCCCTAAGTCCCTCACAAACTTTAACAGATGCACAATTGAGAGCATCCTGCTGGGCTGTATCACCGCCTGGTACAGCAACGGCACAGCCCGCAACTGCAGGGCTTTCCAGAGGGTGGTGCGGTCTGCCCAACGCATCACTGGGGGCAAATTACCTACCCTCCAGGTCACTTACAGCACCCGATGTCACAGGAAAGCCAAAAGATCATCAAGGAAAGCAACCACCCAAGCCACTGCCGGTTCACAGGTGCATCAAAGCTGGGACCATGAGACTGAAAAATAATTATATCTCAAGGCCATCAGACTGTTAAATAGCCATCACTAGGCGGCTTCCCCCCGGTTACGTAACCCTGCACCTGAGAGGCTGCTACCCTATGTACATAGAAATGACTGGCCACTTTAATAATGGAACACTAGTCACTTTCATAATCTTCACATATTTTTACTTTTCTCATCTCATACAGTTAACATACACCTTAGCCAAATACATTTCAACTGAGTTTTTCACAATTCTTGAAATTTTATCTAAAAATCCCCGTCTTAGGTCAATTAGGATCACCACTTTATTTTAAGAATGTGAAATGTCAGAATAATAGTAGAAAGAATCATTTATTTTAGCTTTTTATTTCTTTCATCACATTCCCAGTGGGTCAGGAGTTTACATACACTCAATTAGTATTTGGTAGCATTGCTTTTAAATTGTTTAACTTGGGTCAAACATTTCGGGTAGCCTTCCACAAGCTTCATGAGAGAGCTGGTGTAACCGAGTCAGGTTTGTAGGCCTCCTTGCTCACACACGCTTTTTCAGTTCTGCACACAAAATGTCTATAGAATTAAGGTCTTTGTGATGGCCACTTCAATACCTTGACTTTGTTGTCCTTAAGCCATTTTGCCACAACTTTGGAAGTATGCTTGGGGTCATTGTCCATTTGGAAGACCCATTTGCGGCCAAGTTTCAACTTCCTGACCGATGTCTTAAGATGTTGCTTCAATATATCGACATAATTTTCCCTGCCTCATGATGCCATCTATTTTGTGTAGTGCACCAGTCCCTCCTGCAGCACCCCACAACAGCACCCCCACAACATGATGCTTCCACCCCTGTGCTTCACGGTTGGGATGGTGTTCTTCGGCTTGCAAGCATCCCCCTTTTTCTTCCAAACATAACGATGGTCCTTTTGGCCAAACAATTCTATTTTTGTTTCATCAGACCAGAGGAAAATTCTCTAAAAAGTGCATTCTTTGTCCCCATGTACAGTTGCAAACCGTAGTCTGTTTTTTTTTATGGCAGTTTTGGAGCAGTGGCTTCTTCCTTGCTGATCGGCCTTTCAAGTTACAGTATGTTGATATAGACCTTGTTTTACTGTGGATATAGATAATTTTGTACCTGTTTCCTCCAGCATCTTCACAAGGTCCTTTGCTGTTGTTCTGGGATTGATTTGCACTTTTCGCACCAAAGTAAATTAATCTCTAGGAGATAGAAGGCGTCTCCTTCCTGAGTGGTGTGACGGCTGCATGGTGCCATGGTGTTTATACTTGCATACTATTGTTTGTACAGATGAAGGTGGTACCTTCAGGCGTTTGGAAATTGCTCCCAAGGATGAACCAGAATTGTGGATGTCTACAATTGTTTTCTGAAGTCTTGGCTGATTTATTTTGATTTACTCATGATGTCAAGCAAAGAGGCACTGAGTTTGAAGGTAGGCCTTGAAATTCATCCACAGGTACACTTCCAATTGACTCAAATTATGTCAATTAGCCTATCAGAAGCTTCTAAAGCCATGACATAATTTTCGGGAATTTTTCTATTTGTTTAAAGGCACATTCGACATACTGTATGTAAAGTTCTGACCCACTGGAATTGTGCTACAGTGAATAAGTGAAATAATCTGTCTGTAAACAATTGTTGGAAAAATGACTTGTCATGCACAAAGTAGATGTCCTAACCGACTTGCCAAAACTATAGTTTGTTAACAAAAATTTGTGGAGTGGTTGAAAAACAATAAATAATGACTCCAACCTAAGTGTATGTAAACTTCTGACCTTAACTGTATGTTTTTACTGTGTTTTAGTCTATGCCACTCTGACATTGCTCATCCTAATATTTACATGTTCTTTATTTCCATTATTTTACTTTTAGATTGTGTGTATTGTTATGAATTGTTAGATATTACTGCACTGTTGGAGCTAGAAACACAAGCATTTCGCTACACACGCAACATCTGCTAAATACGTGTTTTTGACAAACAAAATTTGATTTGATGTTGTTGCCTTACCTAGCTCAAGTCACTTGATAAATGACCTAAATGTAAATGTGGTAGCACTTCTTTAAGCTTAACTTCCGACCACACTTTCATTTTGTACAAAGAAAGTACTGTCAATATGGTGCCTTTCTTTCGCTTCCTCTCTCTCTATGCCAGTGAGATTGAACATGCGGGTACAACCCGCTGTCCATGCTGGAGTTGGCCATCACTACAGAACAGTCCGTAGAGACCAGCATTGCCAACTGGAGGTCCAAGTACATCAGCCTGAGTCAGAAACAACAACCTTGCCTGGAGTATAGCTCCTTATTTGGCCATGAAACTGCCTGCAAGGTACACACGCACATACACACACATACAGGCATAAACGTGCGTGTGCTCAAAAACACACCTCCAATATGAAAACACACACACTGAAATATATTCTATTCGCTATGGTTTATTCTATCTCCTTTTTATCATCTTTAATCCTGGATGTGGGTATGCCGTGATATGGCTGTATGTATTTTTAGATGTTCAAATGTAATCTATCTATGGATCCATCAGGTTTAAGAACAGTGAGGCCATTGTAGCGGAGGTGACTTGTCTGGTGCATTTGGACCTAACAGCTGTGGGTGACATACCTGAGGACGTCAAGGTGAGAGAGAAAGACCTTGTGCCTGAGAGCATCCAATAGCCCCTCTCAGGCTGCACTTACTACACTTGGATCAGTTGATTTATTTTCACATAGAAACATTAAAAACTGAGGAGACTATGACTTGTACACTCGGACATGTGCTCATCTCTCTAGACTGGCACTTACACAAAATCTTCTCCCTTCAGGTCTGCAAACATTGAAGAAGTAGAAGCCAAGATCAGGAGTAAGGCCAGGGTGTAGGGCACAAAAACCTGATTGAGCTCCAGGGTTGATGATTAGTTCATTAGTTGAATCAAGTGTCTTAGTGCTAGGCCAAAAACTAAAATGTGCACCCCTAAAGGTCTGTAGGACCGCGATTGGGAAAACACTGGTCTATGGGTTGTTTTGAGTCATTACTGCTGTTGAAGACAGCTCTCGTGTTCAGTCTGTTCTGGTGACTTAGTTCTGCATGGATAGGCCTTCCTAGTAAACTGCCTAATGAGGGGTGATACTCTGAAGGGGTAGGGCTCGTCTCTGGACTACCGTTCATAACAGCTCCACCATTCCCTTAGTTGGGAAGTCAGTTAGTGGAGAGGTGATGCTCTCTGACAGGCCATGGCTGTTTGTTCCTTTCCCCTTCTCCTCACTGGTCCTCTGGGGTGTGTGGTGAAGTTGTTCTTAGATGCTGATCTAGGGTCAGTTTAACTTTTCCCCCACTTAGCAGTTAAGGTTAGAATTGCAGGAGGTGAAGCTGATCCGAGATTTGCACCTAGGGGAAACTTCATTCGTGAGTGATCCTCTGGAGGCGGAGGCTCATTAGCACCATCACAGCCAGGGGGATTGGGCAACTTTGTGCCTTATGAAATTTGGTCGGGCAAAACAATGATGGAATAATATCACTTTCAATTTATGATAACCAAGAAGTTGTACGGGTGACACAGTAAGCATAGGATAACACATAGAGGTTAAATATGTGGATTTACAGTAGTAACCTACTCATTCACTTCTCCAGACCCAGATCACCTCTTCTGAGACCTGGACAAAAAACCTATTTTAATGGAAATTCTCAATTGTGCATGCTTGTTATTACAGGATTAGTCTTAATCTCTGTCTGCAAAACCAGCCCCCAAAATGGGTATAATAATAATAATAATAACAACTCTTTTCAACACAAGTAACAAAATAGCTATTCAAATAATACATTGAAATCATACACTTTTATATAGATGTTTTTAATGTATCTTCAGCAGGGATATAAAAAGAGGCACTGAATCGGCAAGCCTGATCTCCTCTGGCAGACCATTCCAAAGTCTAATGGCAAATGTCTTTCCTTTTCAACCTAGAATTTGGAATGGTCAACAGTGCCCTGCTGGATGAGCTCAGGCTGCATTCTGGCTCATAAGGAGGTAAAATATCTGAGAAATAGAATGGGGCTAAACCTATCCTTAAACGTGATCTATCTTATGTGTAAATTCAAGGTGGGTGCTGCTGTGGTGACCAGTGAACTGAGATAAGGCGAGGTTTTACTTAGCAAAGAATTATAGATGACCTGGAGCCAGTGGGTTTGGCGACGAGTATGAAGTGATGGCCAGCCAACGAGAGCATACAGGTCGCAGTGGTGGGTAGTATATGGGGCTTTGGTGACAAAACGGATGGCACTGTGATAGACTGCATCCAATTTGTTGAGTAGAGTGTTGGAGGCTATTCTGTAAATGACATCGCCAAAGTCGAGGATCGGTAGGATAGTCAGTTTTACGAGGGTATGTTTGGCAGCATGAGTGAAGGAGGCATTGTTGCGAAATAGGAAGCCGATTCTAGATGTAATTTTGGATTGAAGATGTTTAATTTGCGTCTGTAAGGAGAGTTTACAGTCTAACCAGACAGCTATGAATTTGTAGCTGTCCACATATTCTAGGTCAGAACCGTCCAGAGTAGTGATGCTGGACGGGCGGGCAGGTGCGGGCAGTGATCGGTTGAAGAGCATGCTTTTAGTTTTACTTGCATTTAAGAGTAGTTGGAGGCCACATAAGGAGAGTTGTATGGCATTGAAGCTCGTCTGGAGATTAGTTAGCACAGTGTCCAAAGCAGGGCCAGAAGTATACAGAATGGTGTCGTCTGCGTAGAGGTGGATCACCAGCAGCAAGAGCGACATCATTGATGTATACAGAGAAGAGAGTCGGTCCAAGAATTTAACCCTGTGGCACCCCCATAGAGACTGTTAGAGATCCGGACAACAGGCCCTCCGATTTGACACACTGAACTCTATCAGAGAAGTAGTTGGTAAACCAGGCGAGGCAGTCATTTGAGAAACCAAGACTATTGAGTCTGCCGATAAGAATGTGGTGATTGACAGAGTCGATAGCCTTGGCCAGGTCGATGAATACGGCTGCACAGCATTGTCTCTTATCCTCCTACTTGTCTCTTATCCCCCCGAAATTGTCTCTTATCCCCCTGCGCCCCATCACTGCTCAGTACGGGGTAAAAGTACTGCGCTCCTTTCTCCCCGGTACGCATGCACAAACACACACATGCCAAGTAGGACTGATCTGTAACATCATGGGCCAAAAAGGTGACAAAAAAGTGCAAGGAACCACTTTACAAAATAAACTCCCAATAATGAGAGCTTGAGAGGCGGTTTTACAATAGGACTTGGGGATGCAGATAGCCTAGTGGTTAAAGCGTTCGACTAGTGTTGCGTCAAAAAACAGAACACTCAAAACATGAGCACAATGGCAGCTCTTCCTTTAAAGAACTCCAGGCCTCAAGAGGGCAGATAACCAAAAACACGGGTGGAACTAAAAAATTGAGCCAGGATTTCTGGAGGGACTACTTTTACATGCGCACCTGGCAGGTAAGCATGGGTATAAAATGTTTGGGCTTAGCTTTGCTTGGGTCCTCAACATACAAACAGCTTATTGTTCAACCCTAAAGACGCAACTGGTATGTAATGTTTGGAATTATTTATTATGTTGCATCCAGTGCTTAGCACAATTTACATGTTTAACTCTGGTAGGAGTGGTGACTTATTTTTTGTGGATATTTTCTGACTGCAGAAGTAATTGCTTGAAGTACTAGATTAAATTGTTTAAACGTTTACTTTATTCAAAGCTATGCTGTCATGCATTGTTTGTGTAAAATAATGCATGTTTATTCTCTGTTTAAGGTTATCAACCTATTCCTATTCCTTATTCCTCTGTCATTCAACTACTCTATTCAACAAATCAACTGTTTCAACATATTCAACAAATGGCATCAAAACCGTAATAAAACACTAAAAAGGAATTGAGTTGTCCCTTTGCATCCTTCACGTGTTGAGCAAGCCGTTTTCAAGTTTGGGCAGAGCTGAAATAATTACAACACCTAGACAACTTGACAGTTGATAACCAACGTGGCAGTGAAGACAAAAGGATTAACGGCCCGAAGTCAGGAAAGCTGTCGTCGCAGAGAGAGGAAAACCGTGAAGGAGCTGAAGCAAGAAAGAACTTTAGCTAAGAGTGCTTTTACCAACCAAGCAAACTTCCTTAGCAGAGGTGCAAAACACATGACTAAGAGCGAGTTCAAGAAGCTCACATCGGAGGCAAGGAAGGTCAGTGAGACAAATTATGAATACAGGGCTGGACTTCTGGCAGACATTGAAGCTGAAACCGATGAGGGTGAAGAAGCTGACCTGAGCAAACAGCAGCAGACTGAACTTGAGAAGACATTCCAAGAATGCGAAGTACGATTGGATGAGGTCAGGGGGATGATCCAGTCCAACCCATGGCCTAGATACGGGGAGGACAAGGTGAATTCTGCAATCAAAAAAGCGGGGAGAGTGCCGCAGATGCCCGTGCCAGCTCCACAGCCGACACTGAGAATAAAACCAACCTGTTTACCCAGGTTCAGTGGGTATAAAAGGAATTTCCATCGATGGAGGAGAGACTGGGAGAGTCTACAGAAGCAGGGGGAACCAACAGGCTCAGTCGAAGTAAAGCTTGTAAGCTTGGAGGCACAGGAGCCATCAACAACCCTCTAGTGATCAAATCCATAGAAGGCAAGTTACCTGACAACATCAAGCGAGATTGGCTTGTCTTCATGGTTAACCCGAGGAATAATGTCACGCCGGACAATCACTTTGAGAACCTTCTTAAATTCCTGAAAACACAGGAGGAAATTCTTGAAAAATTAGAGCAGCTGGGAGTGAGTGAAAAGCCAGAAAATAAATATGCTTGTGTGGAGATGGCAGAAATTCAAGAAAGCATTCACCAACATCACTGCGAAAACAAACTGTGTCGAAAAGAATCAGCTGGGAGTGACCGAGTCAAGTGCAGTAGAAGAATTGCCAGTTATTCGAATGCTGCTCAAGGTAACTGCCAATGCAGGACAAAAAATTGGAACCCTGATCGACTTGGCATCGGACACAAACTACATCACTCACAGAGCTGCCAGAAGATTAAATCTTCGAAGTAAAAACATCACTTTAGTCGTTCATGGAGTCGGAGGAATGGCCATGAAGGTTAGAACCAGAAGATATCTCCTCAGAGTGAGGGTCAAAACGCCCATAGGCACGGAAAGAGCTCATGAGCTTATCTGCTATGGTTTGAATGAAATTGCCAACGTCCACAGAGTCATCAAAACTGAGCAACTCAAGAAGTTCTTCCCAGAAGTCAATCTAGGAGATCTGAGTAGACCGGAGAGTATTGAGATAAGCCACCGCGAAGGAAGACTTGCTCCGCAAAGAGTGAAGGTTATTGGAGACCTTGTCTTGTGGGAAGGCCCGCTAGGAAAGACTGTTGGTGGAGCACATCCAGATCTGTTTGAAGAAGTGGATATAGCCGCACACAGGTCTGAAACACATTTTGCTCGATCCATGAGATCAACCGCTGTCAAGTATCAAGAGATAGCTAAGCTGTTCACAGCTGAAACCAAAGGCACAGTTGCTCGCAGAGAGTTCTTGGACTGGTGGAAATGGGACAGCATTGGAGCAGCTTGCGACCCAAAGTGTGGAGGATGCCGGTGCGGCAACTGTCAACCAGGAGGCTAGGAAATGACTCTGAGTGAGGAAAGAGAGCTGGAGATCATAAGGAAAGGCCTCACCTACATCAAAGCAGATGCTCACAGTGATGAACCCCACTGGGACACAAAATACCCCTGGATTCAAGATCCAAGTTCCCTTCCTGACAACAGGAGTGGGGTGGAAGCCACCTTCTTGATAACAGAAAAGCAACTCAAAAAAGAGCCAGAGTGGAGAATAGCATACACAGCTCAAGTCCATGAAATGGTGGAGAGAAGAGCAGCGAAGAAACTCACCAAAGAGCTCATTGCCAGATGGAAGGGGCCAGTATGGTATGTCAGTCACTTGGTGGCGCCAAACCCGCACTCTCACAACACCTGTGCGACTGGTATGGAACAGCAGTCAGAAGTTTAGAGGGGTCAGCATGAATGACCTTCTGCTGAAAGGGCCTGATGTCCTCAATCCCATCCGAGCAGTACTACTCAGGTTCAGGAGAGGCGTCCATGCTGCCCTCGGAGACATTAAGAAAATGTACAATTCTGTGTGGTTGGAAGACCTGGAGATGCACCTCCACAGATTTCTCTGGAGAGACACTGAGGAGGAAGAGATTGAAGAGTATGCGATCACCAGAGTCAACATTGGCGATTGACCAGCAGGGTGCATTGCGCAATTGGCTATGAGAGAGACAACCAAACTGCCCATGTTTTTTCACCTGGAGGCGGAACGTAGGATCCTTGAAGAGGATACCTATGTCGATGACATCCTGACTTCCCATAATGACTTGCAAAAGCTGGACCAGAACACCAAAAGGGTTGAAGAGATCCTGAAGGCAGGCGGCTTCTTCCTCAAGCCCTGGGTCCGGTCAGATCAATGTGGGAGGCAGGAGATCGTACCAGGAGAACAAGGAGCGCAGTCAAGCACAGCACTCATTCTCCCAAACCAAATGAGGAAAGGAGACAATAAAGCCCTTGGAGTTGGATACCTTGTTGAGGAGGATAAACTGTACCTCTTGACTTCAATCAATTTCTCAGAGAGGAAAAAGAAAATGAGTCAGCCAAAATCTCCTTGATGAAGAGGTGAGAGGGAAAACTCCAAACCCACTGACGAGAAGAGAACTGCTGAGCCAGGTAGCTAGCCTGTATGACCCAATAGGCCTCGTCACACCTGCCAAACAAAAGGGCGCCATTCTTGTCAGAAAGGCGTTTCAGGAAGCTGGAGGCAAAACTCTGACCCGAAACACTTGGGACAACCTTTGTCTGAAAATTTGAGGGAAGAAGCCATCCAATTCTTTGAGGAATACACACGTCTTGGCCAAATCACCTTTCACAGAAGCCTCACACCAGTCAACTGGATTGGAAAACCTTGGGGAATGACATTCTCTGATGGAAGTGACGAGCTATGGAGCCGTAGTGTACTTAAGATGGGAGACCCAGCAAGGCATCAAAGTCAGACTGGTTGAATCGAAAGCAAAGCTCACACCATTGGACCAAAAGGGAGAACCAGTAAAAGCTGAAATCTGCAGTGCTGTCTATGCAGCACGACTTCGAAAGTATGTTGAAAAGCAGAGTCGAATAGAAATTGAACGATGGCTCCATCTACTGGACAGTCAAACTGTGTTGGGAGCAATCCAGAGAGACAGCTATGGATATCAAACTTTCTTTGCGAATAGAGTTGGAGAGATCCAGAAATCCACTTCCGTAGAAGACTGGTGGTGGATCCCAGGAGGCCTGAACAGTGCTGACATCATAACAAGAAGGGCAGCCCCAGAAGACCTCCAGGAAGATTCCATGTGGCAGGATGGACCAGCATTCCTGAGGCAACCTGTGAAAGTGGCCACAAGTCAGCCAAAGAAATCGCTGCGTATGCCAAGGCATAAACAAACTTCGAAGGAAAGCTTTCTCGACAGCACTGACCAGAGCGCAGGTCAAGAGAAACCAGAGCGATGCACAGCAAAATAACCCAGATGAACCCAAGACTCTGATCCGAAGATCACCAGCCTGCTCTGCGGTAACCAAACTGATTGACATCAGGAAATTCAGCAGTCTGACCAGGCTGATCCGAGTCATTGCCTGGGTTTGGAGAGCCGCAACGAGATGGAAAGAAATGTTGACCAAGAATTCAGCCTCAGATAAACCAAAGTGGGATGACGCTCTTTCAACAAACTGGAGGTCCAGAGCCAAACAAGCTGTACTCACTGTCGGGGAGTGTGAAGATGCACTATAAGAGACTTGTTCCTTGCAGCTCAAGAAGGTATAACCTTTCAAGACACCACTCTCAACAGACTCGCTGTTTACAGAGATAAAAAGACTGGGCTCTTAGTTTGTGGAGGAAGGTTCCAGATCTTTGATGAGGACAAACTGCCGTACCAATTCTACCATATGAGGCATGGATATCCACTCTCCTAGCTCAAGAGGCCCATGGTGCAAACCATGAAGAAATAGCAGGCACACTCCTCCGGATGAGGAAGAAAGCCTGGGTGATAAAAGGCCGGAAGCTGACTAAAAAGAGAGTTGACAACTGTGTGGTGTGCAGAAAGGCCAGAGCCAGAAAGTGCCAACAGATCATGAGTGACCTTCCATCCGAGCGAATAACACCAGCCAGACCATTTGAGTACACAACAGTGGACTTATTTGGACCGTATGAATTCAAGGACGAGGTGAAAAAGAAAACCAAGCTCAAGGTGTGGATTGTCTTCTGTTGAATGGTATTCAGAGCAATACACACAGATGTTGTCAGTGACCAGTCGACTGAAGGCTTCCTACTGGCTTACCAAAATGCCTGGAGGGGTCACTACAAACTAGCCAGAGTCATCAGTGTCAACATTAACAAAAAGGGCATCGTCAGAGATGTGCATGTCACGCATCATTGTTTTACTTCCTGTTGAAGAAGGTAAAACCTGATAGCTGAAATCGAACCTGCCCCAATACCGAGGTTCGTGTGACCTCCTTAGGTTCAAGAACCAGGAGGTCAAGTGGGAGGTGTTGCGTCAAAAAACAGAACACTCAAAACATGAGCACAATGGCAGTTCTTCCTCTAAAGAACTGTAGCCCTTTTCCTTTCCATAGGATACGTAATGTCTAACAATATGTTCTGACAGAATGTGAACATTCTGCATTCCCCTCTCTCCTCAGTAAAAAGGATATTTCATATTTAGAACCCATCACAGTGAAGGGAAATCTTAACGCTACACCACATGATTCTGTGCTTCCAACTTCGTGGCAAAAGATTGGGGAAGGCCCTTTCCTGTTTCAGTATGACAATGCCCCCGTGCAAAAAGTAAGGTTAATACAGAAATGGTTTGTCGAGATCAGTGTGGATGAACTTGACTGGCCTGCACAGAGCCCTGACCTCAACTTCATCGAACACCTTTGGGATGAATTGGAACGCCAACTGCGAGCCAGGCCTAATCGCCCAACATCAGTGTCGACCTCACTAATGCTCCTGTGGCTGAATGGAAGCATGTACCCGCAGCAATGTTCCAACCTCTAGTGGAAAGCCTTCCCAGAAGAGTGGAAGCTGTTTTAGCAGCAAAGGGTAACCAACTCCATATTAATGCCCATGATTTTGGAATGAGATGTTCGACAAGCAGGTGTCCACATACTTCTGGTTAGGTAGTGTAGCTAGCATGATTGTACTATATGTTTTGAATTGGCTATCGGGTAAGTCTGTCATTATTTTAGGCTACCTGCTGCAATCTCTCTCTCTCAATGGCCCTCTTCCACTGACACACACGCAGGTGATGCCCACATTACATTTCCAGGATTTTCATGACCATATGAAAGACTGCTCGTGCCTGTCAATACAATAGGTTACTATTCTACTTCGATGCGCTCTGCTGAAATTGGGAGAACACTGATCCTATTCTGATCGAGTAATTGTTTTTGTCAGAATTTTTTTGTTGTCCATTCAGACAACTTAGATCTGTATTCTCCTTGCCCCCCAAAACATTTTTTACTTGTCCCATAGAAGTGGAGAAGCGTTATTGTCAAGCCTTGCACTATATCCAAACATCTCACAGCTGAAACTCTCAAACTGCTGTCCTTTCCCCTATTACACACACACACACACGACAGTTGATCTGTTAATTTTTGTCCTTTAATTTTCAGGATGCCGCTTAGTTCTTCATTCCTCAAATAGTTCAAGCCCTCCGCTGTGACAAGGTAAACACACCATTTGCGTGTGTGCATGTTTGTGCGGTGTGTGTGCTTGTGCGCACACGTGTGTGTGTGTGGTGTGTGTGTGTGTGTGCTTGTGCTCGTGTGTGTAGTTCCAGGTGCGTTACGTGTGTGTTCTACATGTGCTATGTGAGGGAGTACATCCTGTGGGCGGCTCAGAAGTCTCAGCGGCTTTGTCACCAGTTAATCTGGAACATGAAGACCATCTGCCTAGACAAGGAGGGACACCAGAAAGACCATGAGACCCTCACATTCATACACACACACACATACAAAAGAGGGTATGACAAAGGAGAATACCTGGAGGATTGGGCTGAATGAAAAGGAAGACCCACTTTGTTACAATGTAAATAAGCTGTCCTTTGTGTAGCTGACATAAATGGTCGAGAAGATGACAGGTTCTCTGTGTGGTTCAGCCACAAAACACACACACACAGACACTTTTACAACATCTCTTCTTTCTTTATCTTTGTAGCTGACATAGGGGAATTACTCAAACAGATGGTCGAGGAGATCACTGGTGCTCTAACCGGTCCCGCTAAATAATTTTATCAGTTAGAGTTTGACTTCTTCAATAAGATCACCAACGTATTTGCCATCATCAAGTAGGCCCCAACAAACACACCTCCTACACACATACACCATCCTAAACCACAATGCTAATGAGTTCCTCTATTGGCCTAAATGTTCATTGTCAGGCCTGTTCCCATAGGTACGTTCCACTGCTGTTATGGTCTAGTGGTCCCTGAATGCTGCTGCTCAACCATTATTATCCACTGTGTCTATGTGATTATTTAGCCATCTGGAATGACACTGGTGTCATGGAGCATTATGTCCCATTAGCTCCTTAGTTACCTGCCCATCTGTGTATTAATTGACTACCTGAGTGTAGGCTAAGGCTGCATCCCAAATAGCCCCCTATTGCCTAAATATAAGTGTACTACTTCTAACCAGGGCCCATAGGACTCTGGTCAAAAAGGTGTCCTGACACCCCATAAGTGCTGGATTACAGATGGAGTGTTTAGTGTTTATGAGAGGAACATGTCGAATTAGAGAGGGAGCATTTAAACCCCCTACGAGGGATTCAGTTCGCTCTCCTCTTTCCTCATTAGGGCTGATAATGAGAGGTAATTATAACAAGCTGGGGGGAAAACATCTCTCCCTCCCTTCACTATTTCCCTTCCTGTCTCCCCTCCTTCCTTTGCTCCCTTCACCTGAGGGACTACCCTAGTACATTGAGGGACCATCACATACAGGGGTTACATCCCAAATGGCATCCTATTATATATAGGGCTGTGGTCAAAATTAGTGCAATATGTGAGGAATAGGGTGCCAATTGGGACACAGACATAGATGTAGAACAACCAGCAGAGCTACAGGTACAGAGTTCAGTCTGTGCTTGTTTACGATGTTGCTGTTTATCAGGCCCATCCCTAAGGGAGACGAGAGGAAGAGAGCCTGTCTGAGGGCTCTGTCGGACATCCAGGTCCAGCCAGGCTGTTACCTGCCCAGTAACCCAGAGACCATAGTGCTGGACATAGACTACACGTCTGGGACTCCAATGCAGAGGTAGGCCTAACAAACCATTCTTCAACCCTGGTATGAGAGAGCCAGCCTGGATTCCAGTATGTTTTTGCTCTCATGCCAACTCCTTATAGAATTCTCATGCCAAACATATGTAAGAGCAGAAACAGATCTGGGACCAGGCTACGAGAGAGCTGCAGGCCTAGACTTTTACCATGAATTAACAATTAATAATGAAACTACTGTAATCAATTCATATTTAGTTATTTTAAATAATTCATATTCCATCCCAAAATTGTGATCATCCCTATTTGTCTCTTTAGTGCTGCCAAAGTTCCTGACCTGGCCAAATTCAAAGTCAATAGGTGTGGAGTCAGTGAGCTGGAGAACGAAGGTACTTTCTCACTAAATTGAATAGTCTCAACTAATGTCCTATTTTTTTCCTTACCTTTCTCTACCACTAATCTGAAAAGAACATGACAGATGCAAGCTATACTGTATAAACCTATCCAGTCCTTTCACTAAACCTATCCAATGCCTCCCTTGTTAATGAAAGAAGGGAAGGCATTTTATAGTTTTGTTGGTAGCAATGCTACTAGAAATATCCTCAACAAAGATTTTTTTTTAACTAATCTAATTTCCTCTCCCCTGTTCCCCCTCTCACTCCTCCTCTCTTCCCGCTCTCCCTCCTCCCATTTTCTTCCTCTCTCCCTCACCCAGGTCTGCAGTGTAGGTCAGACTCCCTGGACAGTGAGGCTGACGGTGAGGATGAGGTCTAGAGGAACTGCTGGCAAAAAGCCATCTTTAAAGTGGGCAAGGACTGCAGACAGGTCTCTCTACACACACACACACTGTCTTTCGATCTATATCAGAATCTGTGTTCATCTTCTCTTGATGACTTCTTTCTCTCTCTCCCATTGTCTCCTTTCACACTATCGCTGTTTCTTCTCTCCTCCTTGTTTACTCTTTCTTCTTCTGTCCTCCTGTTTGCTCTTTCTGCCTCTCTCTCTTGACAGTAGCCCCCCTTCTAGGAGCGTCTCCAGCCGCGGAGCCAGGGCGACCACCACGTAGTTGGTTGAAGTCCCGAATAAGTTCCGTATCCAGGATGTCTCGGGCAGGCACCCATGTCCGCTCCTTGGGGCTGTAGCCCTCCCAGTCCACCGGGAACTGCAGGGTTCCTTGGACCCGACGAGTCTCCAACAGATGCCGGACAGTGTAGGCTGGGCGACCATCAACAGTCGAGGGGGCAGAGGGGCAGGTATGGGGGAGAGAAGGGACTGGTCCTTTCCAGCTTGAGACAGGAGACATTGAAGGATGGACAGACCGTCATAGACCTGGGAAGCTGGAAACGAAAGATGACCGGGTTGATGCGTCTCAGGATCTTGAATGGTCCTATGTACAGTGGTTCTTCCTTCTAAAAGTTGCATCGTATTGCAGCACAGCTTGCGGGCTGCCGCAGAATTCTATGGCATGCTGTATCCGGGAGCGTAATCATATGCTAATGCGTTTGAGGCTAACGCATCGTTTCCTATTCATGAAAATCGCAAATGAAATAAATATATTTCAAACACAAGCTTAGCCTTTTGTTAACAACACTGTCATCTCAGATTTTCAAAATATGCGTTACAGCCAACGCTAGACAAGCATTTGTGTAAGTTTATCATGGCATAATGCTGTGCTAGGCTCTGCTGGCAGCAGGCAACATTTTCACGAAAATAAGAAAAGCAACCAAATTAAATCATTTACCTTTGAAGAACTTCAGATGCTTTCACTCAGGAGACTCCCAGTTAGATGGCAAATGTTCCTTTTTTCCAAAAATAATATTTTTGTAGGCGAAAAAGCTCCCGTTTCTTCATCATGCTTGGCTGAGAAATCGACCGAAAAATGCTTCAACTATAACGCCAAACTTTTTTCAAAATTTGCTCCATAATATCGACAGAAACACGGCAAACGTTGTTTAGGATCCATCCTCAAGGGTGTTTTTAACATATATATTCGATAATATATCCGTCGAGGCAATTGGTTTCTCATAAGAGGCGATTGGAAAAATGGCTACCTCAGTATTTTACGCAAGCTTTTCTCCGGGAGACCCATGTGACCACTCGCTAAATATGGTCCCTTACAGCTATTGTCCAATGGAAATGCCTAAAAAGACGTCACAATGCTGTAGACACCTTGGGGAATGCGTGGAAAACGTAAGCTCATTCGTAGCTCATTCACAGCCATATAAGGAGTCATTGGCATGAGGCGGTTTAAAAAAATGCGGCACTTCCTGGTTGGATTTTTATCTGGGTTTCGCCTGTAACATCAGTTCTGTGGCACTCACAGACAATATCGTTGCAGTTTTGGAAACGTCAGTGTTTTCTTTCCAAAGCTGTCAATTATATGCATAGTCGAGCATCTTTTCGTGACAAAATATCTTGTTTAAAACGGGAACGTTTTTCATCCAAAAATGAAATACTGCCCCCAGAGTATCAGCCATTGTGTTTTTATTCCGGAAAAACCAAACCCTCACTGTTTCTGTTAGGAAAATATGGCACTGTACAACGTGACTGGTCGGTAGTAGGCTGCTAAGTGACTGCGAATGAAGAGCAAAATAATCCTAACATTTCCACACCCTAATTGTAGGCTAACCGATACCCAAATGGAGTAGCCCAAAACGGTGCTGAAATAGTTGACCACATGCCGGTAGGCTATTGCTTCAAATCCTATTACAACAATTGGATGACTTTAGGTGTTCCAGTAAGCAACAATTCGTTGGCTTCAATAGCCTACATTATTCCAATAGTTCTGTCATTCAGTGATATTTATTCTCATAGTAATTTGTTATGGATCGATCCAGATGTGGTTAGAAAACAATGCATTTGGTGGACTTGGTAAGAGTCTATTGTCCTGCTGATAGCCCATTTAAGGGTGCATGGCTTCTTTTGTATTCTTAAAAAGAACTCCAGGCCTAATAATGCTAAAAAAATATTCTTAAATAAATCGACTGCTGTATGCTGCACATTTTTACATTGTATTCCATTTCCAGCAAGACTATTCAAGCCATCGACTTACTGATGGGTGAAGATGATGAGCGATCAGCAAAGGCAATCAACATCGCTCTAATCACAGTTGACAGTCAGAAGACAGTTGAAAAAATGTGGGCCCATGTGCACCTTCATCAAGTGAACCGCAACATGTTGGCAAAAGCAATTTAAGTCATGAATCATTTGAACTTTTTTTAATATTGTGCAGCACAATATTGTGTAAAGGACTGAGGGTCTTCCAAATATTGAAAGTGTTATTTTTTAAATGTATATATTTTTTCATGTTTTTTCTCAATTTTTGTTTTTGGAGTGGGTGTGTTAGAATACCATTTTGGTATTTTGTATATAGTTATTCCATTTAAAATGTACAACTTCACCAATTTGGCCACTTGGGTACATTTGGGCTACTTGTGTGGGACACCTGGGTGACTTCATGATAAATGTCATGTAGCACACTCATTTTGGAAGTTATCATTCTGAAATTTTGCACAAGTACTGGTGCCCTCTTATGTTTTTCACTGCAATTGACCCTATCATCCTATCTGAATGTTTGTTTTATCTTGTTCATTTTAAAGATGATGACACAACAATAAAAAGACAAAACGTATGTTTTTTTTCATTGTATTATCTAAACCAGATCTTGTGTTATATTCTCCTACATTCAATTAACATTTACACAACCGTCAGAGTGTTTTCTTTCGAATGAAACCAAGAATATGCATATCCTTGGTTCTGGGCCTGAGCTACAGGCAGTTAGATTTGGGTATGTCTTCAGGTGGAAATTGAAAAAAGTAGGGGGGTAGCTGTAAGAGGTTTAAGAACAAATTCTTATTTACAACGACAGCCTACCAGAAGGCAAATGGCCTCCTGCGGGGATGGGGGCTGGGATTAAAAATCGAAATAAATTAAATAAAAATATAGGACAAAATACACATCACGACAAGAGACACCACAGCACTAAATAAAGAGGAACCTAAGACAACAACATAGTATGGCAGCAACACATGAAAACACAGCATGGAGCAACACAACATTGCAGCAGCACAACATAGTAGCAGCACAAAACATGGTACAAACATTATTGGGCACAGAGAACAGCACAAAGGGCAAGAAGTTAGAGGCAACAATACATCACTCGAAGCAGCCACAACTGTCAGTAAGAGTGTCCATGAGTAAGTCTTTGAATGAAGAGATTGAGATAAAACATTCCAGTTTGAATGTTTTTTTTGCAGCTCGTTCCAGTCTCTAGCTGCAGCGAACTGAAAAGAGGAGTAACCAGGGATGTTTGTGCTTTGGGGACCTTTAACAGAATGTGACTGGCAGAACGGGTGTTGTATGTGGAAGATGAGGGCTGCAGTAGGTATCTCAGATATGGGGGAATGAGGCCTAAGAGGGTTTTATAAATAAGCATCAACCGGTGTTCTTGCGGCTGGTAAACAGAGATGACCAGTTTACAGAGTAGTATAGAGTACAATGATGTGTCCTATAAGGAGCGTTGATGGAAAATCTGATGGCCACATGTTAAAGAACATCTAGCCGCTCGAGAGCACCCTTACCTGCCGATCTAAAAATTAGATCTCCGTAATCTAGCATGGGTAGGATGATCTGAATCAGAGTTAGTTTGGCAGCTGTGGTGAAAGAGGAGTGATTACGATAGAGGAATTCAAGTCTATATTTAACTTTAGCCTGCAGCTTTGATATGTGCTAAGAGAAGGATAGTGTACTGTCTAGCCATACTCCCAAATACTTGTATAACTTCTTATGGCTGGGGGCAGTATTGAGTAGCTTAGATGAATAAGGTGCCCAGAGTAAACTGCCTGCTACTCATGCCCAGTTTCTAATGTATGCATATTATTAGTATATTTGGATATGAAACACTCTGAAGTTTCTAAAACTGTTTGAATGATGTCTGTGAGTATAGCATAACTTATATGGCAGGCAAAAACCTGAGAAAAAATCCAACCAAGAAGTGGAAAATCTGAGGTTTGTAGGTTTTCATCTCATTGCCTATCGGAGATTCAGTGGGATATTGGTCATATTGCACTTCCTAAGGCTTCCACTAGATGTCAACAGTCTTTAGAACCTTGTTTGATGCTTCTACTATGAAGTGGGGGCGAATGAGAGGGGAATGAGTCAGAGGTCTGCCAGAGAGCCATGAGGTCAGTCTCACACGCTCACGTGGTAGTTAGCTCCAGTTCCATTGCATTTCTGAAGACAAAGGAATTCTCCAGTTGGAACATTATTGAAGATTTATGTTAAAAACATCCTAAAGATTGATTCTATACATCGTTTGACATGTTTCTACGAACTGTAATGTGACTTTTCGTCTGAAATTTTGCATGGACTTGCCAGTGCGTCGTGAGTTTGGATTGTGTACTGAACGTGCGTACAAAAAGTAGGTATTTGGACATAAATGATGGACTTTATGGAACAAAACAAACATTTTTTTGTGGAATTGGGATTCCTGGGAGTGCATTCTGATGAAGATCATCAAAGGTAAGTGAATATTTATAATGCTATTTCTGACTTCTGTTGACTACACAACATGGCGGATATCTTTTTGGCTTGTTTTGGTCTCTGAGCACCGTACTCAGATTATAGCATGTTGTGCTTTTTTGGTAAAGCTTTTTTGAAATCTGACACAGCGGTTGCATTAAGGAGAAGTTCATCTAAAGTTCCATGTATAACACTTGTATTTTCATCAACATTTATGATGAGTATTTCTGTAAATTGATGTGGCTCTCTGCAAAATCACCGGAAGTTTTTGGAACTACTGAACATAACGCGTCAATGTATACTGAGATTTTTATTTTTTTTTTTTATATAAATATGAACTTTATCAAACAAAACATACATGTATTGTGTAACATGAAGTCCTATGAGTGTCATCTGATGAATATCATCAAAGGTTAGTGATTAATTTATCTCTATTTCTGCTTTTTATGACTCCACTCTTTGGCTGGAAAAATGGCTGTGTTTTTCTGTGACTTGGCTCTGACCTAACATAATTGTTTGTTGTGCTTTCGCCGTAAAGCCTATTTGAAATCGGACACTGTACTGGGATTAACAAGAAGTGTATCTTTAAAATGGTGTAAAATACCTGTTTGTTTGAGGAATTTTAATTATGAGATTTCTGTTGTTTGAATTTGGCGCCCTGCACTTTCACTGGCTGTTGTCATATCGATCCCATTAGCGGGATCTCAGCCCAAAGAGGATCAGGTGATTACCTCAAGCTCTAAACCATCAATGGTAGTAATCACACTGGTTGGGAGAGGGGCATTCTTCTTACCAGTACGCATTAACTTTGTTTTGGAGGTTTTCAGAACAAGGTTAAGGGCAGAAAAAGCTTGTTGGACACTAAGAAAGCTTTTCTGTGGAGCGCACAAAATCCAGGGAGGGGCCAATCTGGTATAAGACTGTATCATTGGCAACTAAATGGATGACAGATCTTCCAACTGCTTGTGCTATGTTGTTGATGTAAATTGAGAAGAGCGTGGGGCCTAGAATCGAGCCTTGAGGTATTCCATTGGTAACAGGCAGTGGCTGAGACAGCAGATGTTCTGACTTTTATACACTGCACTCTTTGAGAGAGTTAGTTAGCAAACCAGGCCAAAGACTCCTCAGAGACACCAATACTGCCTAATTGAACTCAAAATATGCTATTTGATTCCTTTGAAAATACATTTTCTTAGTCGTATAATTTTTCTTAGGACCTGTAACAATTGTCCTATTTATAAGGGGTCAAATAAACATAGCTTATTTTTTACAGGCTAAATATAGTAAATCGTATGTGAAACCAGTAATAGGGGTTTGAAGTGACAGATCTTTCAACATGAAGTCCCTTCACCAGCTCTTTGTAGCCTAACAATGTAGCCCTACTTAAATTATTTTTTTCCAAATGAACTCCATAATATCGACAGAAACATGGCAAACGTTGTTTAGAATCAATCCTCAAGGTGTTTTTCACATATCTATTCGATGATAAATTATTCGTGGCAGTTGGGTTTTTCCTCAATAGCAGACGGAAAAGTACTGCAGCTGGAGATTACGCAATAATTGCGACGGAGGACACCAAGCGACCACCTGGTAAATGTAGTGTCTTATGGTCAATCTTCCAATGATATGCCAACAAATACGTCACAATGCTGCAGACACCTTGGGGAAACGACAGAAAGTGTAAGCTCATTCGTGAGCCATTCACAGCCATATAAGGAGTCATTGGAACACAGCGCCTTTAAAATCTGGGGCACTTCCTGTTTGAAATTTCATCTTGGTTTCGCCTGTAGCATCAGTTCTGTGGCACTCACAGACAATATCTTTGCAGTTTTGGAAACGTCAGAGTGTTTTCTTTCCAAAGCTGTCAATTATATGCATAGTCAAGCATTTTTTTGTGACAAAATATCTTGTTTAAAACGGGAACGTTTTTTATCCAAAAATGTAAATAGCGCCCCCTATATCCAAGAAGTTATTTAAGATTTTCTGTGAGTCCCTGACATCACCTTCTACCCTGTTATAATTCTCAATTTAAAAAAACAACCCCTTCCTACAATGATACTACATTTGTTAGTCTGTACTGTATTGTGTTCCCAACCTCGAAGATGGGCTTTTCAAACGGGAATGGTGCAATTTTTTACAGGTTGGCGGGAGCTTTGTTACCGTGAACTGTCTGTCGATCATAGATTGCTATATCATTACAATGGCTGCTTCACAATAAATAAAATTGGACAGGGGGAGCCGATCCCCGATCAGCACTCCTCCGAGACGCTTGATAAAACATGTAGACATGAAGGGGATTAAAGGGGACCCATTTCACCGTGAGTAGAGGAATTGTTATAGCCAAATCAATCAATCAATATCAATGATATTAGGGATAATTAAAATATGAACAGTTATATCTATGTCTATTGCTTGACATAGCCTACCTATTCAAATATGAGCACTTTCAATTAGATAATGTCAATGAATTTGCCGACTCAGTCACCGGATTCATTACAAAAATGCATAGATAACATGATAATGATAGTATCTTTCAAAACGTACCCAAATCAAAAAGTGTAGATTGGTAGCAGCCTTGTAGGAGAACTGAAAGTGAGAGATGTTGCTTATAAATAGGGCAATGTGACCGGGGACAATATTTTGTATTGAAAAAACTATTGTAAACATGTTTTTGTCGATTCAGCTGTTCCATCCTTTGGGAAGAAAAAACTTGGTTTGAGCTTTCACAATGTCCATCTAGTTCTTATTCTAATAATTATAACCGAACAAGGGGATGCTGTTCATTGACTACAGCTCGGCCTTCAATACCATAGTGCCAGCTGTTTACAAAGCTCACAGCCCTGGGTCTGAACTCTTCCCTATGCAACTGGGTCCTGGACTTCTTGACAGGCCGCCTCCAAGTGGTGATATTACCTCCTCAACACTGATCCTCTACACAAGTGTGCCACGAGGGTGCATCCTCAGTCCCCTCCTGTATCCTCTGTATACCCATGACACAGTTCCATCTCCATCATCAAGTTCGCTGATGACAGTACAGTAGTAGGCCTGATCACCAATAACGAGACAGCCTACAGGGCGGAGGTAGACACTCTGATGGGGTGGTGCCAGGTGAACAATATCTCCTTCAATATTCACAAAACAAAGGAGTTGACACATCTCAGAGAAGCTGAAATGGTCTAACCACAAGGACACTGTAGTGAAGAACGCACGACAAATGCAAGTAGACCGGGTAGCCATTTGACTAGCTGTTCAGAAGTCTAATTGAGGTAATATGTACATGTAGGTAGAGTTAAAGTGACTATGCATAGATTATAAACAGAGAGTAGCAGCAGCATAAAAGCATAAAAGAGGGGTCTGGGTAGCCCTTTGATTAGCTATTCAGGAGTCGTATGACTTAGGGGCGTGCTCGGTCCTTCTTTCCTGTATTTCACAATCAGCTCATTTGTCTTGATCAAGTTGAGGGAGATGTTGTTATCCTGGAATCACACTCTCAGGTCTCTGACCTTCTCCCTATAGGCTGTCTCTTTGTTGTCGATGATCAGGCCTTCCACTGTTGTGTCATCTGCAAACTTAATGATGGTGCTTGGTCATGCAGTCATGAGTAAACAGAGAGTACAGGATGGGACTGAGCACACACCCCTGAGGCCCCCGTGTTGAGGATTAGCGTGGTTAACGAGTTGTAGTAATGGTAGTACCTCCTGGCTACACTAGTGACCATATCCCCCGTGCATCCCGCAAAGGCGGAGGTGTTGCTAACATTTACGGTAGCAAATTTCAATTTACAAAAAAATAAATGACGTTTTCGTCATTTGAGCATCTAGTCATGAAATCTATGCAGCCTACTCAATCACTTTTTATAGCTACTGTTTACAGGCCTCCTGGGCCATATACAGCATTCCTCATTGAGTTCCCTGAATTCCTATCGGACCTTGTAGTCATAGCAGATAATATTCTAATCTTTGGTGACTTTAATATTCACATGGAAAAGTCCACAGACCCACTCCAAAAGGCTTTCGGAGCCATCATCGACTCAGTGGGTTTTGTCCAACATGTCTCTGGACCCACTCACTGTCACAGTCATTCTCTGGACCTAGTTTTGTCCCATGGAATAAGTGTTGTGGATCTTAATGTTTTTTCTCATAATCCTGGACTATCGGACCACCATTTGATTACGTTTGCAATTGCAACAAATAATCTGCTCAGACCCCAACCAAGGAACATCAAAAGTCGTGCTATAAATTCACAGACAACACAAAGATTCCTTGATGTCCTTCCAGATTCCCTCTGTCTACCCAAGGACGCCAGAGGACAAAAATCAGTTAACCACCTAACTGAGGAACTCAATTTAACCTTGCGCAATACCCTAGATGCAGTTGCACACCTAAAAACGAAAAACATTTCTCAGAAGAAACTAGCTCCCTGGTACACAGAAAATACCCAAGCTCTGAAGCAAGCTTCCAGAAAATTGAAACGGAAATGGCGCCACACCAAACTGGAAGTCTTCCGACTAGCTTGGAAAGATAGTACCGTGCAGTACCGAAGAGCCCTTACTGCTGCTCGATCATCCTATTTTTCTAACTTAATTGAGGAAAATAAGAACAATCCGAAATTCCTTTTTGATACTGTCGCAAAGCTAACTAAAACGCAGCATTCCCCAAGAGAGGATGACTTTCACTTCAGCAGTGATAAATTCATGAACTTCTTTGAGGAAAAGATCATGATTATTAGAAAGCAAATTACTGACTCCTCTTTAAATCTGCGTATTCCTTCAAAGCTCAGTTGTCCAGAGTCTGCACAACTCTGCCAGGACCTAGGATCAAGAGAGACGCTCAAGTGTTTTAGTACTATATCTCTTGACACAATGATGAAAATAATCATGGCCTCTAAACCTTCAAGCTGCATACTGGACCCTATTCCAACTAAACTACTGAAAGAGCTGCTTCCTGTGCTTGGCCCTCCTATGTTGAACATAATAAACGGCTGTCTATCCACCGGATGTGTACCAAACTCACTAAAAGTGGCAGTAATAAAGCCTCTCTTGAAAAAGCCAAACCTTGACCCAGAAAATATAAAAAACTATCGGCATATATATAATCTTCCATTCCTCTCAAAAATTTTAGAAAAGGCTGTTGCGCAGCAACTCACTGCCTTCCTGAAGACAAACAATGTATACGAAATGCTTCAGTCTGGTTTTAGACCCCATCATAGCACTGAGACTGCACTTGTGAAGGTGGTGAATTACCTTTTAATGGCATCAGACCGAGGCTATGCATCTGTCCTCGTGCTCCTAGACCTTAGTGCTGCTTTTGATACCATCGATCACCACATTCTTTTGGAGAAATTGGAAACCCAAATTGGTCTACACGGACAAGTTCTGGCCTGGTTTAGATCTTATCTGTCAGAAAGATATCAGTTTGTCTCTGTGAATGGTTTGTCCTCTGACAAATCAACTGTAAATGTCGATGTTCCTCAAGGTTCCGTTGTAGAACCACTATTGTTTTTACTATATATTTTACCTCTTGGGGATGTCATTCGAAAACATAATGTTAACTTTCACTGCTATGCGGATGTCACACTGCTGTACATTTCAATGAAACATGGTGAAGCCCCAAAATTGCCCTCGCTAGAAGCATGTGTTTCAGACATAAGGAAGTGGATGGCTGCAAACTTTCTACTTTTAAACTCGGACAAAACAGAGATGCTTGTTCTAGGTCCCAAGAAACAAAGAGATCTTCTGTTGAATCTGACAATTAATCTTAATGGTTGTACAGTCGTCTCAAATAAAGCTGTGAAGGACCTCGGCGTTACTATCCACCCTGATCTCTCTTTTGAAGAACATATCAAGACCATTTCAAGGACAGATTTTTTCCATCTAAGTAACATTGCAAAAATCAGAAACTTTCTGTCCAAAAAATTATGCAGAAAAATTAATCCATGCTTTTGTCACTTCTAGGTTAGACTACTGCAATGCTCTACTTTCCGGCTACCCGGATAAAGAACTAAATAAACTTCAGTTAGTGCTAAATACGGCTGCTAGAATCCTGACTAGAACCAAAAGATTTGATCATATTACTCCAGTGCTAGCCTCCCTACACTGGCTTCCTGTCAAGGCATGGGTTGATTTCAAGGTTTTATTGCTAACCTACAAAGCATTACATGGGCTCGCTCCTAACTATGTCTCTGATTGGGTCCTGCCGTACATACCTACACGTACGCTACGGTCACAAGACGCAGGCCTCCTAATTGTCCCTAGAATTTTTAAGCAAACAGCTGGAGGCAGGCCTTTCTCCTATAGAGCTCCATTTTTATGGAACGGTCTGCCATGTAAGAGACGCAAACTCGGTCTCAACCTTTAAGTCTTTACTGAAGACTCATCTCTTCAGTGGGTCATATGATTGAGTGTAGTCTGGCCCAGGAGTGGGAAGGTGAACGGAAAGGCTCTGGAGCAACGAACCACCCTTGCTGTCTCTGCCTGGCCGGCTCCCCTCTTTCCACTGGGATTCTCTGCCTCTAAGGGGCTGAGTCACTGGCTTTACTGGGGCTCTTTCATACCGTCCCTGGGAGGGGTGCGTCACCTGAGTGGGTTGAGACACTGATGTGATCGTCCTGTCTTGGTTGGCGCCCCCCCCTTGGGTTGTGCCAGTTTGGAGATCTTTGTGGGCTATACTTGGCCTTGTCTCAGGATGGTAAGTTGGTGGTTGAAGATATCCCTCTAGTTGTGTGGGGGCTGTGCTTTGGCAAAGTGGGTGGGGTTATATCCTTCCTGTTTGGCCCTGTCCGGGGGTGTCCTCGGATGGGGCCACAGTGTCTCCTGACCCCTCCTGTCTCAGCCTCCAGTATTTATGCTGCAGTAGTTTATGTGTCGGGGGGCTAGGGTCAGTTTGTTATATCTGGAGTACTTCTCCTGTCCTATTCGGTGTCCTGTGTGAATTTAAGTGTGCTCTCTCTAATTCTCTCTTTCTCTCTTTCTTTCTCTCTCTCGGAGGACCTGAGCCCTAGGACCATGCTTCAGGACTACCTGACATGATGACTCCTTGCTGTCCCCAGTCCACTTGGCCGTGCTGCTGCTCCAGTTTCAACTGTTCTGCCTTATTATTATTGGACCATGCTGGTCATTTATGAACATTTGAACATCTTGGCCATGTTCTGTTATAATCTCCACCCGGCACAGCCAGAAGAGGACTGGTCACCCCACATAGCCTGGTTCCTCTCTAGGTTTCTTCCTAGGTTTTGGCCTTTCTAGGGAGTTTTTCCTAGCCACCGTGCTTCTACACCTGCATTGCTTGCTGTTTGGGGTTTTAGGCTGGGTTTTTGTACAGCACTTTGAGATATCAGCTGATGTACGAAGGGCTATATAAATACATTTGATTTGATTTGATAGTAATTTAGGCAGGTTACCTTGGTGTTCCTGGGCACAGGAACTATTGTGGTCTGCTTGAAATATTAGACTGTTAATTTACCATGGTAAGGTAGCCTTCCGCTCCTTTGAGGAAAACCAATTTTTCCTTAGACAAAATGGTTGAAAATATACTGCATTATGAGTTTGTTAAAACTCGAAATGTGAAAATGACCCGACGGTTAAGGGTTGTTTAACATCTGAGTGCTGCTGTTTCCTCTTTTCTCTAGTGTGAGTCCGGGACCATGATGATATAGTGCTATAGAGCGCTATTTGTATTTATCTTGTTTTTTATTGCCATTTTCCTTATTTTATTTCACTAGTCCTGCATGTTGGAGCTCGAAGCCTAAGATTTTCACTGTACTATTAAAACATCTGAATCTGAATCTGAACCATAAGAATCAATTTATGATTAGAGGACAATTCAACTAACATAGCCTAAATGTTTGAGTTGATAAAGATTATTTTTTTCAAAGAAAGTATTTCAAATATATCTTGTTAACCTTCAATATTTGCTTTCATTCTTCAACAAAACTCCATGTACTTGTTGTTATTTTGGGGATTTTTAAGGCTCATCTTATATATGCTAGTTATAGCTGGCTAGACCTATAGTCTACATACCTGCAGGAGCATTCAAAAGTTTTAAACAGTAATTAACACATCAATAGGCAAAAAGTAGAGAATATAAAATGTTGTTTTTAAAAGGTGTCAAAACAATAACTGCTCACCAAACAATATCATTTTGATTGAACATGAATTATCCTACCAAATAAGCATTTGGGCTTAACCTATTCTTTATCAAATTTGGTTCAATTACACCCATTTCAAGCAATTACACCCAGCTAAACAATTTTCTATTACAATAGAATAATGTTATTATTGTGTAGGAAAAAAAGTTACATTTCCAAATATGGTTTCAACAAGGCTACATTTTGTTGTTTTAATTCATCAACAATAGATCATTATTATATAACATAAATTGTTCAGGGAAAGGACGAGTGTCAAAATTGTGTCTTGGTTAGGAGATTTACCAGGCTTATCAAAACTTAAATGACAATGATCATATTATTTAATTAATGAATCACATCTAACCTTTGATAGTAGCCATAGGGCTATCCACAGTGTAACAATGATTTTAACCTACATGAGAAAAATGTATATAGGCCTATAACCTATATAATTCAGTACCTATTTTCAACATATTCACACTTAGAATCAAATTCTCTTGAATATTTTGTCCCCCTTTATTGCAACATTCCTAATGTTTTGAGATGAACCTCTCTTGTTTGTAAGGGAACCTCATGTTTTGAAGACAGTATTAACCAGATGTCCGTTGGTTCCAGGTCGTAGTGGTCCTGGACTCACACTAGAGAAAAGAGGACACAGAAGCATTCAGATGTTAAACAACCCTTACTTAGCCTTCAGGTCATTTTCACATTTCGAGTTTTAATGAACTCATGAACTTAATGAATGGGCACATGACAGGTATATTTTAATCCAAATTGACTATAAGGAAAAATTGGTTTTCCTCAAAGGAGAGGAAGGCTACCTTACCATGGAAAATGAACAGTGTAATATAGGCTACTTTAGAAATAAATAAAACATAGAATTATCATAGGCTAATAATATATAACTTTATCATTGCCTAAGCATTCTGTAAGGAAACATGGAGAACTATTTATAAATGCAATTAATTTCCAATAGAAAGTGGAGAACTCTCCACAGTATGACAACTAATTGTAACAAGAAGATACATTTTTTTAATTTAAAGCATTACCCTTCAAAGTCATTAAACAAAATCTGCATGATGGGGTATGTGAACACCACTTCAAATGAGTGGATTCGGCAATTTCAGTCACACCCGTTGCTAACATGGGTATAAAATCAAGCACACCGCCATGCAATCTCAATAGACAAACATATGCAATAGAATGACCCGTACTGAAGAGCTCAGCGACTTTCAACTTGGTACCGTCATAGGATGACACCTTTCCAACAAGTCAGTTTGTCAAATTTCTGCCCTGCTAGAGTTGCCCTGGTCAACTGTAAGGGCTGTTATTGTGAAGTGAAAATGTCTTAGAGCAACAACGGCTCAACCACGTAAAAATCACCTGTCCTTGGTTGCAACACTCACTACCGAGTTCCAAACTGCCTCTAGAAGCAATGGCAGCACAAGAACTGTTCATTGGGAGCTTCTTTAAATGAGTTTTCATGGCAGAGCAGCCGCAAACAAGACTAAGTTCACCGTGCGCAATGCTGGAAAGGTGTCATCCTAAGCATCAGCTAGAGTGGTGTAAAGCTCAACGCCATTGGACTCTGGAGCAGTGGAAATGCGTTCCTTAGAGTGGCAGTCCGACAGATGAATCTGGGTTTGGCAGATGCCGGGTGAACGCTACCTGCCGAATGCATAGTGCCAATTTTAAAGTTTAGTGGAGGAAAAATGGTCTGGGGCTGTTTTCCATGGTTCGGACTAGGCCCCTTACTTCCAGTGAAGGGAAATCTTAAGGCTACAGCATACGATGACATTCTAGACAATACTGTGCTTACAACTTTGGTAACAATTTGGGGAAGGTCCTTTCCTGTTTCAGCATAACAATACCCCATACACAAAGCGAGGTCCATGAAGAAATGGTTTGTCAAGATCAGTGTGGAAGAACTTGACTGGCCTGCACAGAGCTCTGACTTCAACTCCATCAAACACCTTTAGGATTAATTGGAGCGCCGACTGCGAGCCAGGCCTAATCGCCCAACATCCGTGCCGACCTCACTAATTATCTTGTGGCTGAATGGAAGGAAGTACCAGCAGCAATGTTCCAACATATAGTGGAAAGCCTTCCCAGAAGAGTGGAGGCTGTTATAGCAGCAAAGGGGTGACCAACTCCATAGTAATGCCCTTGATTTTGGAATGAGATGTTCAACGACCAGAAACCTTGGTAGTAAGCTCACTTTAAAATAGAACTAGAAATAGAAGCATAAATCAGTTAGGCTATATCAGTCAGATATAAGATATAAATCCTAATAAGATACATTATATAATCATTTACATGGAAACAAATGGATGTGGACAGGCATATTTGCATGTATATCAACTAATGACAAATGATACATTCTTGTCAACCAAAAAATACACTTTTAGGTGCTTGGCCTGAAAATGTTTAATTGCACAATCAACTTTTGGAGAGTTGGCGTGCAGGCATACCAAAGACCTTTTCTGAACATAAAATACTTTCGGGTAGATATGTGCCCTAAATGCATAAAGACTCCAATTGAAGATTATAAGAAAGGTGCCCAAAATGCTTGACTAATACCTCCTTCTACAGCAAGGTTTCCAAACCTTGGTGAACAGCGTTGCCCTGAGTGAGGCACAGCCTCTGATGTACAACAGCGGGGTTAACACAGCATTTAAGCGTGGAAGAATTCTAAGGGGATCGGTTCCTTCGTTTCTAAAAGAATAACACGTTGACCCGATAAAATTACAACAAATTATGTGGATGAAAATGGGTAACCATGCCGCCAGGAAAAACACTGCTACTACTATGATTAGGTACACAGAGGAGCGCTTGTTCTCTCTCTCCACAGAGGGCGGCTCTCTCTCCAACTGGAATTTAGCTATAAAGAACAGTCTAATATTCAGGCCTATCATAATGATCACAGTGAAAATGTTCCCAACAAAGGTACCGATACCCGTGACTTGTTTCGCGATCCCCATTGAAACTAGATTGTTCACCGCTACAATGGCAAAAGCGTAAACCCAGTAAAATAGAATGACAAGCAGCGTCCTGTTGCGGGTCATTCTCTGGGAGTATTTAAAAGGTGCTGTCACGGCATGATACCTATCGGACTGTGCTGCCAGTATAGCCATGTACGAGAGCCCCAGGAATGTGGGAGCGATGTAAAACGTTCTTTTAGGGGAGTCATAGCTGTCCCTCACGTCTAGGACGCCCACATAGTAATAGGATACCCCAGAACAGATGTCGCTGAAAGAGGTACTCAGCATGTACATAATGCGGTTCTCGCTGCGCAGCGACTTGTTCATCATGATTGAGAGAAACACCGAGATGTTGAGGAAAGTAATTGCGGCTGCCAACACTATGCTGAAAAGAAACATCAGCACATTCCCGAAACTATTGAGGGGCAACACTGGTGACAGACCCACACTGTTGTTACTCATTGAGAGATAAGAGAGGGAGCAAAGATAGAGAGCGTCACAGAGCTTCTAAAGAGTCAGAGAGAGGTGCCCACTGTAAGCACTTGCAGGTGATAGGCATGCCACATCTATGACTGGACACTAGGTTTATATAAGAGATGCACGAGGGGACCAGACTTCTCTTTGGCTGGTTAACAGGGATGGGCTCAATTCCCTTGGATTCTAATTAATGCATTGTTCGTATTCAAGGGAATGGTTGTGTAGCCTAACAAATTGGGTTGAGATGTCAAGGGAAAAATGCAATTTAATGAGCTATTGCCTCTGTTATGAATATTCGATGACAAATATCCACTTGTTTGGCTGGTTCATCTCTAGGTTTCTTTCTAGGTTCCTGCCTTTCTAGGGAGTTTTTCCTGGAGACCATGCTTCTAAATCATTACCTGTTGTTTGGGGTTTTAGGCTCGGTTTCTGTACAGCACTTTGTGACATCGGCTTATGTAAAAAGGACTTTATAAATACATTTGATTGAATGATGCACTTTGTTCCATTTTCAGGATTCATCTTGGGTTGATTCAAATCTACAGCATATATCCATATTTAGCTCATGAAATCAATTGAGGCATTGAACAAATATAAATAAGACAGCCTACACCTACTTCGAACCCTAGCAAACTAATAAAGCATTGCTATTGCCTACACAATACCACAGATTATTTTGCAAGAGTCACAACATTTTCCTTTTTAGCTGGGTCACCAAATGTTTGCGTACTACTGGTAAAGTGAACAGGTTTAGCTAATACTGTGACATTTTGGAACAATGTTTTTTAAATTAAACAAATGGTTAGCGGGAGAGGCTGTATGGACAATCCTGGCCTACAAAACAATGATTTATGTAGCGCAGATGAGAGCTAAGTTTTTTTTACATTTATGCTCTCCCCATTGAGTAGAATATATCACATCTGGATGGCTACCAATATTAGTTATTTTTGTGATGGCTGCTATCCTACTTGACACTGTGGTCGGCTACACTGCGCTCAGTGTATTCTCTATTGCACTCAGAGGCTGCGCTACAGCCTATAATCACAATATTCTCTGGGTGATGTTTTTCTAGGTCACAAAGCTAGATATTTACGAGAAATTTAGAGCAGACCGAAATGGCATCTGTCAATTTGAGCTAGCTAGCTAGCAAACATTAGCCAGCTATCTAGATAGGTTAGCTAAGGAAACATTCAGTAATTCAACGTTGGCAAGCGTTAAATATACTTATAAACAAGGCAAGGTACCTACCCAGCAGCTAATGAAAATATTATTCCACTTCACAGCCGCTTCAAGAAGCTATTTACAAAAATTGTCTGAGCTTCATGTGTCTCGCCTGAAATGGATCATTTTAATCTACAGTAGGCATAAGCTATTACTGTAAATAGATACAGTATGTTAGTCATTTTTACAGAAAGCTTCCAAATTACAGTTAATATTATGATTTCTGTAATTTGAATTTCGCGCTCTGCAATTTCACCGGATGTTGTCGAGGTAGGACGCTAGCGTCCTAATGATCCGTAAGAAGTTAACAACAGTATTTTTCAGCATTTTAATGCAGTGCAATCTACAGCATGAAAGGCTGTAAAATACAGTGTTTTACTGTTGAAATTACAGTAAAGTCTTACAGTGTAGGCCACTGTGGGCTGCCCTTACTTATCATTGTTATGAGTGCCCTCTGGCATTTGGTATAGTGCATACTGACCCTTACAACATGCGGTGTGCACAATGGCCATCATTACAATTATTATGCACTTTTCTGCCCCCACAGCGTGGTATTGTGCACTCTGACGCTCCTCACAGCTTAAATGTGAGAACTCTTTGTGGTGACTTTGTCATGAGGTGAAAGAAAAGACAAACAAACAAGTGGACCAAACCCAAGAATGCAAATAACAACAATAGCGGGAATTCAACACGATGGACAGAGGTAGACCAAATCCCTGCGAATCTCAGGTTCAGAACCACAGAGATGTGGACAGCGGCCGTCAGGTGAAGCTGGGCACAATCCCAAATGGCACCAATAGACTACCTACACCCTATGCACTTATGGAGATCTAAGAATATTTGACAGGTGTATGCAAGATGGTAATACATCTGCCTTGCCATTTTTATTGCAATTATGTTGAAGTTCTCCATATTGCTTCTACCAATCAAATCCTCTCAGATCTTCACAAGTGCATCGGACATAGGGTTTAGGTGTCCATTGGGATTGGGCCATGTTGACTCTTGACCACAGGGAGAATCAAATCACCTCTCTGATTAATAGCCTACAGGAAGGCCTAGTGTAATTGTTCCCAGATATACGCCTGAACAAGAAAGTGTTTCATGTCGACTTACCTACGGATCTCGATTCCCTTATCACTTTGACCATCCGAATTGATGGACGACTACGGAAACAACGGAGGGTTTGGAAATTCAGTTTCGCTCGCATATCCAGGGATTCCACCTTGCCTCCGAGTCATCCCGAGAAGTCCCTGACAATCCATTTGCTGAGAGAACCTGAGGATTCCTGACCTTCCCCGAGAGTCGCCGAAGATGGTTGAGTCACCGCTTCCCGAGCCTATGCATCTAGGTAGAGCTAGGCTATCGCCAGCGGAACCGCAATACAGGATCTACACTAAGAGTTGTCTGTATTGCGGGACTCTCGTCATTTTCTGTCCTCTTGTCCTTTGAAAGGGATCAGGCTCACTGGTAGGAGTACTCTGGTGGGCCATATGGATAACTTTCCTGTTTCCCTTGCTCGCACCCCTGTTCATGCCATTCTGCTGTGGGGAGGCCAGTCTAAATCTCTCCAGGTCCTCATTGAGGGGCCGATTAGAGTTTTTTTGGACACTACCCTGGCTTCCAAGCTGAACCACTCCTATGGATGTTAGAGCGCTGGACGGGTGCTCTATAGGCTGGGTCACTCGTAGTACCACTCCCATCAACCTACTGGTTCCAGGGAATCACAGCAAGATTACTCGATTACTGCTCATCAAGTCTCCTTAGATTCCCGTGGTATTGGGATTCTCCTTGCTCCAGTGATGCAATCCCCTCATCAACTGGTCCACTGGTGCCATCATGGGCTGGTGTCCGTTCTGCCATGCCCAGTGACTGAAGTCAGCACGACCTGCAACCGGGACGTCTTTCTGGGGGCTCGGAAGGTGCCCCGGACCTCTCAGCCTTTCCCGTGGAGTACCAGGACCTTTAGGAGGTGTTCAACAAGGCCCGGGCCATTTCACTTCCGCCACACCAACCTTATGACTGCGGGATTGACCTTCTCCCTAGCACCCCCCCGCCCCAGGGACGACTAAATTTGTTGTCGGGACCGGAGACCAAGGCTATGGACACCTACTTTGAGGACTCCCTAGCTGCAGGATTTATACATCCTTCGTCCTCTCCCAACGGTGCAGGATTCTTCTTTGTGGAGAAGAAGACCAAAGACCCTGTGCATCAACTACCGGAGACTCAATGACATAACAGTGAGGAAATGCTACCCGCTACCTCTCATCTCCTCGGCCTTTGAGCCACTCCAGGGGGCCACCATGTTTTCGAAGCTGGATGTACGGAACGCCTACCACCTGATGCAGATACGGGAGGGGGATGAGTGGAAGACCATCTTCAATACATCTTCAAGTATTTGGTCATTCCATTTGGCCTCACCACCACCCCTGCTGTATTCCAGGCTCTGGTAAATTATGTTCTCTGAAACATGTTGAACCGGTTTGTCTTTGTTTTAATTAAGAGGCTCCTCTGTCCACCACTCGTTACCAGTATTAATGGCACCTGTTTGAACTTGTTATCAGTATAAAAGACACCTGTCCACAACCTCAAACAGTCACACTCCAAACCCCACTATGGCCAAGACCAAAGAGCTGTCAAAGGACACCAGAAACAAAATTGTAGACCTGCACCAGGCTGGGAAGACTGTATCTGCAATAGGTAAGCAGCTTGGTTTGAAGAAATCAACTGTGGGAGAAATTATTAGGAAATGGAAGACATACAAGACCACTGATAATCTCCCTTGATCTGGGGCTCCACGCAAGATCTCACCCCGTGTGGTAAAAATTATCACAAGAACGGTGAGCATAGTGAATTGAGAGAGCAGAGAGCTTGGACCAAAGTAACAAAGCCTACCATCAGTAACACACTACGCCGCCAGGGACTCAAATCCTGTAGTGCCAGACATGTCCCCCTGCGTAAGCCAGTACATGTCCAGGCCCGTCTGAAGTTTGCTAGAGAGCATTTGGATGATCCAGAAGAAGATTGGGAGAATGTCATATGGTCAGATGAAACCAAATATTACTTTTTGTTAAAAACTCAACTCGTCGTGTTTGGAGGACAAAGAATGCTGAGTTGCATCCAAGGAACACCATACCTACTGTGAAGCATGGGGGTGGAAACATCATGCTTTGGGGCTGTTTTTCTGCAAAGGGACCAGGACGACTGATCCATGTAAAGGAAAGAATGAATGGGGCCATGTATCGTGAAATTTTGAGTGAAAACCTCCTTCCCTCAGCAAGGTCATTGAAGATGAAACGTGGCTGGGTCTTTCAGCATGACAATGATCCCAAACACACCGCCCGGGCAACGAATGAGTGGCTTCGTAAGAAGCATTTCAAGGTCCTGGAGTGGCCTAGCCAGTCTCCAGATCACAACCCCATAGAAAATCTTTGGAGGGAGTTGAAAGTCTGTGTTGCCCAGCAACAGCCCCAAAACATCACTGCTCTAGAGGAGATCTGCATGGAGGAATGGGCCAAAATATCAGCAACAGTGTGTGAAAACCTTGTGAAGACTTACAGAAATCGTTTGACCTCTGTCATTGCCAACAAAGGGTATATAACAGAGTATTGAGATAAACTTTTGTTATTGACCAAATACTTATTTTCCACCATAATTTACAAATAAATTCATTAAAAATCCTACAATGTGATTTTCTGGATATTTTTTTCTCATTTTGTCTGTCATAGTTGAAGTGTACCTATGATGAAAATTACAGGCCTCTCTCATCTTTTTAAGTGGGAGAACTTGCACAATTGGTGGCTGACTAAATACTTTTTTGCCCCACTGTATAACCCCAAGGCTATTACCCTGCAACCCGAGACCATCCTTGCCACCTTCTGCCGAGCAACGGCACCCCGCTGGGGTGTAGGGAAACAGTTCTGGGAGGCACAGCGTTCCCAGCTAAACCCCAGGGGGGTCCTGGTAACCGGACGTTTGTGCCAGACGATCCACTCCACAGTTCTGGAGTGGGCCAACTCCTCCAGGCTGGCCTGCCACCCAGGTTCCCTCCAGACCCTGGTTTTGTTCGACGACACTTCTGGTGGTGGTAGAACGGTTTTCCAAAGCTGCCCACTTAATTTCTCTGACCAAACTACCCTCTGCCAAGGTGACAGCCCAGCTCATGGTGCAGCACGTCTTCCGGATCCATGGACTGTCAGTCGGTCTCTGACCGGGGCCCTCGGTTCTGGAAGGCGTTCTGCACCCTCATTGGGTCGTCGGCCAGCCTGTCCTTTGTTGGTCAATTTCTTCAACAGATTCTATACAGGTCTATATAATTATCTTTTTTTCTTTAAAAAAAATGTTTCCCCATTTTTCTCCCCAATTTTGTGGTATCCAAATGTTAGTAATTACTATCTTGTCTCATCACTACAACTCCCGTACGGGCTCGGGAGAGACGAAGGTCAAAAGCCATGCGTCCTCCGAAACACAACCCAACCAAGCCGCACAGAGTGCATCCAACCCGGAAGCCAGCCACACCAATGTGTTGGAGGAAACACCGTGCACCTGGCGACCTTGGTTAGCGCGCACTGTGCCCGGCCTGCCACAGGAGTCGCTAGTGCGCGATGAGACGAGGATATCCCTGCCTGCCAAACCCTCCCTAACCCGGACGACGCTAGGCCAATTGTGCGTCGCCCCACGGACCTACCGGTCGCGGTCGGCTGCTACAGAGCCTGGGCGCGAACCCAGAGTGTCTGGTGGCACAGCTAGCGCTGCGATACAGTGCCCTAGACCACTGCACCACCCGGGAGTCCCACAGGTCTATATAATTATCAAACTTATTAATTGGTAGTAGAAAGGAAACACAGACTCTTTGTTTAACCTCTCTAGGGTATGTGGGATGCTAGCGTCCCACCCCTTGCCAACATCCAGTGAGATTGCAGAGTGCCAAATTCAAATACAGAAATACTCATTATAAAAATTCAGAAAACAAAACATATTTTACATAGGTTTAAAGATTAACTTCTTGTTAATCCAACCACGGTGTCAGATTTTTTTTAATGCTTTACGGCGAAAGCATACCTTACGATTATTTGAGAACATAAGCAGACAAATCATTACAAACAGTAACAAGCCAAGTAAAGAGTTACAAAAGTCAGAAATAGAGATACAATTAATCCCTTACCTTTGATGATCTTCATATGGTTGCACTCAGAAGACATTCATTTACTCAATAAATGTTCCTTTTGTTCGATAAAGTCTCCTTATATCCAAAATTCTCAGTTTCCTTTGTGCTTTTTCTTCAGTAATCCACAGGCTCAAAAGCAGTCAAAACAGGCAGACAAAAAATCTGAAAAGTTAATAGAAACATGTCAAACGATGTTTATATTCAATCCTCGGGTTGTTTTTAGCCTAAATGATCTATAATATTTCAACCAGACAATAATGTTGTCAATATAAAAGGTAAACAAGAAAGGCACTCTCTCTGGTCGCGTTCATGAAAAAGCTCTGTGACAAGTCAGGGTCCACTCATTCAGACGGGCCTTACTCCCTCATTTTTCAGAATACAAGCCTGAAACAAATTCTAAAGACTGTTGACATCTTGTGGAAGGCATAGGAACTGCAATTTGAGTCCTAAATCAGTGGATACTGTAATGGCATTGAACTGCCAAATCAGTTCTGTTATACTCACAGACACTATTTTAAGAGTTTTGGAAACTAGAGTGTCTTCTATCCAAATCTACCAGTTATATATGAATCATATCTTCTAGACCCGAGTAGCAGGCCGTTTAATTTGGGCATGCATCCAAAATTCCGAATGCTACCCTAGAGAAGTTAAGAATTAGGATTCTCCTTTAGTAATACAATTGTATGGCAGAAGTTGGTACAGAGTACAGTATATGATAGTTCTCCCCAAGTTCTGCAAGGTGTTTAAAACCTCTTACAGCTACCCCCCTACCTTTTTCAATATCTGCCTGAAGACATACCCAAATCTAACTGCCTGTAGCTCAGGCCCAGAACTAAGGATATTCTTGGTTTCATTTGAAAGAAAACACTCTGACGGTTGTGTAAATTTGAATTGAATGTAGGAGAATATAACACAATAGATCTGGTTTAGATAATACAATGAAAAAAACATATGTTTTTTATTTTTATTGTTGTATCATCTTTAAAATGAACAAGACAAAATAAACATTCAGATAGGATGATGGGGTCAATTTCAGTGAAAAACATAAGAGGGTAACAGTACAACAGTGCAAAGTTTCAGAATGATAACTTCCAAAATGAGTGTGCTACATGACATTTATCATGAAGTCACCCACGTGTCCCACACAAAGTAGCCCAAATGTACCCAAGTGGCCAAATTGGTGAAGTTATACATTTTGAATGGAATAACTATATACAAAATACCAAAATGGTATTCTAACACACCCCCCCCCTCCCCAAATAAATGGAGAAAAAACATGAAAAAATATATATATACATTCACAAAATAACACTTTCAATATTTGGAAGACCCTCAGTCCTCTACACAATATTGTGCTGCTGATGCCAGGTGCCATAGCAGTCTCTTTCTGCTGTAAAGCAGAGGGTCACCAAGCATGTGGTGCAGGTGATGGGGGACTTCATTTTGCAAAGAACACAGCGACACCTCCATGCTGTGCCCTTTTGGTCCTGAGGCACATCCATGCCTGCAGAAATACATTTGGGCAGATGAACACCACTTGTGGCAGGAGCAGAAGGGACAGAGTTAGAGGGGCCAGAATGTGGTGCAAGTGGTGCTGTGGTGCTGTAGCCAGCAATCTCCTTGATGAGCAGCTCTCTGAAGGCTAGCTGTGAGATGGGTGGCTTTCCACAGCTCTTAGCCATTTCCTTGTGTAGGATGAATGCATTCATCACAGCAATGTTGATGAAATTATACAAGAAGGTCTTGTACCATTTCATCGTCTTATGGAGAACATTGTAATAGCCTATCAGCGCATCTGACAGGTCCACACCTCCCATGCTCTTGTTGTTGTACTTTATTGCACTTGGAATGGGTTCATGCCCCAGTAGCGCTGAGACAACAGGTGTCCAGCTGGATGAACCAGCTTCAGTGGGAGATGGACAACTTGGCTCTGGGGGCTCCCATTCGGAATCAGTGTCACTGTGAAAGAAAATGTTCAGTTAGAATAGTTTCACATATGAGCCCTGTATCAACAGGTATAATAAACAGATATATATAGAGTACAGTGAGCATAAGGTTGAATATATTATTATAGACCTGCTAGATCTACTGTCTCATTGATATTATGACAGACCAGCTGTATCTACTGTCTCCATTTCACTTTGGCCATTGTTGTGGGCCTGCCCTCCCCTCAACAGCCTCAAATAGGCTATTTCATGTGGGGGTGGGGTGGGGTGCAGCGCTAGACACACGCATCTCGGCCATGCTCCCTTTAACCCACAATATGTATATATACACACACACAAACATAGGCTATGGGTCATACACATACATACAACCATAGGCTATGGGTCATACACATACATACAAACATACCCCCACCCACAATGTATAGTGTACTTTACACATTTCATTAAATTTTTATATATTGCTACTAAAATTTTAAAAAAATCACAAATAATATTTTATATTATTAATTTCAAACAACGGTATTGAGAAGAACTTACCAGTCCAAATCCTCTCCGTTCAAAAATATTCCTGTCACACCCTGACCATAGTTTCCTTTGTATGTTTCTATGTTTTGTTTGGTCAGGGTGTGATCTGAGTGGGCATTCTATGTTGTGTGTCTAGTTTGTCTGTTTCTGTGTTTGGCCTGATATGCTTCTCAATCAGAGGCAGGTGTTAGTCATTGTCTCTGATTGGGAACCATATTTAGGTAGCCTGTTTGGTGTTGGGGTTTGTGGGTGATTGTTCCTGTCTTTGTGTTTGTTACACCAGATAGGGCTGTTTTCGGTTTTTCACGGTTCTTGTTTTTGTATATTGTTCTATTTTCATCTTTATTAAAGACGTATCAAAATAACCACGCTGCGTTTTGGTCCGCCTCTCCTTCAACAGAAGAAAGCCGTGACAATTCCTCCATTTGGGAATCAAAGCTATCCTAGCTAAATGAATCGTTCTCCAACAATCTCTGTCTCACTTTCCCGATCAATTTCTTCTAAAATTGTGTTTACATCTGTATATCTAGACTTCGATTTAGCTTTCCCTGACTTAGTCGCCATACTGATTGATATATAAACAGCTGAAGATGCGCTTTACCAAAATAGTGCTGTGCGTAACGTGTGGCTCCAGTATGAATTTTCAATGGCGAATGACCCTCTTTACGCCGGAGTTTACTACATGGGTTGGTCTTCCAACACATAACCATTACATATTGCCGTTTACCTCAGCTCATTGGCTATCGACAAAGCTAGATTTCAAGACGATCAGTGGTCATTGTGTTAAAATACAGTCAATCAACGAAACAGCGGTCATATCATTGGTGCACAATGATGTCATTACTTGTTGTCTTCAAATCGGTTTCTTTCAGTCAATAAGTCCCGAGAAATGACCCATCAGTTTGGTTGTGTTTCAAACAACAAGTTGATTGCAATGAAACCAAACATGACTGGATAAAGTCACGTTTAGTGTGTATATTTACATCGAATGTGTCGTCGAAAATTGAATGAGACGGAATTCACGACACAAGCGGTTCACAAAATGTTTCATGTTAGGCTATAAAAATGTATTTTATCAAACAAAATACCATTCATTGTGTAACAATGAGCATTGGGATTGCAAACAGAGGAAGATCGTCAAAGGTAAACGATTTATGTTATTGCAATTTGTGATTTTGTTACGCCTGTGCTGGTTGAAATAGTTTTTTATGGGGCTCTGTACTCAGATAATCGCATCGTATTCTTTTGCAGTAAATACTTTTTTATATCTGACAACGCAGTTGGATTAGCAAGATTCTAGGCTTTCGAAACACGTGAGACGCTTGTATATTCATGAATGTTTAATATGACTATTTATGTAGCCAGGGTTCGGTGTGCAGAGAGGTTAACTTGTTATGGCTGCAATTCCATTAACGGGAGCGATTTGACAACAGCCAGTCAAAGTGTAGGGCGCCATTTTCAAAACATCAAAAATCTCATAATTAACATTCCTCAAACAGACATGTGTCTCATACCATTTTAAAGCTATTCTCGTTGTTAATCCCACCAAAGTGTCAGATTTCAAATATCATTTTCAGCAAAAGAACTACAAACGATTATGTTAGATCTCCACCAAACCACAATAAGCACAGCCATTTTCCAGCTAAATATAGCAGCCACAAAAAGCAGAAATAGAGAGAAAATGAATCACTAACCTTGAGTTATCTTCATCAGATGACATTCATAGGACTCATGTTACACAATACATGCATGTTTTGTTTGATAAAGTTAATATTTATATAAAAAAATCTGAGTTTACATTGGCTTATTAGATTCACTAGTTCCAAAAACATCAAGTGATTTTGCATAGCCACATCGTTTCAACAGAAATACTCATCCTAAATGTAGATGATAATACAAGTTATACACATGGAACTGTTAAGGGTTAATGCCACACGGTCAAGGTTAGGCTTGCACAGATTGAGAGGACCTCAGGAACATTCCTGTGGTCGAATTGTGCTTCTCACCCTAACGGTTCTCTCACTGTCACCCAAAAGCAAACGACGTTGATCGGCAGGCTTCATTTTGGGCCTACTTTTTCTCATGGTCACTGCGCTTAGACCGAGCGAGCTATGGTCCAGGTTGAATTGAGGGGAGCAGGCAATGTATTCCTATGGGGAGAGATGTCATTGTAATCTGTGAGGTCAAAAAACCCTGTTAACTGTTAAGGGTTAATGCCATGCGGTCAAGGTTAGGCTTGCACAGATCGGGAGGACCTTAGGAACATTCCTGTGGTCGAATTGTCCTTCTAAACCGAACGGTTCCGCCACTGTTCCCCAAAAGCCCCTGAAATGTAGGGCCAGGCCTCATTTTGAGCCTGCTTTTTTTCACTGTTGCTGCACTCAGAGCGAGCTACGGTCAAGCGGGGCGTCTCGTTGAACTCGGCACAGTCTGGAGACTATGGTGATGCCATTTTTAGTGTTGATTTCAGAATGCCATTTTGGTGAAGGTCCCTCTCCGTTTAAACATATTGCAAATGTTCAAAAGTAAACTAGCAAGTCACCGTCCATCAGTCAATTAGATGTCATTCTGACACCAAACTGATACCATCTGACACCAAACCCACTTTTTCCAACTCATTTGTGCTGAAAATCCACTTTTTTCCATGCCTTGCTACGGGGTCCTTGAATGAGCTATCGGACAGAAACGTTGGGGTCCGTCTCTATGGGCCGAGCCGGTTTCAATGCACCTAGTCTTGCGTCTCTGAGACTTTTCTAAATGTCGTCATTTTTGTAATATTCAAAATGAATTGAAGTCATTGCAAATGTACGAGGCTGTTTCTCGGTCCGAGAACCTTCTAGAGCCACGTAACTCACCACGCACTATCGACCTGATGTCTAGAACAGGTTTCTAAAGTTTCAGAACTCTAGGTCTGACGGTTCTTTTTTAGCTCGAACAAAGCTAACTATTGCAGCCACTGTCTGTCTCTTCGCACCCCAATACGTCCCTCCTTCCAAGTTGTGTGTCTGTGTGATTTAGTTTTCCTTTGACATTTTATGGGAAAAATTACTGATTTACAGTTCATGGTGGTTGTCTAATCACATATGAAGTTTTGGAAAGATCTGACTTTTTTAACCCCTCGAAACAGCCCTTGAGACACCAATTATGGCACTTCCGGTTGGCACAGGAAGCTATAAGTCAACACACATCCTCATTGGGGTATGCTTTTACAGAATCCTGAGTTTTAAGGCTTTACGTTAAGAACTGACTGATTTACACAGGGTTGAATGCACTATTTCTATCAAACTGCAGGCAGGGTATGGGTATACACTTTTAGGGTGATTTTAACCACTTCCGGTTGGTCCAGGAAGCTTAGAATCAACACAGGTAGACCTCATAGTGGCCTGATGGACTGTTACCGAAGACAGGTTCATACAGCATTCATAACCCATATAGGCTTCAGGTTGAATTTAGGGGTGCAGGCAATGTATTCCTATGGGGAGAGAAGTCAATGCAAACTGTTTGATGTAAACACCTTCTTTTAACTGTTAAGGGTTAATGCCACGGTTAGGCTTGCACGAATCGGAAGGACCTTAGGAACGTACCTGAGGTCGAATTGTGCTTCTCACCCTAACGGTTCTCTCACTGTCACCCAAAAGCAAATGACATTGTGGGTCAGGCTTCATTTTGGGCCTACTTTTCTAAAGGTCGCTGCGCTTAGACCGAGCGAGCTACAGTCAAGCGGGATATCTCGTTGAACTCGGCACGGCCTAGGGATTATGGTAATGCCATTGCCTGCTCTCTGTGTCTTTAAGCACCGCACTTTGTCACTCCATCCTTGCTGTGTGTGTGTGTGAGAGCTTTTCTTTGACATCTGTCGGGAGAAATGACTGACTTACAGTTCATGGGGGTTGCCTAATCACACATATGAAGTTTTGAAAAGATCTGACCTTTTTAACCCTTGGAAACAGCCACTATGACACCATTTAAGGCACTTCCAGTTGGCACAGGAAGCTATAAATAAACTAATATCCTCATTGGGGTATCCCTTTACAGAATCCTGAGTTTTAAGTTTTTACGTTAAGAACTGAGTTATTTACAGAGGGTTTAGTGAGTGTGTGTTATTTCAGAAAATCATAGAAAATCACAGAAATCTCGCAGAGCTCCGCAGCACACTTTAAAAATATTCGTATGAACACCCTGCAACTGGATCTGTAACTGTTGAAAAAAAAATAACACCTATCTTTGAACATCACCAATTTGTCATTGTACGATTTCTCTTAAATGACGATAGATTAATGGCTGGTTCTTTTTTTATTGACACCGGAGGCTCCTTGACTTTGACGTGAAGTGGAAAAATTATTTCTCTATTTTCATTTTGGACCTTTAATCCCAGAGAAATGGCCATAACTCAAAAACCGTTGAGGCCTAGACGCCATCTTGTTCGGGGCCAACTGCTCATTATGCCAAACCTACGCTCACCAAGTTTCGGCTTCGAAATATTTTCAGTTTTGGAGATAAGGCCCCGTCGTGATTCGTGATGTTTTGTACAATTGCAATATGATTGCTTATGCCCTCTTGTGGGATTTTCCGGGACAGCGGAAAAATGACCAAAATTTGATTATTTTATAAAACGGAAACCGAATGTCCAAGAAAGTTCATTTGATGACTTCCCGGTAGGTCCGGCCCTACCGCACGGCCCAACGCTGACCGCGAATTTTACAAATTTTCGGACGTCTAGTAAGGGACCGTACATTTGCAATATGGACTTTCTCACTAACCATACAGCAAATGTCAAAATGTTCCCTTAAGGTATTTAAGTTAGATCACCACCAAGTCACAGAGAAACACAGCCATTTTTCCAGACAAAGAGAGGAGTCACAAAAAGCAGAAATATAGATAAAATTAATCACTAACCTTTGATGATCGACATCAGATGACACTCATAGGCCTTCATGTTACACAATACATGTATGTTTTGTTCGATAAAGTGCATATTTCTATCAAAAAATCTCATTTTTCATTGGCGTGTTATGTTCAATTGTTCCAAAACATGCAGTGATTTTGCAGAGAGCCACATCAATTCACAGAAATACTCATCATAAACATTGATAATAGATACAACTATTATACATGGAACTTTAGATAAACTTCTCCTTAATGCAACCGCTGTGTCAGATTTCAAAAAAACTTTACGGAAAAAGCATACCATGCAATATTCTGAATACTGCGCTCAGAGCCCAAACCAGCCAAAGTTGCGCCATGTTGTGTAGTCAACATTAGTCAGAAATAACATTATAAATATTCACTCACCTTTGATGATCTTCATCAGAATGCACTCCCAGGAATCCCAGTTCCACAATAAATGTTTGATTTGTTGATAAAGTTAATAATTTATGTCCATATACCTCCTTTTGTTAGGGCGTTTGGTAAACAAATCCAAACGCGTGTGCATGTCCAGTGGATAGGTCGGACGAAGTCAAAAAAGTTATATTACTGGTCGTAGAAACATATCAAACGAAGTGTAGACTCAATCTTTAGGATGTTTTTAACATAAATCTTCAATAATATCCCAACCGGAGAATTCCTTTGTTTGTAGAAAAGCAATGGTAACTTTTACATGACCACGCGTCACGAGCTCGTGGCTGCTGGCAGACCTCTGACTCATTCCCCTCTCATTCCACCGACCTTCACAGTAGAAGCCTGAAACAACGTTCTAAAGACTGTTGACATCTAGTGGAAGCCTTAGGAAGTGTAAGATGACCAATATCCCACTGTATCTTCAATAGGGGCTGAGTTGAAAAACTACAAACCTCAGATTTCCCACTTCCTGGTTGGATTTTTTTCTCAGGTTTTTGCCTGCCATATGAATTCTGTTATACTCACAGACATCATTCAAACAGTTGTAGAAACTTCAGAGTGTTTTCTATCCAATACTAATAATAATATGCATATATTAGCATCTAGGACAGAGTAGGAGACAGTTCACTCTGGGCACGCTATTCATCCAAAAATGAAAATGCTGCATCCTATCCCCAAAAAGTTAAGCTAATCAATTTGAGAAAAGGTCCATAACAACTCATTTCATTCCTCCAGTGCACAATATAATTATATTACAAGACATTTGGGAGTGTGACATCATTCAAGAGTCTATGGAGGGATGAATCAGGTTGATAGGTTACCATTAGGCCTATAACCTACTGATTAAAGGTCTAATTAACTCAAACTAATGTGTGGGCTCTTCTTTCCATAGCAAGGCCCAATATGTGGATAGTTAGCATTAAGTAAGAGAGGGAATTAGGCTCCTTCTACCCCTCACCTCGCATAATAAAGAGCATTGGGATTTGGCGATGGCAAACATGGATTCCTTGACATGGCAATTAAGTCATTGTCCTTTATGCATTTTGTAATCTAAATACGATAAGGCATTGTTTTTCACCCAATACAAATCATATAGTGGTTAAACTTTCCATGTTCCCATCTCAGGCCCAATCTACCCCTGACCTTGCATAACAACGCTAATTGTGTGCCTGTAAACATATTTACTCTGGTGACAATGTGCTGACCCTCATGAGAGGCGTGCATTCATTAGACATGGTGGTTCGGCTATAAATACTGATTCATCGCTCACCATCTGACAGAACGTCACGATGCTCTCAAACGCGACCATTCTACTGTGGGTTGACTTCGACAGCCCCAAGGACGTTCTTATCTTTATTTTCCACATTCTGTTCGCTACAAGTGCTATTCTCATCGCTGGCTCGGTAGTGATCACTATCTTTAGCACGAGATCTCTGCGAATACAGAACCGGTTCATATTCATGTTGAACACCAGCATCAGTGACACACTGACTGGTTTTTCCATTTATTACCTCGGTCTCTTCGACGTTCAAGAAGGCTACCCATCCAGGAATGGAACGTTTTACATTTTGCCTTCATTCCTAGGGGTGAATGTGCTCACATTTTTGTTTGCGCAATTTGACAGGTACTTTGCAGTGTGCCACCCCTTTTTTTACAATCGCTTCATGTCGCGTTCGTTTGTCATTGGAATTTGTGCGTTTTGTTGGATTTACACCTATTCCATATTAATGGTGCAAAACATGGTTCCCATCTCAAAAGCTGCGCAGATTAATGCATTCGGCGTTATGACTTTGCAAATAATAGTTCTTACCAAGGTATTGATGACCATCAAGTTGTACATCATAGCCAGAAACCAGCTAGGGCGAGAGGCACCCAGCACTGAGAGAGAAAACAAGAAAGAGTCTCTGCGCATCATAGTGTTTGTGGTCATATGCTTCTTAGCGTTATGGGCTCCCTCCTTTGTCAATATCATAGTGCGGCAGCTAACTTACCATGGTCTGAAGTTTAGGAATGAGGCAACAAATCTGTTTGCCATCTTGGCGAGGTTTAACGCATTGGTCACACCAGCGTTGTACATCTGGGGCAGCCCAGCGCTAAGCTGTGCAGTATGGAGAACGGTGTGGAGGAGAGTGTGTCCCAAGCGGAAGGGAAGGTAGGCTATTACAAAGGAGTCACCAACCCTGGTCCTATAGAGACCCCACAGGGTGCCAAGTTTCTGTTTCAGACCTATAAACCAACTGAATCAATATCTAAATGTTAGAACAAAAGGACCAGGGTTGGGAGTTAACACTGTCAACTATTTACGTAATGTGTCAAGACTGTAGGTGTTGATGTTTCTGTTTTTTTCTCTCACACACAGAATCGGTTTTGATCACTTAAGGATGTGCAAAGACAGAGGACGAATTTTAAGCATTGCTGGGGTCTTGGGGCAACCGGTGTGAACAATCTAAATGCCTAATTTTGCGCAACACCCATGGCCCTTCTTTGCTTCAATTTCCTTTTCCACTATTTCTCCCCAAACTTACTCTGGTAGCCTACCCACGCTCTTGTATTTCTTTTTTTTGTTTTACTGTAAAGACTGACACATTTTCATTTCTAACCTGGTATTAATACATTTAATTTTAATGAATTAATGCACATGTTGTGGTGACATATTTGTGAAAAATATAAACTACACCTCATTTATCTTCTGTAAAAGTAAATTAACCAGGTTCAACGTGAACACCCAAAACATATTCCTATTACCATCATTGTCGGAGATAGGCTTCTGTATCCTTGTGTTGGGACCCTTCCAAGAATGATGCATGAGAAATGTAAATTCACTTTTGTTGTGGAAAGAGGTGAAATAGGATTTGAGAGATGGAATGGACCAGACTGTAAAATTGTCTCTCCTAACCAGCATTTATTTTTCCAGCTATCCAAAAAAAATTCACTAGGAATGTCATAGTATCGAATGCTACCTCAACTTCAACTTTAAAAATGGATGATTCATTAACCTGCACGTCTCTTGTGGTAAATTCTTGCAAACCCTGCGCCTATTTCATTACCCTGCATGTGAAATGTACGTAGTCCAACCATATGTGGTATGTCATCATGGCTACAGACGTTCACAGATGGACAATATTGAAAATATTTAGATTAAAGCCTACATAGGCTACACGAGTTGCACAAGAGTTGTAGCCAACAAGACTACACCTGCTTATTTGTAATTTGTTGACTGCGTATATGTGATCACTAAAATGTCAGTATTTGTTCTAAATGTGAAGATGAACGTCAAAAGCCTGACTGAATAAATATGTTTAATGTATGACTTCACACTGTTTGCCATTGCAATCTTAGCATGAAAATCTTGGTGGGGCAAGATATTTTTGATGCATGCCAGTAAAGCCACTACACAACACTAAACAATACATGAATTGTACTACAAATGGTGCCAAACGGTGCCCACAAACTGTTAGGGCTTACATTAAGCTGTCCAAACGGCAGAGCCTTCTTTTCAGCTCCATGGAGTGAATCATTACCACCGCTACCCCTGGTTATCAGCGGAGCCTTATCTGGCAGCAAAATAGTTAATTCAGCCTCATTTACTGCCTTTTTAAAAAACAGAACTGATATGGCTGACTTCCTTAAACAAATGTGGTTTCTACTGACAATTCAGATGTACAAACCATGGCATAAAGGGACAACGAGCAGATAAGAGACCATCCGTAATTTAGATTAAGACAATAATGAGTGAGCCAGGATGGACGTTGTCAATATAACTATTTGTTCAGCACTTTTGAAATGTGCAGCGAAAAAATTCAGAACATGGACCGTTCTTACAGTATTCTCCCTGTACACCAAGTCAGAACCGTATGATAAATAAAAGGGGCATATAAGCAGACAATGAAAGCTCTTACAATATTCAATGATGACATTTCTCTGAAACAGGCTATAGCCTACATGTGCACCACCAAGTCAGAACAGTAGGCTAAGTTATGAGGGGGAAAGGGAACAAATGTGACTGAACAGCTCAAATCGGTATTATGCAGCAAAATTTGATATTGGGTTTGGGAAATTGAGACTCAGAGCTACAAAATGGTATATCATACACTGCAATTGAGGAATTCTGCTTTAAAAGTTGATCAACTTGTAAACTCACTTTTGAGAAAAGGGCCTTTCAAAGGTTTGGTACCTACTGGGGTCCTCTCCTTTGTCTACACCCATTCAGCATTGTTCACACCCTTTTAAGCCACCCATCTCTTTAAGGATTCACATGTGAGGTCATGTGCTAAACAGTGAGTAGTGCAGTAAATATTAAGACTAAGGGGTACCGTGGTTCCTCCTTTAAAAGTTGTGAACAAACACCACGGGACTTAGAGGTACCCAGCGTCACAGCTTCATTGCTCCAGACCACCAACAAGGGGGAGTTAGAGCACTCATTATTCATTTGGGTCCCAAGGTTTTTATATGACCAATCATATTGAGTGGTTCCAATGACAAATTTGACGCGGAGCCACCCTTCCCTGGTGACTTTCTTCAACAAAGATGGCTGACAAAACATTACGGGGAGGCAAATGTAAGTAGTTATAACGTTATAACGAGTCAAAAAAATGTACAATTGAGAGGAATATGTTAGTCAATGTAGAGACAAATGATTGTGTATATTTTTTCGTCATAAAGTTAATTTACGAAAATTGCTATTTAGCGATTTTTTTTTAAAGTTTTTTTCTGTCATATCCAATACCAGGTGTATAGAACTACATTCTGTGAATGATGCTGTGTCTGCGTGTATGTATTACAATCATACACTGTGTTATCAACCGTGTTTACTACTCCTGCTCCCGGGACATCAATTATTACACATTGTAACTATGCAATAGACTAGATACATGAGTTTTATAATTCATATATACAAAATAAAAACAGTACATCCTGCCAATGACACGTGGAAGAGAGCAAGGAATGAGATGGGAGTAACAATCCAGGCTATTTGCTCTGAGACCTGCATAATAATGTAATGAAACAAGCAGGGAGCAGGTTTCGAACCCACAACATTCTAGCCCGATGTCCAGCACGCTACCGACCGTGCCCAAATGTATTCATTGGGGTTGGGGCCGATTGTGGCTAAAAAAAACTTTATCTACTGGAATCTTTAACATGTGGAAAGAGGAAAAAGTATTATTATTAGTTTTTCACAAGTGTAGCAGGGTGGGCAATAGACTATTCAACCTTTACTAAAGAATTGTCTAATATTTTTTATTTCACCAAGATTTAACCAGGTAGGCTAGTTGAGATCACTTACAACTGTGACCTGGCCAAGATAAAGCAAAGCAGTGCGACACAAACAACACAGAGTTACAGATGGGATAAACAAACATACCGTCAATAACACAATAGAAAAAATCTATATACAGTGTGTGCAAATGAGGTAAGATTAGGGAGGTAAGGCAATAAATAGTCCATAGTGGCGAAGTAATTACAATTTAGCATTTAAACACTGGAGTGATAGATGTGCAGAAGATGAATGTGCAAGTAGAGATACGGGGTGCAAAGAAGCAAAAAAATAAATAACAATATGGGGATGAGGTAGTTGGATGGGCTATTTACAGATGGACTATGTAAAGTTGCAATGATCTGCGAGCTGCTCTGACAGTTGATGCTTAAAGTTAAGGATGGAGATATGAATCTCCAGCTTCAGTGATTGTAACTATGCAATAGACTAGAAACATGATTTTATAATTCATATATACAGAATAAAAACAGTACAAAACAGTACATAATAGCCTAGCTAGGTGTGAACCCCCCCTCCCCCATCCCCAACTTGCAACAAATCATTTGTATCTATCTTTCCACATCTACCTACACACGTATCTACCTACACACAGTTAATGTTCCGGAAAAAAAATATATATATTTATGGTTCGAATTCAGGCTGTATCACATCCGACCATGATTGGGAGTGCCATAGGGCGGCGGACAATTGGCCCAGCGGGTTTGGCCGAGGTAGGCTGGTGCTGGGGTAGGCTGGTGCTGAAAATATAGCTAGCTTGTTTTGCAAGTGTTGCACACTTGGAGAAAACCTAGACCAGTCGAGCAATTCATTTCAATAATAATCTTAATTTTAATTTGACTTTACAAACAACAAGAGGGCTTAATTGGAGTCTATTTCTTCAGAGCCTAGACCTATATAAAATAACTTAACTGGCTGAGGTAGGCTATAAAGGCTTTAATGGGCCTACTTACAATTGCAACTGGTCAAATATGTAGCATCCTACATAAAACAATAATTTAAAGAAAAAAATGTCTGCATGTTTGATCTAACAAAGTAACTAATAATTAAGTGCACATTCTTAAATTCCAAACTCTAAAAGTAATTGGAAAGGTAGATACAAATGATTTGTGACACAATAAAGAATGTTAACAAGATGCTGTGTTTTTATTTACAGTAGTGATGGACAACTGGAGGCATTTTTAAAACAGGTTTTCAAGCACTTGTTTTCACAACTGTAGCAGGTGTAGCCCATCATGCAAATGTTTCCTATTAGCAGGACAATAGACTTTATAACCCGGCTACTTTTTTGGGAAAAATCGCCCAACTTGCAATGTATTCGATGCTTAAGTACTCTAATGTGTTACATTTCGAACTCAAAACAGCAGTACAGTATTTATTAAGCAACATCTTTATGTTTTTGTTAATAAAATACTATGCGGATGCTTATATAAACTACACTTTAGTCGCACTTCCACCCAGCTGCACTACCACAGGTAAAACCTTGCTGAGATGATCAATGGATTTGTTGCATCAATTTCTCTAGCCAAAACATCTTGATGGCCTTGAACAGTTCATCTTTGAGCAAATTGCTCAAGGGCCACGGTTGATTCGTCTGTGAAGATGACATCTCGCCAGCTTTGATCCATGCCTGAGCCTGCAGGACGCAAAGTTCTTTGTTTGTCAGATGAATCATTGGGGCGAAACTACAGAACAGTACAAAACAAGCAAACAATCCGGGTTAGTGTTCTGATCATTTTTTTAACACAGTGCCACAGACGTGTCCTGCTACCAGGAACCGTGGGCTCTCCTTCTCAGTGGCTGATGTGAGTAAGACATTTAAGCGTGTTAATCCTTGCAGAGCATTCCCAGACAAGCTGGCTGGTGTGTTTACAGGACATATTCAATCTCTCCCTATCCCACCATTGTTCCTGTACCCAAGAAAGCAAAGGTAACTTCACTAAATGTTACCATGAAGTGCTTTGAAAGGTTAATCAAGGATCATGTCACCTCTACCTTACCTGTCACCCTAGACCCACTTCAATTTGCTTACCAAATAATGTCCATCGACTATAGCTCAGCATTCAACACCATAGTACCCTCCAAGCTCATCATTAAGCTTGAGGCCCTGGGTCTGATCACCGCCCAGTGCAACTGGGTCCTGGACTTCCTGACGGGCCACCCCCAGGTGGTGAAGGTAGGACACAACACCTCCACTTGGCTGATCCTCAACACTGGGGCCCCAAAAAGCTGCGTGCTCAATCCCCTCCTGCACACCCTGTTCACCCATGACTGTGTGGCCAAGCACGCCTCCAACTCAATCATCAAGCTTGCAGACACAACAGTATTAGGCTTGATTACCAACAATGACGAGACAGCCTACAGGGAGGATGTGTGGTGCCAGGAAAATAACCTCTTACTCAACATCAACAAAAGTAAGGAGATGATCGTGGACTTCAGGAAACAGCAGAGGGAGCACCCCCCTATCCACATCGATGGGACTGCAGTGGAGAAGGTGGAAAGCTTCAAGTTCTTCGGCGTACACATCACTGACAATTTGAAATGGTCCACCCACACAGACAGTGTGGTGAAGGAGGTGCAACAGCACACCTTGCATGCTGCCGTAGCATTCAGTGGCATGTCATTTAATTCTCTGATATTTTTTCTGTTACTGCAAGTTATTGCTAGTTTGACCACCAAGGGCATCTTTGAGAAGCATTTGATAGTATTTCATATTGGCGTTACTAGACAATTTAAAAAGTTTCCGTAATAACATAGTATATGGGATTGATTTTAATTAAGAAACTTGGCTTAATTTGATTAATATTATGGTGTTTCTATTCAGAGAAAAACAAAAAACTAAACCCTCAAGGTTTCTATGGTGCTGTACAACGTGACATCGGAAGTAGGCTACAAAATTGGATTCTAAATTGTTTGCCTTCATTAGACAACTTTGTTTCACTATTTCTGTAATTAGTGATGGATCCATAACTAAATCAACATCAGCATTTTTAAAGAGTATTTTTCATCATTACTTAACCAGTTGCGACGAGCAAACCCGGATCCGGGATCCTATTTATAGCCTCAAGCTCATTACCATAACGCAACGTTAACTATTCATGAAAATCGCAAATGAAATGAAATAAATATGCTAGCTCTCAAGCTTAGCCTTTTGTTAACAACACTGTCATCTCAGATTTTCAAAATGTGCTTTTCAACCATAGCAAAACAAGCATTTGTGTAACAGTATTGATAGCTAGCATAGTATTCAGCGTAGCATTCAGCGTAGCATTCAGCGTAGCATTCAGCGTAGCATTCAGCGTAGCATTCAGCGTGCAACATTTTCACAAAAACAAGAAAAGCATTCAAATAAAATCATTTACCTTTGAAGAACTTCAGATGTTTTCAATGAGGACACTCTCAGTTAGATAGCAAATGTTCAGTTTTTCCAAAAAGATTCTTTGTGTATTAGAAATCGCTCCGTTTTGTACATCACGTTTGGCTACCAAAAAACCCCCGAAAATTCAGTCATCAAAACGCTGAACTTTTTTCAAAATTAACTCCATAATATCGACTGAAACATGGCAAACGTTGTTTAGAATCAATCCTCAAGGTGTTTTTCACATATCTCTTCGATGATATAACGTTCGTGGAAGTCTGGTTTCTCCTCTCTATCAAATGGAAAAATACTTGCACCTGGCGTTTGCGCACCAATTTCGACGCAGGACACCAGGCGGACACCTGGTAAATGTAGTCTCTTATGTTTAATCTTCCAATGATATGCCTACAAATACGTCACAATGCTGCCGACACCTTGGGGAAACGGCAGAAAGTGTAAGCTCATTCCTGTCGCATTCACAGCCATATAAGGAGACAATGGAAAACAGCGCCTCAGAAATTTTGCTCATTTCCTGTTTGAAGTTTCATCTTGGTTTCGCCTGTAGCATCCGTTCTGGGGCACTCACAGACAATATCTTTGCAGATTTGGAAACGTCAGAGTGTTTTCTTTCCAAAGCTGTCAATTATATGCATAGTCGAGCATCTTTTCGTGACAAAATATTGCGCTTAAAACGGGAACGTTTTTCATCCAAAAATGAAATGAAATACTGAAGCAGCAGGCTCTCCTTGTAAATAAGAATTTGTTCTTAACTGGGTCCTGGACTTCCTGATGGGCCACCCCCAGGTGGTGAAGGTAGGAAACAACCCTTCCACTTCACTGATCCTCATCACTACTACAGAATGTGGGGCAAGTGGGAGTCTGGGGTTCAAATCCCCATTGGGGAGGAAGGAGCAGGAATTTGATCTTAACTGGTTTCATAGTTGTGATGTCTCCACTGTTGTTCTACAATATAGGAAATAATAAAAATAAAGAAAAATCCTGGAATGAGTAGGTGTGTCCAAACTTGCTGTCACTACTTCTGCCAAAGTCGAGGCCTCTCCTTGTTCGGGTGGTGCTCGGCGGGTCGACGTCACAGGTCTTCTAGCCATCATTGATCCATTTTCCATTGGTTTTGTCTCGTCTTCCTACACACCTGGTTTCAATCCCATTCATTACCTGTTGTATATTTAACCCTCCGTTTCCAATCATGTCTTTGTCAGAGATTGTTTCTTGTTTCGTCTAGTTTGTATTTGGTGCGCGACGGGTCCTCGTACCCAATTTGTTTCATTTGTATTTATGGTTTTGGAGTTATGTTTTGTTTTATTAAATTACTCCATTTATCGAGTTTATTCTCCTGCGCCTGACTTCCCTGCCACCTATACACACGTTTGTGACACTTGCTTAATTAATTTGATTAATATTATGGTGTTTCTATTCCATGAAAAATGAAAAACCTTACGGGTTTCTGTTAGAATGGAACAGAAAATATGGCGCTGTACAACATGATGGTAGGCATACTGGGCTATTTAGAAAAAAATAATCCCTGTGTTGTGTGAAGAACCCCTACCGGGAGGAAGTTTTAGGCTGTCTTTGTTCTTAACTGATTTTATACGTGTTATTTCATAGTTGTGATGTCTACTACAGAATGTGGGGCAAGTGGGAGTTCGGGGTTCAAATCCTCGTTTGATTTAATTTAACCTAGAGTGAGCGAGAAAAAGGCAATTCTTGAACATCGGGTGAGACATTCTCACTAATTTGTAGATAAAGCCAGTACAACGTTATGGTTGGGAGTAGGCTACAGGATTAGAGGATTATAAATTGCTTGCTTTCATTAGACATTACTCAACACTAGTGAGACTCATTTCGCCTACAGTATATAAAAAAATATTTATTTCAATGACGTGACTCTCTGCCAATAATTACATTTAGAGAGTTGGACAGCTCTAAATTAATAGCTAAGGGCATTTTCCGATAGATATTCTCACAGATCCTAAGAGGCTTTTATATAATTCTAAATTAATTAATAATAATAATCACTTTGTTTAAGGAGAAGTATATCTATAATTATTTTATCAAAGTTTATTATGAGTATTTCTGTAAATTGATGTGGCTCTCTGAAAATTCGCTGGATGTTTTTGAGGCACAACATTACTGACCATAAAGCGCCAATGTAAAATGAGATTTTTGGATATAAATATGAACTTCGAATATGAATATGAATATCAAACAAAACATACATGTATTGTGTAACATGAAGTCCTATGAGTGCCATCTGATGAAGAACATCAAAGGTTAGTGATTCATTTTATCTCTATTTCAGCTTTTTGTGACTCTCTTTGGCTGGAAAATGGCTGTATGTGTTTTTGTGACTAGGCTCTGACATAACATAATCATATGGTGTGCTTTTGCTGTAAAGCTTGTTTGAAATCGGACACGATGGGTAGATTAACAAGACGTTAAGCTTTAATTTGGTGTATTGCACTTGTGAATGAATGAAAGTTAAATATTTCCCAAAAATATTTTTTAATTTCACTCTCTGCCTTTTCAGCGGATGTTGACGAGGGGTTCCGCTAGCCCTATTAAATCTGTTGAAATAGTTAGTGGTCCACTTTGTATAGGGTTAGAACTTGCTGAAAACAGTCTACAGTGTTCATAACATCTCGAAGAAACATAACAAAAAAAATAATTATCCAGAGTGCATCAAACATGATTTAGAGCTTGTTTATGGAAAAAAAGTTTATTCTGTATTTCAATGTTTCAACTTGCTGAAAACTGTCCCCAATGTTCATTTCCAATATTTGCTGTGCTGTCTATTTGAGATGAAATGAACATTGTGGACAGTTTTCAGCAAGTTGAAACATTGAAATACAGAAGAAACTTTTTTTCCATAAACAAGCTCTAAATCATGTTTGATGCACTCTGGATTTAAAAAAAAAATTGTTCTGTTTAAACTAGATGATAGGAACACTGTGGACAATTTTCAACAAGTTGCAAAATTTTAATTCAGAAATAATCACTTTTCCATAAACAAGGTCTAAGTCATGTTTGATGCACTCAGGATGTACAAAAAAAATGGTTCTGTTTAAACTAGATGATAGGAACACTGTGGACAATTTTCAGCAAGTTGCAAAGTTGAAGTTCAGAAATAACCACTTTCCCAAAATCAAGGTCTAAATCATGTTTGATGAAATCAGGATGTAAAAAAAAAAATGTCTGTTTAAACTAGATGATAGGAACACTGGACAATGTTCAGCAAGTTGCAACATTTAAGTTCAGAAATAACCACATTTCCATAAACAAGGTCTAAATCATGTTTGATGCACTCATGATGTCCAATTTTTGCTGTGCTGTCTATTTGAGATGAAATGAACATTGTGGACAGTTTTCAGCAAGTTGCAACATTGAAATACAGAAAACACTTTTTTTCCATAAACAAGCTCTAAATCATGTTTGATGCACTCTGGATGTCAAATTTTTGCTGTGCTGTCTATTCAAGTTGAAATGAACACTGTAGACTGTTTTCAGCAAGTTGCAACATTTGAAATGCAGAAATAAGCACTTTTCCATAAACAAGGTCTAAATCATGTTTGATGAAATCAGGATGTAAAAAAATAATTGTTCTGCTTAAACTAGATGATAGGAACACTGTGGACAATTTTCAGCAAGTTGCAAAATTGAAATTCAGAAATAACCACATTTCCATAAACAAGGTCTAAATCATGTTTGATGAAATCAGGATGTAAAAAAATAATTGTTCTGTTTAAACTAGATGATAGGAACACTGTGGACAATTTTCAACAAGTTGCAACATTGAAGTTCAAAAATAACCACATTTCCATAAACAAGGTCTAAATCATGTTTGATGCACAATTTTTTTGTTATTTTTACACTAGATGATAGGAACACTGTGGACAATTTTCAGCAATTTGCAATATTGAAATTCAGAAATACCCACATTTCCATAAACAAGGTCAAAATCATGTTTGATGCACAATTTTTTTGTTATTTTTACACTAGATGATAGGAACACTGTGGACAATTTTCAGCAAGTTGCAACATTGCAATTCAGAAATAACCACTTTTCCATAAACAAGGTCTAAATCATGTTTGATGAAATCAGGATGTAAAAAAAGTATTGTTCTGTTTAAACTAGATGATAGGAACACTGTGGAAAATGTTCAGCAAGTTGCAACATTGAAATTCAGAAATACCCAATTTTCCATAAACAGGGTCTAAATCATGTTAGATGCACTCGGGATGTAAAACAAATTGTTCTGATTAAACTAGATGATAGGAACACTGTGGACAGTTTTCAGCAAGTTGCAACATTGAAATGCTGAAATAAGCACTTTTCCAGAAACAAGCTCTAAATCATGTTTGATGCACTCTGGATGTCCAATTTTTGCTGTGATGTCTATTTGAGATTAAATGAACATTGTGGACAGTTTTCAGCAAGTTGCAACATTGAAATACAGAAATAACCACATTTCCATAAACAAGGTCTAAATCATGTTTGATGAAATCAGGATGTCAAAAAATAATTGTTCTTTTTAAACTAGATGATATTGATGCACACAGGATGTTAAAAAAATGGTTCTGTTTAAACTAGATGATAGGAACACTGTGGACAATTTTCAGCAAGTTACAACATTGAAATGCAGAAAAAAGCACTTTTCCATAAAACACGCTCTAAATCATGTTTGATGCACTCTGGATGTCCAATTTTTGGTGTGATGTCTACTTGAGATGAAATGAACATTGTGGACAGTTTTCTGCAAGTTGCAACATTGAAATTCAGAAATAACTTTTTTTTCCATAAACAAGCTCCAAATCATGTTTGATGCACTCTGGATGTCCAATTTTTGCTGTGCCTTCTATTCGAGTTGAAATGAACAATGTGGACAGTTTTCAGCAAGTTGCAACATTGAAGTTCAGAAATAACCACAAAATAATTGTTCTTTTTAAACTAGATGATATTGATGAAATCAGGATGTAAAAAAAAATTTATGTTTAAACTAGATGATAGGAACACTGTGGACATTTTTCAGCAAGTTGCAACATTGAAATTCAGAAATAACCACTTTTCCATGAACAAGGTCTAAGTCATGTTTGATGCACTCAGGATGTAAAAAAAATGGTTATGTTTAAACTAGATGATAGGAACACTGTGGAAAATTTTCATCAAGTTGCAATATTGAAATTCAGAAATACCCAATTTTCCATAAACAAGGTCTAAATCATGTTAGATGCACTCGGGATGTAAAACAAATTGTTCTGATTAAACTAGATGATAGGAACACTGTGGAAAATGTTCAGCAAGTTGCAATATTGAAATTCAGAAATACCCAATTTTCCATAAACAAGGTCTAAATCATGTTAGACACTCTGGATGTACAAAAAAATGGTTCTGTTTAAACTAGATGATAGGAACACTGTGGACAATTTTCAGCAAGTTGCAAAGTTGAAGTTCAGAAATAACCACTTTCCCAAAATCAAGGTCTAAATCATGTTTGATGAAATCAGGATGTAAAAAAAAAAATGTCTGTTTAAACTAGATGATAGGAACACTGGACAATTTTCAGCAAGTTGCAACATTGAAGTTCAGAAATAACCACATTTCCATAAACAAGGTCTAAATCATGTTTGATGAAATCAGGATGTCAAAAAATAATTTATATTTTTAAACTAGATGATATTGATGAAATCAGGATGTAAAAAAAATGTTATGTTTAAACTAGATGATAGGAACACTGTGGAAATTTTTCAGCAAGTTGCAATATTGAAATTCAGAAATACCCAATTTTCCATAAACAAGGTCTAAATCATGTTAGATGCACTCGGGATGTAAAACAAATTGTTCTGATTAAACTAGATGATAGGAACACTGTGGACAGTTTTCAGCAAGTTGCAACATTGAAATGCAGAAAAAAAGCACTTTTCCATAAAACAAGCTCTAAATAATGTTTGATGCACTCTGGATGTCCAATTTTTGCTGTGATGTCTATTTGAGATGAAATGAACATTGTGGACAGTTTTCAGCAAGTTGCAACATTGAAATACAGAAATAACTTTTTTTCCATAAACAAGCTCTAAATCATGTTTGATGAAATCAGGATGTAAAAAAAATGTTCTGTTTAAACTAGATGATAGGAACACTGTGGACAATTTTCAGCAAGTTGCAACATTGAAGTTCAGAAATAACTACATTTCTATAAACAAGGTCTAAATCAAGTTTGATGAAATCAGGATGTCAAAAAATAATTGTTCTTTTTAAACTAGATGATATTGATGAAATCAGGATGTAAAAAAAATGTTATGTTTAAACTAGATGATAGGAACACTGTGGAAAATGTTCAGCAAGTTGCAATATTGAAATTCAGAAATACCCAATTTTCCATAAACAAGGTCTAAATCATGTTAGATGCACTCGGGATGTAAAACAAATTGTTCTGATTAAACTAGATGATAGGAACACTGTGGACAGTTTTCAGCAAGTTGCAACATTGAAATGCAGAAAAAAGCACTTTTCCATAAAACAAGCTCTAAATCATGTTTGATGCACTCTGGATGTCCAATTTTTGCTGTGATGTCTATTTGAGATGAAATGAACATTGTGGACAGTTTTCAGCAAGTTGCAACATTGAAATACAGAAATAACTTTTTTTCCATAAACAAGCTCTAAATCATGTTTGATGAAATCAGGATGTAAAAAAAATGTTCTGTTTAAACTAGATGATAGGAACACTGTGGACAATTTTCAGCAAGTTGCAACATTGAAGTTCAGAAATAACTACATTTCCATAAACAAGCTCTAAATCATGTTTGATGCACTCTGGATGTCCAATTTTTGCTGTGCTGTCTATTCGAGTTGAAATGAACACTGTGGACAGTTTTCAGCAAGTTGCAACATTGAAATACAGAAATAACCTTTTTTTTTCATAAACAAGCACTAAATCATGTTTGATGCACTCAGGATGTAAAAAAAAAATGGTTCTGTTTAAACTAGATGATAGGAACACTGTGGAAAATGTTCAGCAAGTTGCAATATTGAAATACAGAAATAACTTTTTTTTTTCCATAAACAAGCTCTAAATCATGTTTGATGCACTCTGGATGTCCAATTTTTTCAGTGCTGTCTATTTGAGATGAGATGAACATTGTGGACAGTTTTCAGCAAGTTGCAACATTGAAATTCAGAAATAACTTTTTTTTTTCCATAAACAAGCTCTAAATCATGTTTGATGCACTCTGGATGTCCAATTTTTGCTGTGCCTTCTATTCGAGTTGAAATGAACAATGTGGACAGTTTTCAGCAAGTTGCAACATTGAAATACAGAAATGACTTTTTTTCATAAACAAGCTCTAAATCATGTTTGATGCACTCTGGATAAAAAAAAAATTGTTATGTTTATTCGATATGTTATGAACACTGTAGACTGTTTTCAGCAAGTTGCAACATTGAAATGCAGAAATAAGCACTTTTCCATAAACAAGCTCTAAATCATTTTTGAAGCACTCTGGATGTCCAATTTTTGCTGTGATGTCTATTTGAGATGAAATTAACATTGTGGACAGTTTTCAGCAAGTTGCAACATTGAAATACAGAAATAACTTTTTTTTCCATAAACAAGCTCTAAATCATGTTTGATGCACTCTGGATGTCCAATTTTTGCTGTGCTGTCTATTCGATTTGAAATGAACACTGTGGACAGTTTTCAGCAAGTTGCAACATTGAAATACAGAAATAACCTTTTTTTTCATAAACAAGCTCTAAATCATGTTTGATGCACTCAGGATGTAAAAAAAATGGTTCTGTTTAAACTAGATGATAGGAACACTGTGGAAAATGTTCAGCAAGTTGCAATATTGAAATTCAGAAATACCCAATTTTCCATAAACAAGGTCTAAATCATGTTAGATGCACTCGGGATGTAAAACAAATTGTTCTGATTAAACTAGATGATAGGAACACTGTGGACAGTTTTCAGCAAGTTGCAACATTGAAATGCAGAAAAAAGCACTTTTCCATAAAACAAGCTCTAAATCATGTTTGATGCACTCTGGATGTCCAATTTTTGCTGTGATGTCTATTTGAGATGAAATGAACATTGTGGACAGTTTTCAGCAAGTTGCAACATTGAAATACAGAAATAACTTTTTTTCCATAAACAAGCTCTAAATCATGTTTGATGAAATCAGGATGTAAAAAAAATGTTCTGTTTAAACTAGATGATAGGAACACTGTGGACAATTTTCAGCAAGTTGCAACATTGAAGTTCAGAAATAACTACATTTCCATAAACAAGCTCTAAATCATGTTTGATGCACTCTGGATGTCCAATTTTTGCTGTGCTGTCTATTCGAGTTGAAATGAACACTGTGGACAGTTTTCAGCAAGTTGCAACATTGAAATACAGAAATAACCTTTTTTTTCATAAACAAGCACTAAATCATGTTTGATGCACTCAGGATGTAAAAAAAAATGGTTCTGTTTAAACTAGATGATAGGAACACTGTGGAAAATGTTCAGCAAGTTGCAATATTGAAATTCAGAAATACCCAATTTTCCATAAACAAGGTCTAAATCATGTTTGATGAAATCAGGATGTCAAAAAATAATTGTTATTTTTAAACTAGATGATATTGATGAAATCAGGATGTTAAAAAAATGTTGTGTTTAAACTAGATGATAGGAACACCGTGGAACATTTTCAGCAAGTTGCAATATTGAAATTCAGAAATACCCAATTTTCCATAAACAAGGTCTAAATCATGTTAGATGCACTCGGGATGTAAAACAAATTGTTCTGATTAAACTAGATGATAGGAACACTGTGGACAATTTTCAGCAAGTTGCAACATTGAAATGCAGAAAAAAGCACTTTTCCATAAAACAAGCTCTAAATCATGTTTGATGCACTCTGGATGTCCAATTTTTTCAGTGCTGTCTATTTGAGATGAGATGAACATTGTGGACAGTTTTCAGCAAGTTGCAACATTGAAATTCAGAAATAACTTTTTTTTTCCATAAACAAGCTCTAAATCATGTTTGATGCACTCTGGATGTCCAATTTTTGCTGTGCCTTCTATTCGAGTTGAAATGAACAATGTGGACAGTTTTCAGCAAGTTGCAACATTGAAATACAGAAATGACTTTTTTTCATAAACAAGCTCTAAATCATGTTTGATGCACTCTGGATAAAAAAAAAATTGTTATGTTTATTCGATATGTTATGAACACTGTAGACTGTTTTCAGCAAGTTGCAACATTGAAATGCAGAAATAAGCACTTTTCCATAAACAAGCTCTAAATCATTTTTGAAGCACTCTGGATGTCCAATTTTTGCTGTGATGTCTATTTGAGATGAAATTAACATTGTGGACCGTTTTCAGCAAGTTGCAACATTGAAATACAGAAATAACTTTTTTTTCCATAAGCAAGCTCTAAATCATGTTTGATGCACTCTGGATGTCCAATTTTTGCTGTGCTGTCTATTCGAGTTGAAATGAACACTGTGGACAGTTTTCAGCAAGTTGCAACATTGAAATACAGAAATAACCTTTTTTTTCATAAACAAGCTCTAAATCATGTTTGATGCACTCAGGATGTAAAAAAATGGTTCTGTTTAAACTAGATGATAGGAACACTGTGGAAAATGTTCAGCAAGTTGCAATATTGAAATTCAGAAATACCCAATTTTCCATAAACAAGGTCTAAATCATGTTAGATGCACTCGGGATGTAAAACAAATTGTTCTGATTAAACTAGATGATAGGAACACTGTGGAAAATGTTCAGCAAGTTGCAATATTGAAATTCAGAAATACCCAATTTTCCATAAACAAGGTCTAAATCATGTTTGATGCACTCGGGATGTAAAACAAATTGTTCTGATTAAACTAGATGATAGGAACACTGTGGACAGTTTTCAGCAAGATGCAACATTGAAATGCTGAAAAAAGCACTTTTCCATAAAACAAGCTCTAAATCATGTTTGATGCACTCTGGATGTCCAATTTTTGCTGTGATGTCTATTTGAGATGAAATGAACATTGTGGACAGTTTTCAGCAAGTTGCAACATTGAAATACAGAAATAACTTTTTTTCCATAAACAAGCTCTAAATCATGTTTGATGAAATCAGGATGTAAAAAAAATGTTCTGTTTAAACTAGATGATAGGAACACTGTGGACAATTTTCAGCAAGTTGCAACATTGAAGTTCAGAAATAACTGCATTTCCATAAACAAGGTCTAAATCATGTTTGATGAAATCAGGATGTCAAAAAATAATTGTTATTTTTAAACTAGATGATATTGATGAAATCAGGATGTTAAAAAAATGTTGTGTTTAAACTAGATGATAGGAACACCGTGGAACATTTTCAGCAAGTTGCAATATTGAAATTCAGAAATACCCAATTTTCCATAAACAAGGTCTAAATCATGTTAGATGCACTCGGGATGTAAAACAAATTGTTCTGATTAAACTAGATGATAGGAACACTGTGGACAATTTTCAGCAAGTTGCAACATTGAAATGCAGAAAAAAGCACTTTTCCATAAAACAAGCTCTAAATCATGTTTGATGCACTCTGGATGTCCAATTTTTTCAGTGCTGTCTATTTGAGATGAGATGAACATTGTGGACAGTTTTCAGCAAGTTGCAACATTGAAATTCAGAAATAACTTTTTTTTTCCATAAACAAGCTCTAAATCATGTTTGATGCACTCTGGATGTCCAATTTTTGCTGTGCCTTCTATTCGAGTTGAAATGAACAATGTGGACAGTTTTCAGCAAGTTGCAACATTGAAATACAGAAATGACTTTTTTTCCATAAACAAGCTCTAAATCATGTTTGATGCACTCTGGATAAAAAAAAATTGTTATGTTTATTCGATATGTTATGAACACTGTAGACTGTTTTCAGCAAGTTGCAACATTGAAATGCAGAAATAAGCACTTTTCCATAAACAAGCTCTAAATCATTTTTGAAGCACTCTGGATGTCCAATTTTTGCTGTGATGTCTATTTGAGATGAAATTAACATTGTGGACAGTTTTCAGCAAGTTGCAACATTGAAATACAGAAATAACTTTTTTTTCCATAAACAAGCTCTAAATCATGTTTGATGCACTCTGGATGTCCAATTTTTGCTGTGCTGTCTATTCGAGTTGAAATGAACACTGTGGACAGTTTTCAGCAAGTTGCAACATTGAAATACAGAAATAACCTTTTTTTTTTCATAAACAAGCTCTAAATCATGTTTGATGCACTCAGGATGTAAAAAAATGGTTCTGTTTAAACTAGATGATAGGAACACTGTGGAAAATGTTCAGCAAGTTGCAATATTGAAATTCAGAAATACCCAATTTTCCATAAACAAGGTCTAAATCATGTTAGATGCACTCGGGATGTAAAACAAATTGTTCTGATTAAACTAGATGATAGGAACACTGTGGAAAATGTTCAGCAAGTTGCAATATTGAAATTCAGAAATACCCAATTTTCCATAAACAAGGTCTAAATCATGTTTGATGCACTCGGGATGTAAAACAAATTGTTCTGATTAAACTAGATGATAGGAACACTGTGGACAATTTTCAGCAAGATGCAACATTGAAATGCTGAAAAAAGCACTTTTCCATAAAACAAGCTCTAAATCATGTTTGATGCACTCTGGATGTCCAATTTTTGCTGTGATGTCTATTTGAGATGAAATGAACATTGTGGACTGTTTTCAGCAAGTTGCAACATTGAAATGCAGAAATAAGCACTTTTCCATAAACAAGCTCTAAATCATTTTTGAAGCACTCTGGATGTCCAATTTTTGCTGTGCTGTCTATTCGAGTTGAAATGAACACTGTGGACAGTTTTCAGCAAGTTGCAACATTGAAATACAGAAATAACTAATTTTCCATAAACAAGGTCTAAATCATGTTTGATGAAATCAGGTTGTAAAAAAATAATTTATATTTTTAAACTAGATGATATTGATGAAATCAGGATGTAAAAAAAATGTTATGTTTAAACTAGATGATAGGAACACTGTGGACAATTTTCAGCAAGTTGCAACATTGAAGTTCAGAAATAACCACATTTCCATAAACAAGGTCTAAATCATGTTTGATGAAATCAGGATGTCAAAAAATAATTTATATTTTTAAACTAGATGATATTGATGAAATCAGGATGTAAAAAAATGTTATGTTTAAACTAGATGATAGGAACACTGTGGACATTTTTCAGCAAGTTGCAACATTGAAATTCAGAAATAACCACTTTTCCATGAACAATGTCTAAGTCATGTTTGATGCACTCAGGATGTAAAAAAAATGGTTCTGTTTAAACTAGATGATAGGAACACTGTGGAAAATGTTCAGCAAGTTGCAATATTGAAATTCAGAAATACCCAATTTTCCATAAACAAGGTCTAAATCATGTTAGATGCACTCGGGATGTAAAACAAATTGTTCTGATTAAACTAGATGATAGGAACACTGTGGACAATTTTCAGCAAGTTGCAACATTGAAATGCTGAAATAAGCACTTTTCCATTAAACAAGCTCTAAATCATGTTTAATGCACTCTGGATGTCCAATTTTTTGCTGTGATGTCTATTTGAGATGAAATGAACATTATGGACAGTTTTCAGCAAGTTGCAACATTGAAATACAGAAATAACTTTTTTTTTCATAAACAAGCTCTAAATCATGTTTGATGCACTCTGGATGTCCAATTTTTTCGGTGCTGTCTATTTGAGATGAGATTAACATTGTGGACAGTTTTCAGCAAGTTGCAACATTGAAATACAGAAATAACTTTTTTTTCGTTAGACAAGGTCAAAATCATGTTCCATGCACAATTGTTTTGTTTTATTTACACTAGATGATAGGAACACTGTGGACAATTTTCAGCAAGTTGCAACATTGAAATACAGAAATAACTTTTTTTCCAGAAACAAGCTCTAAATCATGTTTGATGCACTCTGGATGTCCAATTTTTAATTTGCTGTCTATTTGAGATGAGATGAACATTGTGGACAGTTTTCAGCAAGTTGCAACATTGAAATTCAGAAATAACTTTTTTTTTCCATAAACAAGCTCTAAATCATGTTTGATGCACTCTGGATGTCCAATTTTTGCTGTGCCTTCTATTCGAGTTGAAATGAACAATGTGGACAGTTTTCAGCAAGTTGCAACATTGAAATACAGAAATGACTTTTTTTCCATAAACAAGCTCTAAATCATGTTTGATGCACTCTGGATAAAAAAAAATTGTTATGTTTATTCGATATGTTATGAACACTGTAGACTGTTTTCAGCAAGTTGCAACATTGAAATGCAGAAATAAGCACTTTTCCATAAACAAGCTCTAAATCATTTTTGAAGCACTCTGGATGTCCAATTTTTGCTGTGATGTCTATTTGAGATGAAATTAACATTGTGGACAGTTTTCAGCAAGTTGCAACATTGAAATACAGAAATAACTTTTTTTTCCATAAACAAGCTCTAAATCATGTTTGATGCACTCTGGATGTCCAATTTTTGCTGTGCTGTCTATTCGAGTTGAAATGAACACTGTGGACAGTTTTCAGCAAGTTGCAACATTGAAATACAGAAATAACCTTTTTTTTTCATAAACAAGCTCTAAATCATGTTTGATGCACTCAGGATGTAAAAAAATGGTTCTGTTTAAACTAGATGATAGGAACACTGTGGAAAATGTTCAGCAAGTTGCAATATTGAAATTCAGAAATACCCAATTTTCCATAAACAAGGTCTAAATCATGTTAGATGCACTCGGGATGTAAAACAAATTGTTCTGATTAAACTAGATGATAGGAACACTGTGGAAAATGTTCAGCAAGTTGCAATATTGAAATTCAGAAATACCCAATTTTCCATAAACAAGGTCTAAATCATGTTTGATGCACTCGGGATGTAAAACAAATTGTTCTGATTAAACTAGATGATAGGAACACTGTGGACAATTTTCAGCAAGATGCAACATTGAAATGCTGAAAAAAGCACTTTTCCATAAAACAAGCTCTAAATCATGTTTGATGCACTCTGGATGTCCAATTTTTGCTGTGATGTCTATTTGAGATGAAATGAACATTGTGGACTGTTTTCAGCAAGTTGCAACATTGAAATGCAGAAATAAGCACTTTTCCATAAACAAGCTCTAAATCATTTTTGAAGCACTCTGGATGTCCAATTTTTGCTGTGCTGTCTATTCGAGTTGAAATGAACACTGTGGACAGTTTTCAGCAAGTTGCAACATTGAAATACAGAAATAACTAATTTTCCATAAACAAGGTCTAAATCATGTTTGATGAAATCAGGTTGTAAAAAAATAATTTATATTTTTAAACTAGATGATATTGATGAAATCAGGATGTAAAAAAAATGTTATGTTTAAACTAGATGATAGGAACACTGTGGACAATTTTCAGCAAGTTGCAACATTGAAGTTCAGAAATAACCACATTTCCATAAACAAGGTCTAAATCATGTTTGATGAAATCAGGATGTCAAAAAATAATTTATATTTTTAAACTAGATGATATTGATGAAATCAGGATGTAAAAAAAATGTTATGTTTAAACTAGATGATAGGAACACTGTGGACATTTTTCAGCAAGTTGCAACATTGAAATTCAGAAATAACCACTTTTCCATGAACAATGTCTAAGTCATGTTTGATGCACTCAGGATGTAAAAAAAATGGTTCTGTTTAAACTAGATGATAGGAACACTGTGGAAAATGTTCAGCAAGTTGCAATATTGAAATTCAGAAATACCCAATTTTCCATAAACAAGGTCTAAATCATGTTAGATGCACTCGGGATGTAAAACAAATTGTTCTGATTAAACTAGATGATAGGAACACTGTGGACAATTTTCAGCAAGTTGCAACATTGAAATGCTGAAATAAGCACTTTTCCATTAAACAAGCTCTAAATCATGTTTAATGCACTCTGGATGTCCAATTTTTTGCTGTGATGTCTATTTGAGATGAAATGAACATTATGGACAGTTTTCAGCAAGTTGCAACATTGAAATACAGAAATAACTTTTTTTTTCATAAACAAGCTCTAAATCATGTTTGATGCACTCTGGATGTCCAATTTTTTCGGTGCTGTCTATTTGAGATGAGATTAACATTGTGGACAGTTTTCAGCAAGTTGCAACATTGAAATACAGAAATAACTTTTTTTTCGTTAGACAAGGTCAAAATCATGTTCCATGCACAATTGTTTTGTTTTATTTACACTAGATGATAGGAACACTGTGGACAATTTTCAGCAAGTTGCAACATTGAAATACAGAAATAACTTTTTTTCCAGAAACAAGCTCTAAATCATGTTTGATGCACTCTGGATGTCCAATTTTTAATTTGCTGTCTATTTGAGATGAGATGAACATTGTGGACAGTTTTCAGCAAGTTGCAACATTGAAATACAGAAATAACTTTTTTTTCCATAAACAAGCTCTAAATCATGTTTGATGCACTCTGGATGTCCACTTTTTGCTGTGCTGTCTATTCGAGTTGAAATGAACACTGTGGACAGTTTTCAGCAAGTTGCAACATTGAAATACAGAAATAACTTTTTTTTCCATAAACAAGCTCTAAATCATGTTTGATGCACTCTGGATGTCCAATTTTTGCTGTGCTGTCTATTCGAGTTGAAATGAACACTGTGGACAGTTTTCAGCAAGTTGCAACATTGAAATACAGAAATAACTTTTTTTTTCATAAACAAGCTCTAAATCATGTTTGATGCACTCTGGATGTCCAATTTTTTCGGTGCTGTCTATTTGAGATGAGATGAACATTGTGGACAGTTTTCAGCAAGTTGCAACATTGAAATACAGAAATAACTTTTTTTTCGTTAAACAAGGTCAAAATCATGTTCCATGCACAATTGTTTTGTTATTTTTACACTAGATGATAGGAACACTGTGGACAATTTTCAGCAAGTTGCAAAATTGAAATTCAGAAATACCCAATTTTCCATAAACAAGGTCTAAATCATGTTAGATGCACTCGGGATGTAAAACAAATTGTTCTGATTAAACTAGATGATAGGAACACTGTGGACAATTTTCAGCAAGTTGCAACATTGAAATGCAGAAAAGCATTTTTCCATAAAACAAGCTCTAAATCATGTTTGATGCACTCTGGATGTCCAATTTTTGCTGTGCCTTCTATTCGAGTTGAAATGAACAATGTGGACAGTTTTCAGCAAGTTGCAACATTGAAATACAGAAATAACTTTTTTTTTCCATAAACAAGCTCTAAATCATGTTTGATGCACTCTGGATGCCCAGTTTTCAGCAAGTTGCAACATTGAAATGCAGAAATAAGCACTTTTCCATAAACAACGTCTAAATCATGTTTGATTAAATCAGGATGTAAAAAAAATGGTTCTGTTTAAACTAGATGATAGGAACACTGTGGACATTTTTCAGCAAGTTGCAACATTGAAGATCAGAAATAACCACCTTTCCATAAACAAGGTCTAAATCATGTTTGATGAAATCAGGATGTCAAAAAATAATTGTTCTGTTTAAACTAGATGATAGGAACACTGTGGACAATTTTCAGCAAGTTGCAAAATTGAAATTCAATAATAACCACTTTTCCATAAACAAGGTCAAAATCATGTTTGATGCACAATTTTTTTGTTATTTTTACACTAGGTGATAGGAACACTGTGGACAATTTTCAGCAAGTTGCAAAATTGAAATTCAGAAATACCCAATTTTCCATAAACAAGGTCTAAATCATGTTTGATGAAATCAGGATGTAAAAAAAATGGTTCTACATTTTTTGAATGGGGCATGCCTATTTAAGATGGTGAGGAAGGCACATTTAAAGAATAACCAGGCATCCTCTACTGTCGGGATGAGGTCAATGTCGTTCCAGGATACCCCGGCCTAGTCGATTAGAAAGGCCTGCTCGCAGAAGTGTTTTAGGGAGCGTTTGACAGTGATGAGGGGTGGTCGTTTGCTCGCTGACCCATTACGGATGCATGCAATGAGGCAGTGATCGCTGAGATCTTGGTTGAAAACAGCAGAGTTGCATTTGGAGGGTGAGTTAGTTAGGATGATATCTATGAGGGTGCCCGTGTTTACGGATTTGGGGTTATATCTGGTAGGTTCATTGATTAAGTTGTGTGAGATTGATGGCATCAAGCTTAGATTGTAGGATGGCTGGGGTGCTAAACTTCTTGATGCTAACCATTCCTGTCATGGATTCATTTTCGTCAGCAACCATTTTTTTATAATCATTCCTCAGGTAGTTTTTAAAATACTGTATATATTCAATAATCTATCAACCTAGTGTGTAGGTTTTTCAATAACAGCGGGAGGAACAATGGCGGCTTTAATCAGTTGCGCAAAACTCACTCTGAGAGCCCCCACCTATCCACTTACGCAATGTGATCTTTCACGCTCATTTTTCTAAATAAAAGCCTGAAACTATGTCTAAAGACTTTTGACACCTTAGGGAAGCCATAGAAAAAGGAATCTGGTTGATATCCCTTTAAATGGAGGATAGGCATGCATAGGAACAGAAGGGTTTCAAAATAAGAGGCACTTCCTGATTGGATTTTCCTAAGGGTTTCGCCTGCAATATCAGTTCTGTTATACTCACAGACAATATTTTGGCAGTTTTGGAAACTTTAGAGTGTTTTCTGTCCTAATCTGTCAATTATATGCATATTCTAGCATCTGGTCCTGAGAAATAGGCCGCTTACTTTGGGAACGTTATATTTCCAAACATAATAATAGTGCCCCCTAGCTTCAGAGGTTAAACAACTTATTTTGTGGTGTTCGAAATTCCTAATGAGTTAATTGTTACATGATTAATTTAATCTAGTAGCAATTAAACATAGTAGGTAATTATTCGATAAATAACATTAATGAGAGTCACGTCATGACACACTTTATACCTACTGTAGCTTTGATTGGACTGATGTCAACATCATACTTTCAAAATCTTAGCTAGCGATCATCATCATGAATCAAGTCGACAATCTACTTGCAAATCCTTTTCAATCCTTGTCATATGAAGAGAAATTATGGAGAGAAGTTATAGATAAAACGTATCGGTGCTCATCGGCCATTGGACATAAATGCAAATGCACAATGCAAATAGTCCGGGTACCTGTTCAGGAGTCTTATGGCTTGGGGGTGAAAACTGTTGAGAAACCTTTTTGTCCTAGACTTGGCACTCCGGTCCCGCTTGCCATGCGGTAATAGAGAGAACAGTCTGTGACTGGGGTGGCTGGGGTCTTTGACAATTTTTAGGGCCTTCCTCTGACACCGCCTGGTGTTGAGGTCCTGGATGGCAGGCAGCTTTGCCCCCGTACTGGGCCATACACACTACCCTCTGAAGTGCCTTGCGGTCGGAGGCCGAGCAATTGCCGTACCAGGCAGTGATGCAACCTGTCAGGATGCTCTCGATGTTGCAGCTGTATAACCTTTTGAGGATCTCAGGACCAATGCCAAATCTTTTTGGTCTCCTGAGGGGGAATAGGCTTTATCGTGCCCTCTTCATGACTGTCTTGGTGTGTTTGGACCATTCTAGTTTGTTGTTGATGTGGACACCAAGGAACTTGAAGCTCTCAACCTGCTCCACTACAGCCCCGTCGATGAGAATGGGGGCGTGCTCGGTGCTCCTTTTCCTGTAGTCCACAATCATCTCCTTAGTCTTGGTTACGTTGAGAGATAGGTTGTTATTCTGGCACCAACCGGCCAGGTCTCTGACCTCCTCCCTATAGGCTGTCTCGTAATTTTCGGTGATCAGGCCTACCACTGTTGTGTCGTCTGTAAACTTAATGATGGTGTTGGAGTCGTGCCTGGCCATGCAGTCGTGAGTGAACAGGGAGTACAGCAGGGGACTGAGCACGCACCCCTGGGGAACTGCAAGCTTAAAAGGATAAACATTTAAATGCCATGGGCCAGAAAAGGTTGAAACAACTGGAAACTCGGAACTGGTAAATCTCAGACTTCATTGAGTTCAAGACAACTGGGAACTCAGAAAAAAATTAGCTCCAACTTGGAAAATATGTTTTGAATAGTTATCAAATACTCGGAAATTCAAGCCTCTTTTTAGAGTTACAACCTGAAGATCCCTGACGTCATGATTCAACTTTTTCCCCCAGAGTTCCCAGTTGTCTTGAAAGCATCCAGAGAAAGCCCGACTTTGATGACAAAGTTTGGTGAAAAAATTTGCCCACGAAGGACGCTACACCACCTTCCTGTTCAAGTGAGCACAGCACAACAAGGTGAGTCCAAAAATGTATTGTATGCTGCTGCATGAATGCTGTAGTATGCCAGGGAGTATGCTGTAGCTAAGAAAGTACAGTGACTTGCGAAAGTATTCACCCCCGTGGCATTTTCCTATTTTGTTGCCTTACAACCTGGAATTAAAATGGATTTTTGGGCAGTTTGTATCATTTTATTTACACAACATGCCTACCACTTTGAAGATGCAAAATATGTGTTATTGTGAAACAAACAAGACAATAAGTTAAGAAAAAACAGAAAACTTGAGCGTGCATAACTATTCACCCACCCCCCCAAAGTCAATACTGTGTAGAGCCACCTTTTGCAGCAATTACAGTTGCAAGTCTATTGGGATATGTCTCTATAAGCTTGGCACCTCTAGCCACTGGGATTTTTGCCCATTCTTCAATGCAAAACTGCTCCAGTTCCTTCAAGTTGGATGGGTTCAGCTGGTGTACAGCAATCTTTAAGTCATACCACATATTCTCGATTGGATTGAGGTCTGTCTTAGACTAGGCCATTCCAAAACATTTAAATGTTTCCCCTTAAACCACTTGAGTGTTGCTTTAGCAGTATGCTAGGGTCATTGTCCTGCTGGAAGGTGAACCTCCGTCCCAGTCTCAAATCTCTGGAAGACATAAACAGGTTTCCCTCAAGAATTTCCCTGTATTTTGCACCATCCATCATTCCATCAATTCTTACCAGTTTCCCAGTCCCTGCCGATGAAAAACATCACCACAGCATGATGCTGCCACCACCACGCTTCATGGTTGGTGTTCTCGGGAAAATGGGAGGTGTTGGGTTTGCGCCAGACATAGCGTTTTCCTTGATGGCCAAAAAGCTCAATTTTAGTCTCATCTGACCCGAGTACCTTCTTCCATATGTTTCGGGAATCTCCCACATGCCTTTTGGAGAACACCAAACGTGTTTGCTTATTTTTTTATTTCAGCAATGGCTTTTTTGCTGGCCACTCTTCTGTAAAGCCCACTGTGGAGTGTACGGCTTAAAGTGGTCCTATGGACAGATACTCCAATCTCCGCTGTAGAGCTTTGCAACTCCTTTAGGGTTATCTTGGTCTCTTTGTTGCCGCTCTGATTAATGCCCTCCTTGCCTGGTCTGTGAGTTTTGGTGAGCGACCCTCTTTTGGCAGGTTTTGTTGTGGTGCCATATTCTTTCCATATTTAAGTAATGGATTTAATGGTGCTCCGTAGGATGTTCAAAGTTTCAGATATTTTTCTATAACTCAACCCTGATCTGTACTTCTCCACAACTTTGTCAGTGACCTGTTTGGAGAGCTCCTTGGTCTTCATGGTGTCGCTTGCTTGGTGGTGCTCCTTGGTGTTGCAGACTCTGGGGCCTTTCAGAACAGGTGTATTTATACTGAGATCATGTGACAGATCATGTGACACTTAGATTGCACACAGGTGGACTTTATTTAAATAACTATGTGACTTCTGAAGGTAATTGGTTGCACCAGATCTTATTTAGGGACTTCATAGAATAGGGGGTGAATACATATGCACGCACCACTTTTTTGTTTTTACGTTTTTGACATTTTTTGAAACAAGTAATTTTTTTCCATTTCACTTCAACAATTTAGACTATTTTGTCTATGCTCATTACATGAAATCCATATAAAAATCTATTTACATTACAGGCTGTAATGCAACAAAATAGGAAAAGCGCCAAGGGGGATGAATACTTTGCAAGGCACTGCAATACTAAGTGTATGTTGTGTAGTAAGCTGTTAGTGGCCCGTGTGCCTCACACAAATCATTTGGTCCCTTTCCCCTTCATAACTTATCCTATTGTTCTGACTTGGTGGCATGTTTTAGAGAAATGTAATCATCAAATATTGTAAGAGCTTTCATTGTCTGTTTGTATGCCCCATTTATTTATCCTATGGTTCTGACTTGGTGTATAGAGAGAATACTGTAAGAATGGCCCATGTTCTGAATTCTGTCGCTGCAAATTTGAAAAGTGCTGAACAAATAGTTATATTGACTACGTCCATCCTAGCTCGCTCATTAATCTTAATTGAAATTACGGATTGCCTCTTATCCGCTCATATTCCCATTATGCCATAGTTTATACATCTTAATTGTCAGTAGAATCCACATTTGTATAAGCAAGTCAGCCATTACATTTTTTTATATAAAATATTAGTCACATTTGTTTTTGTGATATCCAATTGCAATCCAATTACGGTCTTGCCTCATCGCTGCAACTCCCCAACGGGCTTGAGAGAGGCAAAGGTGCATAAATGTCCAAAACCGCACTTCTTAACACCCGCCCGTTTAACCCGGAAGCCAGCTGCACCAATGTCTTTGAGGAAACACCATTCACCTAACGACCAAAAGTCAGCCTGCAGATGCCCGGCCCACCACAAGGAGTCACTAGAGTGCGATGAGCCAAGTAAAGCCCCCCCGGCCAAACCCTCCCCTAACCCAGATGACGCTGGGCCAATTGTGTGCCGCTCTATGGGACTCCCGGTCATAGCCGGTTGTGAAACAGCCTGGGATCAAACCCAGGTCTGTTTTGTCTTAGACCACTGCGCCACTCGGGAGGCCCATTTTTTTTATGTTTTATGTAACCTTTATGTAACCTTTACATAAACCTTAAACCATAAACCTTTATTTAACCTTTATTTAACCTTTATTTAACTAGGCAAGTTAAAACATCAGCTATGTTTGTTTTTTTTATTCAGTAAATGAGGCTGAATGAACTGTTTCGCTCCCAGACAAGGCTCCACTCAAACCAGGTGTAGCAGTGGTAAGGATTCACTCCATGGCGCTGGAAAAAAAGCTCTGCTGTTGGGACAGCTTTATGTAGGCCATAACAGTTTGTGGGCACTGTCACCGTTATAGTGCAATTAATGTATTGTTTAGTGTTGTGCTGTGTTGTGTTGTGTAGTGGCTTTGCTGGAATGCATAAAACATTTTTGGGGGGGCGGTTAGCCCCACCAAGATTTTCATGCTAAAATCGCCACGTTTTATATACACCATCCCAGCAGAGCAAAAAAATTAATGAATGAAATACATTTTCTTAGAAATATTACTTTGCCCGGTGCTTCTCTGAGTATGCTATTCATCTAGCCTATGCCTAGGTGCACTTGATATTGTGCGCCCAGCAGAGAATCAGGGGGGCAGCATCGGGCACACATCGAGATATAATAAGCAACTAAACTAATAATAAGCAACTAAACACTGAGCAATATGACATTTAATCGATTACCAATTACATGACCCTCCCCTGGACTAAATTAAAAAATACTAAACCTTCTCCCTAAATGAAATTGAAAAAGCATGACCCTCCCCAATTTCCTCCCAGGTAACAAGGTAAGATCATTAGTCCCCAAACCACTACAATCTACAATGTAAAAACGGTGGAGGGCCATATTGCACAATTTTGAACATCAGCACACAGAAGGTCAGTGTTGCTAATGTGATCCTGAGTTCATGGAGTGCATTATAAGGGTGAAGGAGATTGAGGTAGAAAGTCAGGATCTTCTATCTCCATCTCCTATGTGGAGGCGATTTAAAAGAGTTGAGAAAACAAGTGATGTTTTATTAGAAGATAAGGTAGTGGAGGCCCCACAGCCCATTGCGAATGTCTGTTGCCAGTCAAGAGAACCGGATGGAATTTTTGGAGGGGTTTGTGGCGTTCATTGCCACAGTTATAAACTGTACAGCACAAGTGACAAAGAAAGAAAATAAACGGGTGAGAAAAGTTTCTGGGCCTGCAAGAGTTTTCAGTGGAAGATCTACAAAGTGTACTGACATCAGAAGATATCCTGCCCTTCAAGGCTCCTGAGCCTGAGTAGGGATTGGAGCTGGCTTTTTGATTTTAACAGAAGAAAAATGTTTTATTTTTTGTAGTGTATTTTGGTAGTTTGTATGAAGATACATTTTTACCCACAATGCTCAAATTTTGGGGGGATCGTATGTTTTCATCCCGCACAGTAGGTGATGACAATACACCTTTTTGGGTTGTAGTCTGCCTATAAACCACAAAGATAATCATGCTGCCACTTGGTGCCACTGTTGTCCTTTTGTAAAGAGGTGCTCTCATCCTTCAGAACTTGATGGGTATGGGGGCTTCAAGGCAGACCATTTTTAGTTGTAGCATGATTGCATAAGTATTTGTTCCCTCTGGTAATGACATTGCATTTTCCACGTAAATATTAAGTTGATCGATGAAGTGGGACATCTCTATGATAAGTTAGATGGCTTAGTGATCGGCAGCACCTCATAGGAGCTAAGTCCTCATTGCTCAGTTTCATAATCCCCACCATTTCACTCAATTCTGTGTTTATTATTTCAGTTTTGGTCCAAAGCCCTATTGTGCAAACATTAGTCCGCTTAGCCTACCCCCAAGTGCACTTGGAGTCACTCACTCAATCCCTGTTTTAGTTGGAACGCACCCCTTGCAAACAAATGCAAATGTATACATATGCAGACCCACGCATTCATTCATTTATACGCACGCACGCACACCCACACACGCACACACACCTCTCAACCTTTCACCATCTCCCCCTTATACACCCCTAGTCCTCTACTCTAGTTTCCTCTTTGCTCTCTCCTGAGTCATGTAAATGGAGAGTGAAATCTCTGTAAACATGAATGCTCAAAGTACTATGATACCATCATTGACAGCTGCTCACCCCTGACTGTTTATGTGGTTAGGTTTAAATTTGTAACTAAATCACGAACCAAACCTCTCTTGTGACGCACCCACCGAAGACAAGTGTTTTTAATGAAGTCTATCCTCTTCACTGGCTCTTGGAGCTTTATCATCAGCTTCATCACCATTCCAGCCAATTCCATAAGCGATATATAACTCTGCAACAAATACAGTAATCAAACGGCCACCCAAACTATTACATAGTCACTTTACCCCTACCTACTTTACATGTACACATTACCTCGACTAACCTGTACCCCCCTCGGTACCGTTACCCCCTGTGTATAGCCTGTTATTTTATTGTGTTACTTTTTATTAAATTTTTTACTTTACTCTATATAGTAAATATTTTCTTAACTCTTGAACTGCATTGTTGTTTATAGGCTTGTCAGTAAGCATTTCACGTTGTATTCGGCGCATGTGACAACTAAAATATGTTTTAATTTGAGTATTTATGATACTGTACATCTAACATACGATGTATGACGGTGTTTGTTCATACCCCATTGCATGTTTTCATTAAATTAACTCAATCATGAGACACCCTCTCCCCTTGAATCACAACTGTTCAAAAATCTTGAGTGTAAATAATCGATTGTTCATGTTTTGTCATCATCCTCACCTGCCTCAGCTCTCAATGGGGCTGAAGACGAATGCAGTCACTGTGTTCCTGTAATCTGTTCTGTTTTGGGAAGAGGCATGTTGGTCCTCATCAGGGTAGTCCTCAGGACCTATTCCTGTGACCATTCCTGAAACTTCCTGGATGAGAGTTACAGTATATGCTGCGACTCCTGTTTTAGCTGTAACGGTATGTCACTAAGATGCACTATGGAGCTCAGGCAGTGATTGCTGTGGAGCTCAGGCAGTGATTGCTGTTTATAACTGGAGAGAGAATTGTTGCTGTACAGGGGTGGGAAGTTGGCTCTGCTGGAAAGGAAACAGTATGATGAGTGGATGAAAACATCCTAGAGAAATAGTGAGGATAGGGGATGGGTGGATGAATGTGGTATGTTGTAAAGAGTGAGAGGGATGTGTAGATGAGTGCATTGAGTTGTAGAGAGGGGGGATGAGTGTGAGGTAGTGCTGCCACAATTACCGTATAATCGTGTAACCAATGATTATGGATGAAGACTGTCATGAAACTAAAATAAAATAATGAATTAATGTGTTGTGTCGGAGCGTGAGGAGAGAGAGAGGGAATTGTCTGCGGGAGACTCGGCCCATAGCATTCACAAAGGGAGATAAAGTTCAAAGAGATGCTATCACAGGAGAGGTAGAGAAAACAGCCCACAGACACTCTGAAAGCACACACACAGTAAGAACAAACGGATAGGAGAAGATCATTATTTTAAACTGAGGTTGTATGCAAGTATATGAGTGAGAATAATAAACCATATTCTAGCTATGTGAGAGTTTTATGTGTGGATTGTATATGTGTAACTGTGTTTTTCTTTGTCACTCCGTCTTCTAGCATAGCTGGAGCCATAACCTTTCTGGCAGGTTTGTGTGAAAAGATGCTGCACTGACTTTTACTCTAATGTAATTTTTAAGCCCAATGAACAAAGGCAACAACAACAAAATTAAGCTCCATTGAAGGGGAGAGATGATAGCTGGAGATAGGAGCAGAGAGCTTCCCTTGCTATCAAAGACTGTCAGTAGCTTGCAGGTGCACTGAGGGCCGAGGTGTATCAGCTATGCTATCACTGTCCTACAATACATTACAGCATCTCTATGCCCCCTTTACGCTGGCTTCTTTTATCATTGCTCTCTCTCCTCACTATAATTTTTACCAGCCCAGTACACATAAGTGATTACATTTACACTTAGTACATGTACATACCACAGCACTATGCAAATAGACAATAGACAATGCAATAACTGTATAACTTCAGAGCTCATATGTTGTGAAATGCTATACCTCATGGAACTATGGTTCCCCATCAATTCAATTCAAATGTATATATATAGCCCTTCGTACATCAGCTGATATCTCAAAGTGCTGTACAGAAACCCAGCATAAAACCCCAAACAGCAAGCAATGCAGAAGCACGGTGGCTAGGAAAAACTCCCTAGAAAGGCCAAAACCTAGGAAGAAACCTAGAGAGGAACGAGGCTATGTGTGGTGGCCAGTCCTCTTCTGGCTGTGGAGATTATAACAGAACATGGCCAAGTTGTTCAAATGTTCATAAATGACCAGCATGGTCCAATAATAATAAGGCAGAACAGTTGAAACTGGAGCAGCAGCATGGCCAGGTGGACTGGAGACAGCAAGGAGTCATCATGTCAGGTAGTCCTGAGGCATGGTCCTAGGGCTCAGGTCCTCCAAGAGAGAGAAAAAAAGAGAGAAAGAGAGAATTAGAGAGAGCACACTTAAATTCACACAGGACACCGAATAGGACAGGAGAAGTACTCCAGATATAACAAACTGACCCAAGCCCCCCCGACACATAAACTACTGCAGCATAAATACTGGAGGCTGAGACAGGAGGGGTCAGGAGACACTGAGACTTAAAGGTTGAGACCGAGTTTGCGTCTCTTACATCGGTAGGCAGACCATTCCATAAAAATGGAGCTCTATAGGAGAAAGCCCTGCCTCCAGCTGTTTGCTTAGAAATTCTAGGGACAATTAGGAGGCCTGCGTCTTTGTACGTGTAGGTATGTACGGCAGGACCAAATCAGAGAGATAGGTAGGAGCAAGCCCATGTAATGCTTTGTAGGTTAGCAGTAAAACCTTGAAATCAGCCCTTGCCTTGACAGGAAGCCAGTGTAGGGAGACTAGCACTGGAGTAATAAGATCAAATATTTTGGTTCTAGTCAGGATTCTTGCAGCCGTATTTAGCACTAACTGAAATTTATTTAGTGCTTTATCCGGGTAGCCGGAAAGTAGAGCATTGCAGTAGTCTAACCTAGAAGTGACAAAAGCATGGATTAATTTTTCTGAATCATTTTTGGACAGAAAGTTTCTGATTTTTACAATGTTACGTAGATGGAAAAAAAGCTGTCCTTGAAATGGTCTTGATATGTTCTTCAAAAGAGAGATCAGGGTCCAGAGTAATGCCGAGGTCCTTCACAGTTTTATTTGAGACGACTGTACAACCATTAAGATTAATTGTTAGATTCAACAGAAGATCTCTTTGTTTCTTGGGACCTAGAACAAGCATCTCTGTTTTGTCCGAGTTTAAAAGTAGAAAGTTTGCAGCCATCCACTTCCTTATGTCTGAAACACATGCTTCTAGCGAGGGCAATTTTGGGGCTTCACCATCTTTCATTGAAATGTACAGCAGTGTGACATCCGCATAGCAGTGAAAGTTAACATTATGTTTTCGAATGACATCCCCAAGAGGTAAAATATGTAGTGAAAACAATAGTGGTCCTAAAACGGAACCTTGAGGAACACCGAAATGTACAGTTGATTTGTCAGAGGACAAACCATTCACAGAGACAAACTGATATCTTTCCGACAGATAAGATCTAAACCAGGCCAGAACTTGTCCGTGTAGACCAATTTGGGTTTCCAATCTCTCCAAAAGAATGTGGTGATTGATGGTATCAAAAGTCTACAATTTTTGAGAGGAATGGAAGATTCGATATAGGCCAATAGTTTTTTATATTTTCTGGATCAAGGTTTGGCTTTTTCAAGAGAGGCTTTATTACTGCCACTTTTAGTGAGTTTGGTACACATCCGGTGGATAGACAGCCGTTTATTATGTTCAACATAGGAGGGCCAAGCACAGGAAGCAGCTCTTTCAGTAGTTTAGTTGGAATAGGGTCCAGTATGCAGCTTGAAGGTTTAGAGGCCATGATTATTTTCATCATTGTGTCAAGAGATATAGTACTAAAACACTTGAGCGTCTCTCTTGATCTTAGGTCCTGATAGAGTTGTGCAGACTCAGGACAACTGAGCTTTGAAGGAATACGCAGATTTAAAGAGGAGTCCGTAATTTGCTTTCTAATAATCATGATCTTTTCCTCAAAGAAGTTCATGAATTTATCACTGCTGAAGTGAAAGCCATCCTCTCTTGGGGAATGCTGCTTTTTAGTTAGCTTTGCGACAGTATCAAAAAGGAATTTCGGATTGTTCTTATTTTCCTCAATTAAGTCAGAAAAATAGGATGAGTAAGGGCTCTTCAGTTCTGCACAGTACTGTCTTTCCAAGCTAGTCGAAAGACTTCCAGTTTGGTGTGGCGCCATTTCCGTTCCATTTTTCTGGAAGCTTGCTTCACAGCTCGGGTATTTTCTGTGTACCAGGGAGCTAGTTTCTTATGATAAATGTTTTTAGTTTTTAGGGGTGCAACTGCATCTAGGGTATTGCGCAAGGTTAAATTGAGTTCCTCAGTTAGGTGGTTAACTGATTTTTGTCCTCTGGCGTCCTTGGGTAGAAAGAGGAAATCTGGAAGGACATCAAGGAATCGCCTTTTCTTGTGTCTACATTTGGCATTACTTCACTTTCACACTCATGGACATGGAAGATACTGTGAGTGCATGTTTAGCCTCTGTCTCTTTCTCACTCTCTCTTTCTTGTTTTTACAGAGGAATTCTGAGTGTTGTTTAAGTGTTCCACATGATGATAGAGACTCTACATCTCACTTCTGGATCTTTGAAAATATGTTGAGAAACACTTTAGGAGAGAGGAGGAAAAATGGGATGTTGCTGTGAGATAGTTTGGGTTGTACATGCTCTAGCAACCCTTCTCTGTAAAACTGGCTGTCTGTCAGGTCCTAAGTAGATAGTAGCTGCCAGATACCACAGCTCAGTAATGGTCTCCATAGCCCTGTCTGTCTCTAAGGCAGAATATTGTTGTTTTCATCATCATTATTATGGTCATATTGTCACAATAAGACAAAGCACGTCAAGCTCTGAGAGTCACTTTGCACAGACATAAAAGTTGTTACATTGCATTATTGTCACGTTCTGACCTTATGTTCGTTTTTCTATGTTGTGTTTTGCGTTTGGCCTGGTATGGTTCTCAATCAGAGGCAGGTGTCGCTAGTTGTCTCTGATTGAGCATCATACTTAGGTAGCCTTTTCCCACCTGTGTTTTGTGGGTGATTGTTTTCTGTCTTTGTGTATGTCACCAGACAGGACTGTTTCGTTTCGTGTCATTCTCTTTGTTATTTTTGTTTTAGTGTTCTGTGTTTAAGAAATTCATCATGAACACGTACCACGCTGCACATTGGTCCTCCGATCCTTGCTACTCCTCCTCAGAAGAGGAGGAAGACGAGCGTTACAATGTTGTCATGGACACTAACCATGCCAAGCGCCCTCTGAACTCCTTTTCTGTCCATAGGCCTCTCCATATCCTGTTTTGCCTGCACCTTTTCTTCGTCTGGCTGGATACCTTCAGCTGAAATCTTGTCCCTTAGGAACTTGATCTCATTGACACTGAACAGACTTTTGTCCTTATTTAGTTTGAGTCCACACGGCCGGATTCTTTGCATTGTTTTCTCCAGCCTCTCGTCATGTTCCATTTGAGTAGACCTGCAAACTACCAGGTCATCAACGTACACCCTGACGCCATCCAGACCCTCTGTAATTTGCTCCATTGCCTGGTGGAAGATTTCTGGTGTTATTATTCCAAAGGGTAAGTGCTGGTAAGAGTAGCGGCCGAATGGAGTGTTAAACATGGGATCCAAAGTATTCCGGTGGGCTGGAGGAAAGATGGCAGAAGCGGAAGCATTGCTTCCGTGTAGGATTGCACGTTGAGTTAAGTTATTGGAAATAACTGGAAAATTGGAGCATTGAAGAATGGAGCAAAATGGGCTTAAGTTGTTAATGAAGATAATCCTCAGTCTAAAAATGCCTCATTCCTTATTGGAGTATGTCTCATGGATAAGGATGTGTTTTTGGGAGATCCATTTGCGGTCAAGGAGATGGCGGAGGACGCACTGGAAAAGGTGAAGTCAATCTAAGTGACCAGGAGTGGTATGGTGTTGATTTATTGTATGTCAGAAGAGCAAAAGGAAAGTGCATTGTGTCTCGGTAATTATTGGAGTATGAAGTAGAAACCCTTGATTTTCTGAACAGGGTACCGGTGTCGCAGTGGAAATTGAGGCTGAAAATCTTAAAGCACCATGTACCAGGAGTAGTGGATGCACGTCGATTGAACTGTATGGTGAATGGAAGGAAAGAGGAAAGCCTATCGGTGCTATTGCTATTTGATGAACAGTCCCTTCCGATACATCTAAAGCTGGGGTATAGGAGATACACGGTGAGAGCTTATGTGAACAGACCATTGCAGTGTCTTAAATGTAAAAAGTTTGGCCACATGGCAAGTGTGTGCATACGTAATAAATATGTTTTATTAGACTCAGTGGATACATGGTGCTGCAATTGTGGTGGGAACCACATTCCCAAGTTCCAGGAATGCCTGTAAGGGTGAAGGAGGTCGAAGTAGCAAGAATCTTTTGTTTTTACCCTTCCCTTATGTCCCGTGTTTTTCTGCATTAAAGTTCTCCAGTTTTCACCCCACACAGTAGGTGGCAGCAAGCACCTTTAACGTATGTTAGCAGACCGCCAAAATACCATCGAAGAACAAAAGTAATATTAAAAGTGCACAATTTAGCACTGCTCATCAAGTTTCAACTGCTAAAACCCATGTGAGGCATCCATATTGGAAAAGTATTTAGCGCCTGTCATTTCACTGAGTATCTCTTCTCTCTTAGGGATTTGATAGTGTTCTCTTTAAATATTGGCATTGAGATCCTTGGGATTTATGTACACCCACTGTTTTCTTGGATTTTACACAGACCATGGAATTTACACAGTCAGAGGGTTCCTCAAATGTTTTTATGACATTCAGTCCCTCCATGCAGCCTAGCTCTGTCCTCAGTTTCTCATGGAGCGCCACAGGAACTCACCTGGGTGGGTGGATCACCGGTTGTGCATCTTCTCTCAGTTTGATGGAGTATGTAAGGGGTGTGCTCCAACCTATTTCCTCATGAGTCACATTTGTACTGAACTGGTGGGCACTTTGCATACAGCTCGTTTCACTGATAGTATAAACTTGTCTCCCAACAATGACTCACTATTACAAACATTAAGGGGTGAGTGCAATTTTTACATATTCCCTTTGTTTCAATGCCACTGTCTTTTTTTGTATTTTAGGTCTCACTGAGATTCTGTACATCACTCAGGCTTATAAGGTTTGCTTTAGCACCTGTATGTAGTTCGAAGGGAACAATGATGCCATTCAACAGCAAAGAACCTATCCAAGTTTCAATCTGTTGGGCATGCACCTCTTTTGCATTGTGTAGTTTTGGCTCACACTAAACTATTCCCACAAACAGGCCATCTGATTAATTCACTGCATGTTCAGTATCAATAACACGGAACTGTGTTTCTGCCTCAATTTATGTCCTCCAGGAAGCACCTTTTAGCTAAATGATTTCTGCCTTTGCATTTAGCACAGTTCTTTCCGTAGGCATTAATGTCTATAATGTCCATTACCGCACTGCCTGAAGTCATGAGGCGTTTGATTCCTGGATTTGGATTCCATGTGCCCTCGTGTCCTTTTTATTTACTACATTCCCCGGCACATTTTCTTGCTCCAATCCCGCTGCACGGTCACCAAATGTTTGAGTGCCTAGCAGAGCTCGCTAGCATGCAATATTTTTACTGCAGCCTCAAGAGTCAGTTCACTGTCCCTGAGCAGTATCGCTCTCACCTTCATGTCCAATATTCCAAAGACAATGTGGTCACTTATCGTTGACTCCTTAAGCTACCCAAAATTGCATGTCTGTGCCTGATCTTTAAGTCCCTTAAGAAGCTACCAAGTGACTCTCCTAGCTTTTGAACACGGTAGCGAAACACGTATATATTTCATAAGTTTCATTATTTTTAGGTGTGCAGTAATCAGTTTCAACAGTGTCCAGATCTTCTCTTATCCTCATTCTCAAAAGTAAATGCGTTGTACAATTACTTATATGGCTTGCGAGCCAGCCACTGTTAGCAACAAACCTACTTTACGTGCTCCTGGTTAATTGGAGTTACCAATCGCGTTGAAGTACAGAAGAAAGCAATGTTTGAAACTTCGCCACATCAACATTTCCAGTTGCAGGAAAGACGGCAGCGTTATTCTTTCCATTACATCCTATTATGTGCTCTCACTCCTGGTACCTTTTAATGTTATTTAGAAATAATCAAATTCTGACACACTCCAATGACCTTGTAACTTTACTGTGACCTGTCAACTAGGACAAATACCTAACACCTACTTCTTTATTAGCGGTCTTTATGACAGTTCCTGCATATCATTACAACTACTGTTTCCCATTCATCATCTCCATCTTTACAACGCACTTCTCCATTCAAACTCGACATCCACTTCCACCATGATGTCCCTCCTAGAATGCAGCTAGTTCCTTCTTTGTCAAAAACAAAAACAGTTGTTGATTTGCATGATTATCTGTGGAGAATCAGAGAAGACAAGACAAGTGGACATTGAGACAATCAATCAAAGCCTACACGTGAATAGGCCTGCCCTGAGTGCATTCAAAACTTTCTAAAATGGGGAGTGAGGTGAAACGGAGGAGTGACTGTCAGTCTTTTGAGTTTTGAGTCTCTACCAGACAGTCATGTTAGGATATATCAGCTATCCTGTTAAGGCTTTTGTGCAGAATCCACAGCAGTATGTAGGAGGGAGATTACAAGATGTGGGAAGTGTGCAGGAAGGCATGGGACAGCGGATTGTGTAGTTTTGATAGATAAATGTGTGTTAAGTGTAGGGCTGCTCATGTTGCTGGGGGTGGGAAGTGTCTGTGAGACAGGCAGGCTGAAGTGGCCAGAGTCAGAGTAATGCAGAAGAGGAGGATGGTTCAAGGCTGAGGGATCCTGCAAGGATCCCAGTGAGTAATAGATTTGTGCCAGCACAGAGGGATAGGGTAATGAGTGATTTTCATGCTTCAGTAAGGTTGGCTTCTTAGAGTTCATAGCAATCACAGAAAACAGATGGTATGGTGGCAGCGGCAGAGAAGTGTTTGGGTATACGAGATATGACTTCAGAAGAGTTACAGAGTTTGTTGAGGGATAGTGTCCCGTACTCCCATGCCATTGGCATTGTGCAGGAGCAGATCGGGCCAAGGTAGTGGAATGGGGTAGTGGGTTTTAATGTGTAGGTGGCAGCTGCAGAGAAGTACCTTGGTGTACATGATTTTACTGCAGAAGTGTTAATTGGGTGGTGATTTTTTTTAAATGAAATAGTGGTATATAGGTGTAGGGTGGTGGTGCCATTTATTAAATAAAAAATTGTGACAGGAATAATGAAGAGAATTTAATGTAGGTAGGTCAGGTGTATGCACCTTAAATGTCGGATGCGATCCACCAACCCAATCCCAAAGAAGAAGAGCAATTTCTAAAACATTATCTGACATTTTGTAGCCATTTTCTAGCCCCTCTGTGGTTCTTCCTGGTATCCAACCTTGATTTCTCCCTCAGCCAGTGATCGATCTAGGGTTACTTGAAAGGGTAAAAGATGATGATGATGATTCAGTTGTAAGTGAACATTTAAGAACAAAATGCTATGCTTTCTTGAATATATTCACGGATGGATCTAAGGTCCCTAAAACAGGGTGGACAGGAGCAGCTTTTAGTGTTCCTGAGTTTAAGGTGGCAGTGACGAGAAGAGCAACGGATAATTCATCTGTTTACACAATGGAGTTGTTGGCCATACTATTGGCTGCAGAGTGAGTGGAGGTGAGGCCAGACAGAGTAGTCATCTGCTCTGACTCCTGTGCAGCACTGATGAGCTTAAATTCATTTATGTCTCAGAGCAGACAGGATGTGTTGTATGAGGTTTTGCAGTTCTTGTATAGGGTGAAACAGACGGGGGTATTTGTGATGTTCCTCTGGGTACCAGCTCATGTGGGAGTAGAGGGGAATGAAGAGGTGGATAGTATTGCCAAGCGGGCTCTTAAACATCCTAATGTTGAGATGAAGTAGAGGGGAATGAAGAGGTGGATAGTATTGCCAAGCGGGCTCTTAAACATCCTAATGTTGAGATGAAATAAGTGTCAAGAGTTGTGGAACAGGGAGAGAAAGGGAAGACACCTGTATAATATCCATGAAAAGGTGGGGGCAGGGAGGTCCTCAGGCCGAGAGAGAAGGGAGGAAAGTGTAGTCACAAGGCTGAGACTGGGACACACAAGGCTCAATAGTACATTGAAATTGGTGGGGAAACATCTGACTAGGAGTTGTGATCATTGTCAGGAGGAGATGGAGACAGTGGAACATGTTCTATTTCAGTGCCAGAAATATGTGAGGGAGAGGGAGTCATTGTTGTTAAATTTGAGGAGTAATGTGTTTTACGAGCCATGATTAAGTGAACTACTGGGGAAATCTTCAGAGGATGTAGTATTTAAATAGGTATTTCGTTTCCTTAGGGAGACAATATTATTTTGTAGGATTTAGACCTTCACTGTCGCTGGTCCACTCTCCAGTCCAGTTGGTGGCGGAAACGCACCACAAAGTTGGCTGCCAACCACCATATAAAATCGACAGAAGATAAAGGTCCATTTGTATAGAGATTGTGGTGAGTGGTTGTCGGATGATATGTCACTTTTTCCCTAGTTATATGTACATATCTAGCAGTGGTCGAAAAAGTACTCAATTGTCATACTTGAGTAAAAGCAAAGATACCTTAATAGAAAATGACTTGAGTGAAAGTCACCCAGTAAATTACTACTTATTTGGTGTTAAATATCAACAGTAAATGGAATTGCTCAAATGCACTGAAGTATCAAAAGTATAAATAATGTCAAATTCCTTATATTAAACAAAACAGGTGACACATTTGTATTGACAGATAGCCAGGGGCACACTCCAGCACTCTTGAATTTGTCTTTAATGAGTCTGCCAGGGATGACCAGGGATGTTGATAAGTGTGTGAATTGGACCATTTTCCTGTCAAAATGTAACTAGTACTTTTGGGTGTTAAGGAAAATGTATGGAGTAAAAAGTACATTATTTTATTTAGGAATGTAGTAAAGTGAAAGTAAAAGTTGGCAAAAATATAAATAGTAAAGTACAGATACCCCCAAAACTACTTAAGTAGTACTTTAAAGTAGTTTTACTGCACATAGACTCTGTACTCATTGTGTATCTATTACTTTTGTTATTATGTGTTTTATTTTTCTATTATTTCTCTATTTTCTTTCTCTGCATTTTTTAAATTTCACCTTCATTTAACCAGGTAGGCCAGTTGAGAACAAGTTCTCATTTACAACTGCGACCTGGCCAAGATAAAGCAAAGCAGTGCGACACAAATAACAACACAGAGTTACACATGGGATAAACAAATGTACAGTCAATAACACAATAGAAAAATCTGTATACAGTGTGTGTAAATGAGGTAAGGCAATAAATAGGCCAATAGTGGCGAAGTAATTAAAATGTAGCAATTTCCATGCAGATGATGATGTGCAAGTAGAAATACTGGTATGCAAAAGAGCAGAAAAACAAATATGGGGAGGAGGTAGGTAGTTGGCTGGTTGGGCTATTTACAGATGGGCTGTGTACAGCTGCAGCGATCGGTAAGCTGCTCTGACAGCTGATGCTTAATGTTAGAGAGGGAGATATGAGTCTCCAGCTTCAGTGATTTTTTTTTTTTTTTTTGCAATTCGTTCCAGTCATTGGCAGTAGCTAACTGGAAGGAAACGTGGTCAAATAGGTGTTGGCTTTGGGGATGACCAGTGAAATATACCTGCTGGAGCGCGTGCTATTGGTGGGTGTTGCTATGGTGACCAGTGAGCTTAAATAAGGTGGAGCTTTGATAGACTGCATCCAATTTGCTGAGTAGAGTGTTGGAGGATATTTTGTAAATTATATCACCGAAGTCAAGGATCGGTACGAGGGTATGTTTGGCAGCATGAGTGAAGGAGGTTTTGTTGAGAAATAGGAAGCCGATTGTAGATTTAACTTTGGATTGTAGATGCTTAATATGAGTCTGGAAGGAGATTTCACAGTCTAGCCAGACACCTAGGTATTTATAGTTGTCCACATATTCTAAGTCAAAACCGTCCAGGGTAGTGATGCTAGTCGGGCGGGCGGGTGCAGGCAGCGATCGGTTGAAGAGCATGCATTTAGTTTTACTAGCATTTAAGAGCAGTTGGAGGCCACAGAAGGAGTGTTGTATGGCGTTGAAGCTCGTTTGGAGGTTTGTTTACAGTGTCCAAAGAAGGGCCAGAAGTATACAGAATGGTGTCGTCTGCGTAGAGGTGGATGAAAGAATCACCCACATCATTAATGTATACAGAGAAAACAGTTGGCCTGAAAATTTAACCTTGTGGCACCCCGATAGAGACTGCCAGAGGTCCGGACAACAGGCCCTCCGATTTGACACACTGAACTCTATCTGAGAAGTAGTTAGTGAATCAGGCGAGGCAGTCATTAGAGAAACCAAGGCTGTTGAGTCTGCCGATAAGAATACGGTGATTGACAGAGTCGAAAGCCTTGGCCAGGTCGATGAAGATGGCTGCACAGTACTGTCTTTTATCGATGGTGGTTATGATATTGTTTAGGACCTTGAGCGTTGCTGAGGTGCACCCGTGACCAGCTTGGAAACCAGATTGCATAGCGGAGAAGGTACGGTGGGATTCGAAACGGTTGATTATCTGTTTGTCCACTTGACTTTCGAAGACTTTAGAAAGGCAGGGCAGGATGGATATAGGTCTGTAACAGTTTGGGTCTAGAATGAATCCCCCTTTGAAGAGGGGGGTGACCACAGCCGCTTTCCAATCTTTTGAAATCACAGCCGTTACGAGAGGTTGAACGGACTAGTAATAGGGGTTGCAACAATGGCGGTGGTCTAACATGCTTCCTCCATGCAGTAGATGGCGCTACTACGTTTAATTTTGAATGGTTTTACATTTTCGTTTGTTGCTGACACTACCTGTCGTCTTCTCGATCACTTCCGTAATGACGTTGGTCGACAACAAATAAACAAATATGGCTGAATCCAGCTCGGCTATGTACTTTGCTGTTAGCAATATACCTGCTGCCTTTCGATCTGCTAACCTTCGAAACTTTTTTAGTCAATTCATAGAAAGCAATGGTTTCTTGTGTTTCCATTACCGACATCGACCGGAGATTTTGAAGGAGTCCGAGGGCACCCAAGTCAACATGTCAGACCATACGAGTAGAGACATTCCGACAACAGAAATGCCATCAACAGATGTCGAGGAGGGAACAGAGGAGAGTGGATCTTCGCCGAAGAGTATAAAAACATGTTGTTGCGTGGTATCGGTACCTTCAAATGAGGCGGCCAGATTGGTCAAAATGTACGCGGGGAATCAATGGATCGACTCGAAGGGCAACTGGCTTGCGAGGCGTTGTGTGATAAGAAAAGTGAAAGTATCACCTTCCACAGGTTAGTATGTATTTGGAGTCATTAACACTAGAACATCTGGGCTTCGAGGGACTTTAAGCCACATTCTAACGGTCTAATAAATAGATGTCCTACGATATCATGAACATTTTTACGTTTTGACCGGTTTGTACGTAAAACATTTTTTACATTCAGGCTGAAAATGCGTCGATTTCCTATATTTAATTGTGAGAATGATGGAAAAATGTTCCATAAAGAAAGCATACGTGTTTTTTCTTTCACCACATTAGTGGCTAATCCTACTTCCTGATATTGAGCCCTGTGTTCAGCCGGGGGTAGACGGCTGCATCTTGAATGGCTGAACGCAATACCTTACATCCTTACTAGCATTCCTAGGCCACTTTAGCATGGTGGTGGATAAAGGTGTTTCAGAAAGCATGCGTTTTTTTTCTCCCTGCCATTGAATCTAGTTAAGGAGGACATTGAAACCTTTGCAGAGAATAGAGTAGAGCATTTTAAGTATGAATTGGTCCAAGTGTACATGAGTGTATTGCTGGCTGCATACCATGCGTTTGGACGGATTTGTATATATTTTTTAACTAGGCAAGTCAGGTAAGAACACATTTTTACTTACAATGACAGCCAACACCTGCCAAACCCAGACGATGCTGGGCCAATTGTGCGCCGCCCTATGGGACTCCCAATCACGGCCGGTTGTGATACAGCCTGGATTCGAACCAGGGTGTCTGTAGGGACGCCTCAAGCACTGAGTGTCTTAGACCACTGCGCCACTCTGGAGCCCCCGAAAGATTAAATAACTCAATATCGCTATCTGCTGGCTGTTGGGCTAGGTCAGGGGGGACAGGATGTCCAATCAAAAACGCATCTTTTCACCAATGGGTAAAATAATGTTAATTGTGTAGATAATAGGCCTACTCTAAGAACCAATGGTCCAAACCTCACATCTATACCATAATTTGTTAAATGATTGGAGTTTTTACCCTTGTAGGATGGCCAAAATTAGAGCGGCTAAATCAATGGAGGCCACAGAAGGAAAAAAAATGGCCATAAATCATGAAAATAGCATCAAGTCAGACTGGGAAAAATAGGTTTGAACCCATCGGATATCCAACTGCAGTCCAAAAAGTAGACAACCCTCAGCCCCTGAATGACATTTACATAGTCTTCTGTGGATTTTATATGGTGGTTGGCATCCAACCAATGCATAATTTAATACTACATCCACTGAAGATATCCAGTAGTTCACTTAATGCTGGCTGTTCAACCCCATTACTCCTCAAATGTAATAACAATCGCACCCTTTCCCTCACGTATTTCCGGCACTTAAATAGAACATGTTCCACTGTCTCCATCTCCTCCTGACAATGATCACACCTCCCAGTCAGATGTTTCCCTACCAATGTCAATGCACTATTGGAATGGAAAGGGGGATACCTAGTCAGTTGTACAACTGAATGGACTCAAATGAAACATGTCTTCCGCATTTAACTAAACCCCTCTGAATCAGAGAGGTGCGGGGAGCTGCCTTAATAATCGTCATCGGTGCCGGGGAACAGTGGGTTAACTGCCTTGCTCCGTGGCAGAAAGACAGATTTTTACCTTGTCAGCTCAGGAGCCTTGTGTGTCCCAGTCTCAACCTTGTGACTACATTTTCCTCCCTTTATTCTTGGCCCTGCCCCACCTTTTCTGGATCTTACACAGGTTGTCTTCCCCTTCTCTCCCTGTTCCACAACTCTTGCCATTTGTTTTTAAACATTGTTCTTATTAACCCCTTGGCTTCTGCTTTACTGATTTGATAATTACATCTCAACCTTTTACATCGTCACATCCGAGTGTACCTTAAATGTTGCTTGCTCAAGCGAGAGATTGATGATCGAGAGGCAATGTCCTTGGTGGATATCTTGAAATTGAGGTTAAAAATGACCAACCTCAAACTAAGAATGTACCTATCAATCTAACAAAGCTAACGAACACTCCTGTCAGGTATCTAGCTACAGTTACCCATAGGTGGCCAGCTAGTTTTACAGTTTGGGCATTTATTACAATACATTTCAGAATTCCCCCCAAAATGTATGAAGGTAGCTATGTTTTATAGGCTCCTCACTACGACTAAGCCAATTTGAGCATCATTCCCATTTGCCAATGCTAAAATCAATGTCATTTATATCTATTGTTTAGCAAGCTAGTTAGATAATTTTGTCTCGCATGCCAAAAATGCAGCCATGTTGATTAAATTTGACACTTCGCGGCCACCGAAGTTTGACACGTGACTACAGTTTGCATTGAATTGTGGGTCATGTCAACCTCCCAAGTGGTCAAAGGCTGCATTCCAAACACGTCAAAGACACACCCTCAGCCCTCAAATTAAGTGGACACTTCTTATGACATTTCATGACATATGATGAGTTAACACTTGCAGTGCAAACAAAGAATGAATTAATTTTAAATTGACTGATCTTTCACGTAAATTCATCACTCGTTCGTCCCACAGTTTTGTTTTCATTCATCATGGAACCACCGGTAGATCTTGTGTATGCTTTATATGCGCTACAGTCAATTAAGATTGCATTTCCTATCTTGGCTAGAAGAGAACGCGTCCGCAGACGTCACATTGAATACTAGCCATTCGACAATAAAGTGTGTCAGGGAAAGTTGTATGTGCTAGCTAACGTTTCCAAAAGCTAACCAAACAAAAACATAATTTTACGATACATGTTTGTGCCTTAATAGGCGGCACGCTAGCGGGACAACTTCGAGTGAAACTGGAGGGCTCGCAATTCAAATAAATAATCATACAAATTATGGATATTAAACATTTATGTACAGTTGAAGTCGGAAGTTTACATACAAAAATACAAATCAGTTGGGATTACCTTTTATTTTAAGAATATGAAATGTCAGAATAATAGTAGAGTGATTTATTTCAGCTTTTATTTCTTTCATCACATTCCCAGGGGGTCAGAGGTTTACATGCACTCAATTAGTATTTGGTAGCATTGCCTTTAAATTGTTTAACTTGGGTCAAATGTTTCAGGTAGCCTTCCGCAAACTTACCACAATCAGTTGGGTGAATTTTGGCCCATTCCTCCTGACAGAGCTGGTGTAACTGAGTCAGGTTTGTAGGCCTCCTTGCTCGCACACGCCTTTTCAGTTCTGCCCACAAATTTTCTATAGGATTGAGGGCAGGGCTTTGCGATGGCCAATCCTATATACAGTGCCTTGCGAAAGTATTCGGCCCCCTTGAACTTTGCAACCTTTTGCCACATTTCAGGCTTCAAACATAAAGATATAAAACTGTATTTTTTTTGTGAAGAATCAACAACAAGTGGGACACAATCATGAAGTGGAATGACATTTATTGGATATTTCAAACTTTTTTAACAAATCAAAAACTGAAAAATTGGGCGTGTAAAATTATTCAGCCCCTTTACTTTCAGTGCAGCAAACTCTCTCCAGAAGTTCAGTGAGGATCTCTGAATGATCCAATGTTGACCTAAATGACTAATGATGATAAATACAATCCACCTGTGTGTAATCAAGTCTCCGTATAAATGCACCTGCACTGTGATAGTCTCAGAGGTCCGTTAAAAGCGCAGGGAGCATCATGAAGAACAAGGAACACACCAGGCAGGTCCGAGATACTGTTGTGAAGAAGTTTAAAGCCGGATTTGGATACAAAAAGATTTCCCAAGCTTTAAACATCCCAAGGAGCACTGTGCAAGCGATAATATTGAAATGGAAGGAGTATCAGACCACTGCAAATCTACCAAGACCTGGCCGTCCCTCTGAACTTTCAGCTCATATAAGGAGAAGACTGATCAGAGATGCAGCCAAGAGGCCCATGGTCACTCTGGATGAACTGCAGAGATCTACAGCTGAGGTGGGAGACTCTGTCCATAGGACAACATTCAGTCGTATATTGCACAAATCTGGCCTTTATGGAAGAGTGGCAAGAAGAAAGCCATTTCTTAAAGATATCCATAAAAAGTGTTGTTTAAAGTTTGCCACAAGCCACCTGGGAGACACACCAAACATGTGGAAGAAGGTAATCTGGTCAGATGAAACCAAAATTGAACTTTTTGGCAACAATGCAAAACGTTATGTTTGGCGTAAAAGCAACACAGCTCATCGCACTGAACACACCATCCCCACTGTCAAACATGGTGGTGGCAGCATCATGGTTTGGGCCTGCTTTTCTTCAGCAGGGACAGGGAAGATGGTTAAAATTGATGGGAAGATGGATGGAGCCAAATACAGGACCATTCTGGAAGAGAACCTGATGGAGTCTGCAAAAGACCTGAGACTGGGACGGAGATTTGTCTTCCAACAAGACAATGATCCAAAACATAAAGCAAAATCTACAATGGAATGGTTCAAAAATAAACATATCCAGGTGTTAGAATGGCCAAGTCAAAGTCCAGACCTGAATCCAATCGAGAATCTGTGGAAAGAACTGAAAACTGCTGTTCACAAATGCTCTCCATCCAACCTCACTGAGCTCGAGCTGTTTTGCAAGGAGGAATGGGGAAAAATTTCAGTCTCTCGATGTGCAAAACTGACAGACATACCCCAAGCGACTTACAGCTGTAATCGCAGCAAAAGGTGGCGCTACAAAGTATTAACTTAAGGGGGCTGAATAATTTTGCACGCCCAATTTTTCAGTTTTTGATTTGTTAAAAAAGTTTGAAATATCCAATAAATGTCGTTCTACTTCATGATTGTGTCCCACTTGTTGTTGATTCTTCACAAAAAAATACAGTTTTATATCTTTATGTTTGAAGCCTGAAATGTGGCAAAAGGTCGCAAAGTTCAAGGGGGCCGAATACTTTCGCAAGGCACTGTATATTCCTTATCTCACAAGCAGATGGCCTCCTAAGGATAGCAATTATATCTAGATTATCATGTAATATTGTATTAAAATCTCCACCCCATTTTACTTTGGCCAATGGAAATGTAGACATTTTACTTACTTTCCTCTCAATGTCTCTAAATAAAATAGTTACTTGACTTGTTATTGGTAGCATAAGTATTAACAACAAGGAATTGAATGTGGTTGACATCTATCAATAGCACGATCCATCTCCCTGTATTACCTGCTTCATGACTCAGTATATGACCCTTAAAGTTGCCTTTTAAAATTGCGTCACCTACTGACCCATTGGTGCCGAATATCATTCCCCCATTTCCAATACGCAGTATCTGTGGAATTAAATACAATTTGGGACTCTTTACAATACAAAAATAAAGATTTCAAAATTTTACAGATTTCCCTGGCATTAATAGAAAAAACAGAAATTGACATTTACTATCACAGGGACTATATGAAGAATATTAAACTTGTATACGTTCACATGAACCGGGTTCTCACAAAATGAAACGTTCTTTCTTGTTGCAAATAAAAACAGTCCTTTGCACCATGCAGGTGGTAGACCTAAAGTATATTTTTATACAAGTGCAAATAACATTGTGCCATAGATTGGTAAAACAAATAGCCATCAAGCTAACATTAAGTGAATTTCCCTGCCATAAAAAATATTGGTTCACACAAATAATGCTCTTTCCTTAAGAAATACATTTTATCAGTTGCAAATAAAAATCAGTCCTGCACCATTCACTTGGTAAATCCAGTAGTCATCAAGCTAGGCATCAGTGTAAATTTCCCTTCCATTAACAAAGCCTTGGCTCCCGCAAAGTATGCTATTTTCCCCTCTTTCCTTGCTCTCTCAATCATCGGCCACAGACGATTCCGAGCTTCTTTGTCAACTGCTCAGGTTGTTGTTCTTTAAATAGTAATTTCTCTTTGCACTTTTCCATGTCAGATCCCTCGCTGTCCATGAGATTAATCTCATGATCACTGGTTGTGGTGGCTGGTTCTCCCCATCTCTCAGCCTACCCAGGCACTGCACTACATCCAGAGAACCTGCAACAACATTTTGCTCGTCCTCTGGGACTATTGCCCTGCAAATGTCCTTCACTTTTGTTTTGATGTTCTCGTCAGATCTTTCTGTGATTCCGTAAATTCGAAGATTCCATCTCCGACTATACCGGTCAGTCTTGTTTACCTTTGACTCCATTTCAGTGAGTTTCTTCTCCTGATTTGCAACCTGAGTTTTCAATGTTGCGTTCTGCTGCTTTAGAGTATTTACTTCCTCAGCATTGAAATCAATCGCTTTCTTCAGGTTAACGATGCTGAGTGTTCTTTTTAACCAAGTCCATGATGTCAGCTGCACTCGTTGATTTTAGCCGCGAGGATGCGGACGATGTTGTCCTGTATCTGCCTCAGTGATGGTTCACTTCTCAACTTCTTTGGAAGTTGCTCCTTGGTTGGGGTATTAGAGTATGAATCACATTCGCCCCCTTTTTTACACTGCAAGCATATGAATGAGTTTCAGCAATGCCTCTTTTCTCCTTGGACGTTTCAACATCCATTATCTCAGCAACAGTTTGGTTATGTCCTGACTCCATGCTGCTAGCTATGAAGATTATAGCTAGCTAACGTTAGCTAAACACACTGAAACTTTGATAGCTAGCTTGTTCTTTGGAAATCGTCCCCCAAAAATATTTCAGTGGCTTGATTAATTACAAAATGCATCAAAATAGCTACATATTATTTTTCCACATTTTGTTGTTACAGTTTGAATTTAAAATGGATTAAATTGAGATTGTGTCACTGACCTAGACACAATACCCCATTTCAAAGTAGAATTATGTTTTTCAACATTTTTACAAATAAATAAAAAGCTGAAATGTCTTGCATCAACCCGTTTTGTTATGGCAAGTAAGTTCAGGAATAAATTGCTGAACTCACTGTGTGCTAATAGTTAACATGATTTTTTAATGACTACCTCATCTCTGTACCCTACACATAAGATCCCTCAGTTGAGCAGTGAATTTCAAACACAGATTCTACCACAAAGACTAGGGAGATTTTCCAATGCCTCGCAAAGAAGGGCACCTATTAGTAGATGGGTAAAAAAAAATACTGCCATTTGAGCATGGTGACGGCACAGTATTAATTAAACTTTGAAGGGTGTATCAATACACCCTGCCACTACAAAGATCCATGAGTCGTTCCTAACTGATAGGAGAGAACTGAGGATGGATAAACAAAATTGTAGTTACTCCGCAATGCTAACCTAAATGACAGTGGCAAGAAGGACTCCTGTACAGAATACAAAATAGTCCAAAACATGCAAGCACTTAAGTAAATGTGTCAACAACAAAAAAATCTTTGTCCTGAATACAAAGCTTTATGTTTGGGGCAAATCCAACGCAACACATCACTGAGTACCACTATTTTTCAAACATGGTGGTGGCTGCATCATGTGGGTATGCTTGTCATCAGCAAGGACAAGGGAAAAAATAATCAGAAAAGAGCTAAGCACAGGCAAAATCCTAGATGAAAAACCTGGTTGTCTGCTTTACAACAGACACTGGGAGACAAATTCACCTTTCAGCAGGACAATCACCTAAAACACAAGGCCAAATCTGCACTGGAGTTGCTTACCAAGATGACATTGAATGTTCCTGAGTGGCCTAGTTACAGTTTTGACAAAAATTGTATTGAATATCTATGGCGAGACTTGAACATGGCTGTTTAGCAATGATCAACAACCAACTTGAGAGCTTTAAGATTAAAAAATAATAATAATAATATGCAAGTATTGCACAATCCAGGTGTGCAAAGCTTTTGTACAGACTTAAAAATTCAGCTGTAATCGCTGCCAAAGGTGATTCTAGCATGTATTGGCTGGTTGAATACTTATGTAATTTTAGAATCAATTTCAATCCCCAATTTCAATCCCACCTTGTAACACAACAAAATGTGGAAAAAGTCAGGGAGGGTGTAAAATACTTTCTGAAGGCACTGTAACTGAACCATTACTCTAGTGTGGGCAATCTTGTCATGGGTTGTCTTGCGCATCAGACAATAGCCTGGGGATGAGGTCAGACATAAAACCATAAAATCTGCCTCTTTGTATGCTATTCATAAAATTGAATTAATCTACATTTTTATTTCAGATGAGGATGAATTCCCCTACAAGACAAAGTCCGGGCACAGGCGCCACGTGGCACTAACAGAACGCTTCACAGAGGCGGACCTAAAGGGCTTACCAGAGCTGAACCCGCCTTCTCTTATGCCGGCTGGTAATGTGGGTACAACCGTAAAGGTATTCTTACAGCTTATTCAGTCATGCCGACTACCCCCACGCCTCATACGCAAGCTGGGCCTCGCCTTCCCCAAGACAAGCTGCAATCGGCGCTATGGTAATGTGCCCTTCCAGTACCATAACACCAGCTTAGCACCATCAACTGAGGAGAGTGTCTTCACAGCTGGTGGGCATGAAATATCAGGTCCTGGCAGTGTGGCCCCTCCCTCAGGAACCCAGGGGCCCACTGACCCCTCAGGGGACCCTGAAATACCAGAGGAAGACGAGGATGCCCAGTCAAATGCAGATGATGTGAGTCTAAATTTGTTACTGAGTATACTGTAAATATCCTATAACCTGTGAGCTACAGCACTTGCTGTGTTAAGTTCATAAGGGAATAATGTTGAAAAGAGGAAGGGCTTAAAATGGTAAAAAGCCAGAGTAAAGAAAAATACATCTCAAGGTAGAAACATCTGAGTAGCCTACATAACAATGGCTGGGTAATATGAGAGTTGCTGTGAACTCTGGCTTTACAGATGCATTTGCCATTTATTGTATTGCATATGATCCTTGTGTTCTTCTGTGCTGTAGGACGATGACCGCTGTGAGGAGTGGGAGCGCCATGAGGCCCTACATGAGGACGTGACGAGCCAGGAACGCAGCAAGGAGCGGCTCTACGAGGAAGAGATAGAGCTGAAGTGGGAGAAGGGAGGCTCGGGCCTGGTCTTCTACACTGATGCCCAGTACTGGCAAGAGGAAGAAGGAGGTATAACAGGGACTCCACTAGCCCTCTTAAAGATCTGCCCTTCTGATTTAATATTTCTGTCTTGTAAAATTCATAATTATACATTAGTCAAATAGTGATTATTGTTTTTTCTCTCCGCCTAGATTTTGATGAGCAAACTGCAGATGATTGGGATGTGGACATGAGCGTTTACTATGACAAAGGTAATCTGACTTAGCATGTTTTCCTTCACAATTCAGGATCTATAGCTAGGCTTCTATCCAATTTGCAACAGATTTTCATATGAGTATTCTAAAATATGGATGAAGAAAATATGCTTGTTTCCACCAAACTGACTTGTTGCAAATACAAATCTGTGCGTGATTACGTAGTACGCACATTTATTTTTTTCACTTAAGTTTTCATGTACTAAATAAAACATTGAATATTTAATGTCTTTCCATCACATAGTTTTGTCACAGATTGTTGCGTTTAAATAGCAAATGTGTCTACTCTGGTCTTGGCACAAGCCAACAGCTTGCAGATACAGTATGGTTAGGCTAGTCTAAATGATGAGATTAGAGCGCGAATGTTTTGATTTGTCACAACGGCAGTCAAGCATCGATCATCATGTCATCATGTCATCATCATGTCATCATGTCATAAGACCCTCAGTATTTTTTGGACCGGAGCATCAAGCTCATACCAGGCACTTTCACCACCCTTTGAAGTTCATCATTAATGATTTAATCTGTAGCCTAATTTAAACTTTGTGGTTTCGAGCCGTAGTGGGAGGACCACACACAATGTCATTGCGTGACTCCAAGTTGAATTCAATATTTGCGCATAAAGGCATTTCCACTGCCATTTCTAGCATAATTAATTTTACCAACACAAAAAGGTCTCACCAAGTCGAACAAACAAATTATATTTTGGCATTTTATGAAATTATACCAAAAGTTCCTGTTTCCATCACAGCTGTTGAGACTTTACTGGCATAACTGGATTGAAACGTGGTTTACTGATTTGAAATCCTAGTGGACTAGGTAGGCATGCTGTCTTAAGACATTTGAAGGAACATTTAACCTTTGTTTTAACTTTGCAAGTCAATTAAGAACAAGTTCTTATTTACAATGATGGCCTACCAAGATGTAAAAGGCCTATGGGGATGGGGGCTGGGATTAAACATTTTAGGACGACACACACAAAGATGGGGTGGCAGGGTAGCCTAGTGGTTAGAGTGGTGGACTAGCAACCGGAAGGTTGCAAGTTCAAAACTCCCGAGCTGGCAAGTCTGTCGTTCTGCCCTGAACAGGCAGTTAACCCACTGTTCCTAGGCCGTCATTGAAAATAAGAATTTGTTCTTAACTGATTTGCCTTGTTAAATAAAGGTTAAAAAAAATATTTTAAAAAAGACGTGAGAAAACCACATAAAGAGACCTAAAACGACAACACATGACAACACAGTATGGTTGCATGGCAACGGCACAAACATGGTACAGACGTTGTTAGGCACAGACAACAGCACGAAGTGCAAAAAGGTAGTAATGGTGTACATAGAGAATGAATCTCGTGGGGGCCACTCTCTCCACACAGACGGGGGTGACATGGACTCCCGTGACTACGTCCGCATGCGGTATGAGAAGAGGCTGAGGGAGGGGCTGGAGGACCGTTCTGGAGGACAAGATCAGCCAATCGGCAACTTTGAGAAGTTCACAAAGGTATGGAAGCCCTTGTGCCAATCCACTTAATAAAGCATTTATAATGGATTACTCTATAAGATGTTTAATGTAGGTTTACTAATCATTCGTCTTTTTTTTATTTTTTTATTTTATCATTAGTTAAGTCTTTTTGTGTGGCCTTATCTAAAGTGTGGGCAATTTATACTTTAGAAATGTTTTGAGTGACCAGTAATTTCTCTCACAAAAAATGGACATGCCTTTGGAAGACATTCCAGCAGTACTGGATGCTCCTTACCTTAAGATTTCAAAATAGCCTAGAGCATATCAATGGTAAAACACAGGATGTTAAAGAACTACACTACATAATCAAAAGTATGTGGACACCCCCCCCCCCCCCCCCCCTTGCTGCTATAACAGCCTCTACTCTACTTGGAAGGCTTTCCACTAGATGTTGGAACATTGTTGCGGGGACTTGCTTCCATTCAGCCACGAGCGATGCCGGGAACTGAAGTTTGGCGATTAGACCTGGCTCGCAGTCAGCATTCTAATTCATCCCAAAGGTGTTCGTTGAGGTCAAGGCTTTGTGCAGGCCAGTCAAGCTCTTCCACACTGATCTCGACAAACCATTTCTGTATGGACCTTGCTTTGTGCACGGGGGCATTGTAATGCTGAAACAGGAAAGGGCCTTCCTCAAACTGTTGCCACAAAGTTGGAAGCACAGAATAGTCTAACATGTAGGTTGTAGCATTAATATTTCCTTTCACTGGAAGTAAGGTGCTTGAAGTATGAACAACAGCCCCAGACCATTATTCCTCTTCCACCAAACTTTAAAGTTGGCACTATGCATTGGGGCAGATAGTAAAGCGTGATTCATCACTCCATAGAACGCGTTTCCACTGCTCTAGAGTTCAATGGCGGCGAGCTTTACACCACTCCAGCCGACGTTTGGCATTGCGCATGGTGATCTTAGGCTTGTGTGCGGCTGCTCTGCCATGGAAACCCATTTCATGAAGCTCCCGACGAACAGTTATTGTGCTGATGTTGCTTCCAGAGGCAGTTTGGATCTCAGTAGTGAGTGTCGCAACTGACAGATCATTTAAATGCGCTTCCGTTCTGTGAGCTTGTGTGGCCTACCACTTTGTGAGCTGTTGAGCTGTTGTTGCTCCTAGATGTTTTGACTTCGAAATAACAGCACTTAGTTTACCTGGGCTGCTCTAGCAGGGCAGAAATTTGACAAACTGAATTTCTGGTCAAACCAAGATTAGACTGCTTTTAGGAGTGACTGCAATCCACGCTTTTGTTTTGGTAGAAAAGTCACTGCTGAGAAAAGCTTATGTTATTCAGCATATAGTGTGTCTGAAGCATAGGCGAAATTGCCAATGTAAAAGGCCTGCGGGGATGGCGATTGGGGGGAATATGTCCAATTTTCAGGGGGGAGGGGGCTTTCCACCTATACTGTGTTTTCAAAATACCTCTCCGTATACTCAAGACATAAGTCATGTCAAACTGTGTAGAACTGCAGGAGATGCGTTTTAAAATGTACAAAAATTAAATAATCTGCTCATCATTTAACCATTATGTTCTAGGGGTCATTTGGAGACCTAAAGGTTGTGGCGAAATCTGCACAGAGCCTTCACCGTGCACTGCCACTTTAAGAGCGCATGAGCAGTAAGAAAATAAAGGGAGCTCATTCAGCTCTTTGGGGAGGAGCTCTTGGGTGGCGTGACAGTTTGTGTGGGCTGTGCTGCAGAAGTTTTGTTTGTTTTCAGCGTGTGTAGTTTATAAAGTATTTAACTCAATCATCGGTGTAATCGCTCTAGGTCGTGGTTGTTTTCGTTTGGGACCGCGCCTGTTATGGATTGCATGGATTAGTAGCAACATTGTTGCGAAGCTTTAACATACAAACCAACAAACCATCTGAAAGTCAGACAGTACACCGGCATGCCTGAAGACCACAGCTAAGATCTCTCTTGTTCTCTTTCTCTTTTTCTCTTCCCTCTATCGTTCCAGTGCTTTACCCTGCAACAGACTCTCTATTTTTCCAATGCACTTCCCTTTGAAGTTCATTAGAGCTGGACTATTATTGCCCTGCCAGAAGTATTTGGGTGGACATTTTTGTTAAAAGGGAGGTTGCTTGCAAGTTATGCATTGTTATGTGAACTGTATTGAGGTGTACTAATGACATGTGGCCGAGACGATTGTGGACATTTTTAAGGCCTTTGTTGTGTCTATGAACACCCCCCACATTCATACCCTCTGCACTCCTCCACTGGACGATAATACATATTATTGCAAATCCTCTGTTGATGACTGGGTTCTTTCTTGTATGAAGTTGCTGTTAAATTGCTCTGCCATTATTATTATTATTGTATGAGGTATTCTTGTTGGGGTTACCCCTGTGCTGTGATGTGGGTTTTATATGGTGTGTATTCTTTTTTCTCTCCACTGGCTATCTGGTAAACAGGCTACACTCTAGGCAGTCTCTTCTGCTGATGTGTGTGGGTCTGGTAGTGGTACACTCTCTATTCTACTCTTTTTCTTTCGGCATGGTTAATACCTGCCTGGCGCCCGAACAAAATCATTCTTTACCCCTCTCTAATAAATACCGCTACAAGGTACTGTTGGAATGTCTCCCAATAGCATTTGCTGGAATGTCTACCCATTTACCTGGTACTCTGTTCTCATTTAGTGGACAGAATGTAACTGGTGTGGTCTGCATTCCTCAAAAGCAGGAATGGCTTTTTCTACTGTCTGGTGCCTGGTACTAGGACTAGTACTGATCTTTTTATGTTGTCTAGGGTGTTGGTCGCCGGGTGATGGAGAAGCAGGGCTGGAAGGAGGGAAAGGGCCTGGGTAACAGTCAGGCAGGGATTCCAGAAGCCTTGGAGAATGAAGGACAGCATCCTAAATGCAAGCGGGGCTTTGGGTGAGTGCAACAATTACTATCACAATAATTACAATGACGATTAAATCTATGGCCTTTGTAACTTGGATATGTACAGGAAGGTAACGGAAAGTTGAAGGATATTACGAGTAATTCTTGTTGACATCCAGGCTATTAAAAACCCTGATTACAATATGCTGTTTTGTGCAGGTACCATGGAGAGAAGCTGAGCACCTACTTTGTGAAAAAGGCCAAACCAGACTTGTTCATATCCACGGTGTATGATAAACCCAAAGACATAGACCAAGGAGACCCCTTATTGCGACGCAATCCCAAAACCAGCATGAAGTACAGAGGCTGGCAGCCAGGTGGCAACATTTTTCCAAAAAGATGACAACTCTGTATTTACATAATTTCTTATTACTAATACCTCTTGTTACCATTAGAATTCATTATTTGTTTATATTAAAGCATTTATCATACAAGGAATTTGTTTAAATTATTTTGTCTTGTCTCCTAAATGAATTACACATTTGTAATTTTGACCATAGTATGATTGAAACAGAAGTCATTATTTTAGGCAGTAGTAGTTGGCATGACCTGCCTTCCGCCTGCAAGAATAAGGTCGTGACTCCGGCGATTTTCCTTCAAAATAAAAGTCCCGCAATGATGGTAAAATGTTTTATACCAATGGTCGAAATTTGTAAAATTTTGAGGAAATGTTGGTATACTTAGAATTTTGTTTAACAATATGAAAGGAATAAGGGTAATCGCCTTTTATAGCACATATTATAGCAATGGCATTCTTAACAGTATTAATGACTAGATATCATAACAATCGTAACAAGATATAATGCTATTAATAATATAATCAACTTTAGAAAACACTTAAATCCTATTGTTAATTAACTTATTCAATTTCAACGATGTTCAGTACGTTTTCCATACTGGACATACTACACCATAGTACACAATTTCCTGTACATTGTGACGCAGAAATCAGGAGCACTTCTAGTTTCCAATTTCATAGTGTACAACCCAATCTAAAGTGGTCTATCACCTTAAATGCAATACGTTTTTCATATTGGACATGCAGTATCAGTCAATTTGGACACACCTACTCATTACAGGGTTTTTTATTTGTGCTCTTTTCTTCATTGTAGAATAATAGTGAAGACATCAAATCTACGAAATAACACATGGAATCATGTCGTAACCAAAAGTGTTACAAAAAAATCTACATATTTGAGATTCTTCAAAGTAGCCACCCTTTGCTTTGATGACAGCTTTGCACACTCTTGGTGTTCTCTCAACCAGCTTCATGTAGTCACCAGGAATGCATTTAAATTAACAGGTGTGTTGTTAATTTGTGGAATTTCTTTCCTTAATGCGTTTGAGCTAATCAGTTGTGTTGTGACAAGGGCTCTGTTTGGCCCTATTTGGTAAAAGACCAAATCCATATTATGACAAGAACAGCTCAAATAAGCAAAGAAAAACAACAGTCCATTTACTTTCAGACATGGTCAGTCAATATGGAAAATTTCAAACGCAGTTGCAAAAAAAGCTCTGATGAAACTGGCTCTCATGAGGACCACCACAGGAAAAGTAGACCCAGACTTACATCTGCTGCAGAGGATGAGTTACCAGCCTCAGAAATTGCAGCCCAAAAAAATGCTTTAGAGTTAAAGTAACAGACATCTCAACATCAACTGTTCAGAGGAGACTGCATGAATCAGGCCTTCATGTTTGAGTTGCTGCAAAGAAACCACTACTAAAGGACACCAATAAGGAGAAGAGACTTGTTTGGGCCGAGAAACATAAGTAATGAACATTCGACTGGTGGAAATCTGTCCTTTGGGACTGAGTCCAAATTTTTGATTTTTGGTTCCAACAGCCATGTCTTTGTGAGACGCAGAGTAGGTGAATAGATGATCTTTGCATGTGTGGTTCCCATCGTGAAGTATGGAGGAGGTGTGATGGTGCTTTGCTGGTGGCACTGTCAGTGACTAATTTAGAATTCAAGGCACTCTGCAGCAACACACCATCCCATCTGGTTTGCGCTTAGTGGGACTATCATTTGTTTTTCAACAGGACAATGACCCAAAACACACCTTCAGTTTTGTAAGGACTATTTGACCAAGGAGAGTGAAGGAGTGCTGCAACAGATGACCTGGCCTCCACAATCCCCCGACCTCAACCAAATTGGGATGGTTTGGGATGAGTTGGACTGCAGAGTGAAGGAAAAGCCGGCAACAAGAGCTCAGCATATGTGGTAAGTTTGGACCGTTGGAAAAGCATTCATCATGAAGCTGGTTGAGAGAATGCCAAGAGTGCAAACCTGTCATCAAGGCAAAAGATGGCTACTTTGAAGAATCTCAAATATATTTTAATTTGTTTTAAACTTTTTTGGTTACTGCATGATTCCATGTGTTATTTAATAGTTTGTCTTCACCATTATTCTACAATGTTGAAAATAGTACAAATAAAGAAAAACCCTTGAAAGAGTAGGTGTGTCCAAACTTTTGACTTGTACTGTGTGTATATATACACTTTTTTTCTCACAAAAGTAGCCCACTGGGCCTTTACCTGTCCTGTATTAGTGGACAGATATAGCCGGCTATAGCATGGGCGAAAAAATGTGCAGCACCCCCACCCGAAACATCTTCCCGTGGCTATGGACGCACTTGATATTGTGTGCCCAGCAGAGAATCAGAGATGAAGGGCAGCATCAGGCACACATCGATATATAGCCTAATAAGCAACTAATTCTAAAACACTGAAGTATTGAAATTTCATCATTTCCAAATGACTGTGCATTCGGAAAGTATTCAGACCCCTTGACTTTTTCCACTTTGATACTTTCAGGCTTATTTCAAAATGAATTAAATTCATTTTCTTCCTCTATCTAAACAATACCCCATAATGACAAATTTAAAAAAGGATTTTAGAATTTAGTATTCAGACCCTTTGCTCTGAGACGCGAATTTGAGCTCAGGTGCATCCTGTTTCCAATGATCATCCTTGATGTTTCTACAACTTGATTGGAGTCCACCTGTGGTGAAATTATATTGATTAGATATGATATGAAAAGGTGCATCCTGTCAATATAATGTCCCACAGTTGACAGTGCATGTCAGAGCAAAACCAAGCCATGAGGTCGAAGGAATTGTCCTTAGAGCTCCGAGATAGGATTGTGTCGAGGCACAGATCTGGGGAAGGGTACCAAAATATTTCTGCAGCCATTGAAGGTCCCCAAGAACACAGCGACCTTCATAATTCTTAAATGGAAGAAGTTTGGAACCAACAAGACACTTCCTGGTGCTGGCCGCCAGGCCAAATTGATCAATCGGGGAAGAAGGGCCTTAGTCAGGGAGATGACCAAGGTCACTCTGACAGAGCTCTAGAGTGCCTCTGTGGAGATGGGAGAACCTTCCAGAAGGAAAACCATCTCTGCAGCACTCCGCCAATCAGGCCTTTATGGTAGAGTGGCCAGATGGAAGCCACTCCTCAGTAAAAGGCACTACCGCCCCCTTGGAGTTTTCTAAAAGGTACCTAAAGACTCAGACCATGAGAAACAAGATTCTCTGGTCTGATGAAACCAAGATTGAACTTTTTGGCCTGAATGCCATGTCTGGAGGAAACCTTACATCATCCCTACGGTGAAGCATGGTGGTGGCAGCGACAGGAAGACTAGTCAGCGACAGGAAGACTAGTCAGGATCGAGGGAAAGATGAACAGACCAAAGTACAGAGAGATCCTTGATGAACACCTGCTCCAGAGTACTTAGGACCTCATACTGAAGGCGAAGGTTCACTTTCCAACAGGACACAGAGCCAAGACAACGCAGGAGTAGCTTTGGGACAAGTCTATGAATGTCCTTGAGTCGCCCAGCCAGAGCCTGGACTTGAAACCGATCGAACATCTCTGGAGAGAACTGAAAATAGCTGTGTAGCGACGCTCCCCATCCAACCTGATGGAGCTTGAGAGAATCTGCAGAAACGAATAGGAAAAACTCCCCAAATACAACTGTGTCAAGCATTTCGTGTCATACCCAAGAAGACTTGAGGATGTAATCGCTGCCAACGGTGCTTCAATAAAGTAGTGAGTAAAGGGTCTGAGTACTTACAGTATGTAAATGTGAGTTTTATTTTTTTAAATAAATTAGCTAAAATTGTTTAAAAAAAATGCTTTGTCATTATGGGGTGTCATGACGTTGGCCTGGGGATAGGTTTATGACAGTCATAAATACCTCTCCCCCCTTTTTCCTATCTCTACCCTACTGATGTGACATTTGAAAATCATTTTGTTAACATAGAGATTCTGGGAACATCAGGTGGGTGGAAATATACTATATTCTGGTAATCCGACCAATTGAACATATGCGGTGGTACTTAATGAATATGATGTCAGTTCGGTTGTCATCTGAGACATTCTCATCAATGATAGGATGACAAACTCTACAGTGGAAAGTCTGCACATTGTAGTTATCGGATTCACATGGAATTGTTCAATTTAAATGTTTGAATATAAAATTATTGGTGAAAAGATTAAATGTAATTTTAGCTTCCAAATGAGAGATTTGGGTTTTCATAAGGTTAGGGCCCTGTTCAATCAGTGGCCCACCCCTGTGAAGAGACCTGGGTTATAAAACTTTTCAAACACACCCTTCTTGCACCACTATATAAAGCCTTGACGAAAATGTAACCTCCTGTTCTAAGGATGTGAGGACAACGGTCCGATGTCAGAATGGTTCAGATAATAACTACAGAAGGAAGCCAACCTCAGCATGAGCTTTGGTTGCGAATTTTATGAACTTTGAACTCTTATTCACTACAGAAGTGATACCTCCTAGCAGTTGAGTTAGCAACAGCAGCTGCAAACGTGGGCTAGGAAAGAACAGACAGAGTATTCCGTCTACCACACAACAATGTTACTACAACGTATCCAATTTACCACCAGAGACATTCTTCAAAGGACTCTGTTAGGAAACACGGCCTTCCGTCTACCACCAACCTACCGAAGCGCAGCTCAGACAAAATATTTATTGCATTTTCCTTTTCCAAATGGGCGGTAATTTAGAATGCATAAGATACTGTATTTACGATAGAGACATCGCTTCTCCCTTTGTTCCTCAGTCTTCCCGCTCTTTCACTCAAACCCAGCCGCTTTTCTTTGTGTAACCAGCTGTCATATCTGTTCCGCCCGCTAGGGACGTTTTCCTTTATGATGTAATTTGTAATCAAGGGATGATTAATTCTGTGTATATGTAATTCTAACATTGAGTGGCTGCTGCCAACACACTGACACTGACTCAACTCCAGCCACTTTAATAATGGGAATTGATGGGAAATGATGTAAATATATCACTAGCCACTTTAAACAATGCTACCTTATATAATGTTACTTACCCTACATTATTAATCTCATATGCATACGTATATACTGTACTCTATATCATCGACTGTATCCTTATGTAATACATGTATCACTAGCCACTTTAACTATGCCACTTTGTTTACATACTCATCTCATATGTATATACTGTACTCGATACAATCTACTGTATCTGCCTATGCTGCTCTGTACCATCACTCATTCATATATCCTTATGTACATATTCTTTATCCCCTCACACTGTGTACAAGACAGTAGTTTTGGAATTGTTAGTTAGATTACTTGTTGGTTATTACTGCATTGTCGGAACTAGAAGCACAAGCATTTCGCTACACTCGCATTAACATCTGCTAACCATGTGTATGTGACAAATAAAATTTGATTTGATTTGATTTGATTGATTTGATTTGAATTCCATGTGATTAGTTAGGTATTTAGTAAATAATTAATTAAACCAAATTTTGTATTGCTGATTCAACTTGTTAGCCATGTTAGCCATGGCGAACCACACCCTTGAAGATAACCAAGGATTTACAACTTTCAGATGAGACTGAAATAAGGTGACGATTAATATTGACTGCTATTGATGTTAAATATTACTAGGTCTTTAAGAGTTTATTCGGAAGATAACTGCTCTATAAATATTATTTTGTGGTGCCCCGACTTTCTAGTTAATTACATTTACATGATTAGCTCAATCAGGTAATATTAATTACAGAGAAAGGATTTTATAGAATAGCATGTCATATCACTTAATGAGGGGAAAACATTATTTAATCAATTTTAGAATAAGGCTGTAACGTAACAAAATGTGGAAAAAGTCAAAGGGTCTGAATACTTTCCGAATGCTCTGTACATGACCCTCTCCTGGACTAGATGATTTTAAAAAAAGCTAAACCCTACCCTTGACTGGAATTGAAAAAGTATTACCCTCCCCCATTTTCCTCCAAGTACCCATTCTGTACATTTCGATCCATCCCTTATTGAGTAGCCAATCAGCTTAAATCCAATGGTTTTCTCATACTGGAAATACATATTGGACCTCACACAATTATCTGTCCGGTATGTCGCTGTAAAGGGTAAATTTTACTCAGGAGCATTTCTATTGTGGCATTTTATAGTGGCCCATCAGATTAAATCCAATTGTTTTTCCATATTGGACATAGTGTCTTAGGGAAGTATTCAGACTCCTTTACTTTTTCCACATTTTGTTAGGTTACAGTCTTATTCTAAAATTGATCAAATAGTCCCCCCCCCCCTCAATCTACTCAGAATACCCCATAATGACAAAGCAAAAACGTTTTTTTACATTGTTTTGCAAATTCATAAAAATAAAATAAAAACTTAAATCATATTTACATAAGTATTCAGACCATTTACTCAGTACTTTTTTAAAGCACCTATGGCAGTGATTACAGCCTCAAGTATGACACTACAAGCTTGGCACACACATTTGAGGAGTTTCTCCCATTCTTCTCTGCAGATCCTCAAGTTCTGTCAGGTTGGATGTGGAGCGTTGCTGCACAGCTATTTTCAGGTCTCTAGAGATGTTCAATCGGGTTCAAGTCCAGGTTCTGGCTGGGCCACTTCAGGACATTGAGACTTGTCCCGAAGCCACTCCTGCATTGTCGTGGCTGTGTGCTTAGGGTCGTTGTCCGGTTGGAAGGTGAAACTTCACCTAAGTCTGAGTTACTGAGCGCTCTGGAGCAGATTTTCATTAAGGATCTATACTTTTGCCCTGATTAGTCTCTCAGTCCCTGCCGCTGAAAAACATCCCCACAGCATGATGCTGCCACTACAATGCTTCACCGTGGAGTTGGTGCCAGGTTTCCTCCAGACATGACTCTTGGCATTCAGTCCAAAGACTTCAATCTTGGTTTCATCAGACCAGAGAATCTTGTTTCTCATGGTCTGAGAGTCTTTAGGTGCCATATCTCAAGACTGGTAAATAAAAATAAAAGATTAAGATGGGTAAAAGAACACAGACACAGAGGATCTCTGCCTAGAAGACCAGCATCCCGGAGTCACCTCTTCACTGTTGACGTTGAGACTGGTGTTTTGAAGGGTACTATTTAATGAAGCTGCCAGTTGAGGACTTGTGAGGCGTCTGTTTCTCAAACTAGACACTCTAATGTACTTGTCCTCTTGCTCAGTTGTGCACCAGGGCCTCCCACTCCTCTTTCTATTCTGGTTAGTGCCCGTTTGCGCTGTTCTGTGAAGGGAGTAGTACACAGCGTTGTACCAGATCTTCAGTTTCTTGCCGATTCCGCCCATGGAATAGCCTTCATTTCTCACAACAAGAATAGACTGACAAGTTTCAGAAGAAAATTCTTTGTTTCTGGCCATTTTGAGCCTGTAATCAAACCCACAAATGCTGATGCTCCAGACACTCAACTAGTCTAAACAATACAAGTTGATTCGCTTCTTTAATAAGATTAATAGTTTTCACCCGCGCTAACATAATTGCAAAGGGTTTTCTAATGCTCAATTAGCCTTTTTAAAATGATAAACTTGAATTAACTAACAACATGCCATTGGAACACAGGAGTGATGGTTGCTGATAATGGGCCTCTGTACGCCTATGTAGACATTCCATTAAAAACAAAAATCAGCCGTTTCCAGCTACAATAGTCATTTACAACATTAACAATGTCTACACTGTATATCTGATCAATTTGATGTTATTTTAAATGGACAAAAAAATGTGCTTTTCTTTCAAAAACAAGGACATTTCTAAGTGACCCCAAACTTTTGAACGGTAGTGTATTTCAGTTTTATATTACATTTATTTGCAAAAGTTTCTAAACCTGTTTTCGCTTTGACATTAGGGGGTATTGTGTAAAGATTGCTGATTTTTTAAATACATTTTAGAATAAGTCTAACGTAACAAAATGTGGAAAAAATCAAATGGTCTGAATACTTTCCGAAGGCCCTGTACATATTGCCATTTTCTTTATATTGAGTTGCAGGGTTGTCCATTCTACTCAGGAGCACCTGTAGTTTCCAAATCCACAGAGTTTACACCCTCAAGGGTGTCACTGCTATTATTTTGGCTTTTTAAGAGTGGGAAATCAGCTTACATCAAGATATTTGCATAGTAGATAGCTAGGTTTTATTTACACATCCATGTTGCACAATAGATCAATAACTATTTACACAGAAATGTACTTTAAAACAGCTGTAAAAATAGCAGACAAAAAACAACAGCAAAACCTACCGACTTAGGAACTAGTACTTATTAATCAGGGCTGGTTCAACCTGCTCTTAAGGACCCACAGGGTGTGCAAGCCTTTGTTCAGGTCCAGTTCTACATACATGTTTCTACTAAAAAGCTGATTAGTAGAGCCAGGTTTGGTAGAACGGGGCCACCCTTGATACAAAATACTAACATCATGAACTGCTTGGAAAAAGATAAGTCTTTAGACAATTACAAAGTCCTAAAATCTATGCATTCAAACTTTTGCTAATACATTTCATAAGTAATACTTAATACTCTGAATTTGGAAACTAGAAGTGCTCTTGAGTATTTAACATTTATTGAAATAGGAAAGTCAGTTAAGAACAAATTCTTATTTACAATGACGACCTACCAAAAGGTAAAAAGCCTCCTGCGGAAACGGGGGCTGGGATAATATATATTTTTTTTTAAATAGGACAAAACACACATCACAACAAGAGAGACACCACAACAAGAGAGACACCACAACACTACATAAAGAGAGACCTATAAGACAAGAACAATAGCATGGTATCAATACAACATGGTAGCAACACTACCTGGCAGCAGCACAACATAGTAACAGCACAACATGGTAACAGCACACCATTGTACAAACATTATTGGGCACAGACAACAGTACAAAGGGCAAGAGGGTAGAGACAACAATACATCACGCGAAGCAGCCACAACTGTCAGTAAGAGTCTCCATGATTGAGTCTTTGAATGAAGAGATGGAGATAAAACTGTCCAGTTTGAGAGTTTGTCATTCCATTCGCTAGCTGCAGCTAACTGAAAAGACGAGCGACCCAGGGATGTGTGTGCTTTGGGGACCTTTAATAGAATGTGACTGGCAGAACGGGTATTACAGTGGGGCAAAAAAGTATTTAGTCAGCCACCAATTGTGCAAGTTCTCCCACTTAAAAAGATGAGAGGCCTGTAATTTTCATCATAGGTACACTTCAACTATGACAAAAAATCCAGAAAATCACACGGTAGGATTTTTAATGAATTTATTTGCAAATTATGGTGGAAAATAAGTATTTGGTCAATAACAAAAGTTTATCTCAATACTTTGTTATATACCCTTTGTTGGCAATGATAGAGGTCAAACGTTTTCTGTAAGTCTTCACAAGGTTTTCACACACTGTTGCTGGTATTTTGGCCCATTCCTCCATGCAGATCTCCTCTAGAGCAGTGATGTTTTGGGGCTGTTGCTGGGCAACACGGACTTTCAACTCCCTCCAAAGATTTTCTATGGGGTTGAGATCTGGAGACTGGCTAGGCCACTCCAGGACCTTGAAATGCTTCTTACGAAGCCACTCCTCCGTTGCCCGGGTGGTGTATTTGGGATCATTGTCATGCTGAAAGACCCAGCCACGTTTCATCTTCAATGCCCTTGCTGATGGAAGGAGGTTTTCACTCAAAATCTCACAATACATGGCCCCATTCATTCTTTCCTTTACACGGATCAGTCGTCCTGGTCCCTTTGCAGAAAAACGGCCCCAAAGCATGATGTTTCCACCCCCATGCTTCACAGTAGGTATGGTGTTCTTTGGATGCAACTCAGCATTCTTTGTCCTCCAAACACGACGAGTTGAGTTTTTACCAAAAAGTTATATTTTGGTTTCATCTGACCATATGACATTCTCCCATCCCCATTCTCCCATCTTCTTCTGGTTCATCCAAATGCTCTCTAGCAAACTTCAGACGGGCCTGGACATGTACTGGCTTAAGCAGGGGGACACGTCTGGCACTCCAGGATTTGAGTCCCTGGCGGCGTAGTGTGTTACTGATGGTTGGCTTTGTTACTTTGGTCCCAGCTCTCTGCGGGTCATTTACTAGGTCCCCCCGTGTGTTTCTGGGATTTTTGCTCACCGTTCTTGTGATCATTTTTTTGCCCCACTGTATATGTGGACGATGAGGGCTGCAGTAGAAATCTCAGATAGGGAGGAGTGAGGCCTAAGAGGGTTTTATAAATAAGCATCAACCAGTGGGTCTTGCAACGGGTATACAGAGATGACCAGTTTACAGAGGAGTATAGAGTGCAGTGATGTGTCCTATAAGTGGGTGTATGCCTTATGATTTACGAATCATGGTGTAGTCACAACAACATACAGTAACTCAAGTCCTTTTGTTCACCTGATTATAGTCACAGCTGTGATATGTATATACTGTATTCTATACCATCTACTGCATCTTTTTTTTAAATTATTTATTGAAGTTCCTCGGCGTACACATCACAGACTAACTGAATTGGTCCACCCACACAGACAGCATCGTGAAGAAGGCGCAGCAGCGCCTCTTCAACCTCAGGAAAAAGCACTCAACTTCTACAGATGCACAATCGAGAGCATCCTGTCGGGCCTGGTACGGCAACTGCTCCGCCCATAACTGTAAGGCTCTCCAGATGGTAGTGAGGTCTGCACAACACATCACTGGGGGAAAACTACCTGCCCTCCAGGACACCTACACCACCCGATGTCACAGGAAGGCCATAAAGATCATCAAGGACAACATCCACCCGAGCCACTGCCTGTTCACTCCGCTATCATCCAGAAAGAGAGGTCAGTACAGGTGCATCAAAGCAGGGACTGAGAGACTGAAAAAGAGCTTCTATCTCAAGGTCATCAGACTGTTAAACAGCCACCACTAACATTGAGTGGCTGCTGCCAACACACTGACTCAACTCCAGCCACTTTAATCATGGGAATTGATGGAAATTGATGTAAAATATATCACTAGCCACTTCAAACAATGCTACTTAATATAATGTTTACATACCCTACATTACTCATCTCATATGTACAGTGCCTTGCGAAAGTATTCGGCCCCCTTGAACTTTGCGACCTTTTGCCACATTTCAGGCTTCAAACATAAAGATATAAAACTGTATTTTTTTGTGAAGAATCAACAACAAGTGGGACACAATCATGAAGTGGAACGACATTTATTGGATATTTCAAACTTTTTTAACAAATCAAAAATTGAAAAATTAGGCGTGCAAAATTATTCAGCACCTTTACTTTAAATGCAGCAAACTCTCTCCAGAAGTTCAGTGAGGATCTCTGAATGATCCAATGTTGACCTAAATGACTAATGATGATAAATACAATCCACCTGTGTGTAATCAAGTCTCCGTATAAATGCACCTGCACTGTGATAGTCTCAGAGGTCCGTTGAAAGCGCAGAGAGCATCATGAAGAACAAGGAACACACCAGGCAGGTCCGAGATACTGTTGTGAAGAAGTTTAAAGCCGGATTTGGATACAAATAGATTTCCCAAGCTTTAAACATCCCAAGGAGCACTGTGCAAGCGATAATATTGAAATGGAAAGAGTATCAGACCACTGCAAATCTACCAAGACCTGGCCGTCCCTCTAAACTTTCAGCTCATACAAGGAGAAGACTGATCAGAGATGCAGCCAAGAGGCCCATGATCACTCTGGATGAACTGCAGAGATCTACAGCTGAGGTGGGAGACTCTGTCCATAGAACAACAATCAGTCATATATTGCACAAATCTGGCCTTTATGGAAGAGTGGCAAGAAAGCCATTTCTTAAAGATAAAAAGATAAAAAGTGTTGTTTAAAGTTTGCCACAAGCCACCTGGGAGACACACCAAACATGTGGAAGAAGGTGCTCTGGTCAGATGAAACCAAAATTGAACTTTTTGGCAACAATGCAAAACGTTATGTTTGGCATAAAAGCAACACAGCTGAGCACACCATTCCCACTGTCAAACATGGTGGTGGCAGCATCATGGTTTGGGCCTGCTTTTCTTCAGCAGGGACAGGGAAGATGGTTCAAATTGATGGGAAGATGGATGGAGCCAAATACAGGACCATTCTGGAAGAGAACCTGATGGAGTCTGCAAAAGACCTGAGACTGGGACGGAGATTTGTCTTCAACAAGACAATGATCCAAAACATAAAGCAAAATCTACAATGGAATGGTTCAAAAATAAACATATCCAGGTGTTAGAATGGCCAAGTCAAAGTCCAGACCTGAATCCAATCGAGAATCTGTGGAAAGAACTGAAAACTGCTGTTCACAAATGCTCTCCATCCAACCTCACTGAGCTCGAGCTGTTTTGCAAGGAGGAATGGGAAAAATGTCAGTCTCTCAATGTGCAAAACTGATAGAGACATACCCCAAGCGACTTACAGCTGTAATCGCAGCAAAAGGTGGCGCTACAAAGTATTAACTTAAGGGGGCTGAATAATTTTGCACGCCCAATTTTGCAGTTTTTGATTTGTTAAAAAAGTTTGAAATATCCAATAAATGTCGTTCCACTTCATGATTGCGTCCCACTTGTTGTTGATTCTTCACAAAAAAATACAGTTTTATATCTTTATGTTTGAAGCCTGAAATGTGGCAAAAGGTCGCAAAGTTCAAGGGGGCCGAATACTTTCGCAAAGGCACTGTATATGTATATACTGTACTCTATATCATCTACTGCATCTTTATGTAATGCATGTATCACTAGCCACTTTAAACTATGCCACTTTGTTTACATACCCTACATTACTCATCTCATATGTACATGCTGTACTCGATACCATCTACTGCATCTTGCCTATGCCGTTCTGTACCATCACTCATTTATATATCTTTACGTACATATTCTTTATCCCTTTACACTTGTGTGTATAAAGTAGTAGTTTTGGAATTGTTAGGTTAGATTACTCGTTGGTTATTACTGCATTGTCGGAACTAGAAGCACAAGCATTTCGCTACACTCGCATTAATATCTGCTAACCATGTGTATGTGACAAATACATTTGATTTGATTTGACATACAATATACTTGCAGTGAATCCGCTCAATAACTACATCATACCAGTCATCCAACCGATTCCCATTCACACAGAAGCATCCAGGGTCAATGCCCTGCTCAAGGGCATGCTGACCGATCTTCCACCAGGCCAAAAAACGAACCCGAACCCTCCAAGACCCCCACAGTTCCCCAATAGCTGTCCCTCAACCATTCGAGACCCCTCGCACAGTCCCCCCCAGGAATAAAAAAATTAAATAAAAATACAATTCATTCCATTCCCCACCCCCATTCCCCACCCAACACACCAACAACCAAGAGAATGAATTAAAGAGAAAAAAAGTAAAAGACATAAGAAAACAGCAAGCAATGCAAAAATAAAAATAAAATACATTTAAAACAAAGGACATCAAGGACAACCAAAATCATAACAGCAATGCCAACTGTATATGTTGTGTGCATGTCTGGCACTATTACATGTATGCGTGTGTTCTTGTATGTGTTAATTTGAATGAGAGTGAGTGCATATGCATGTGCACAAACACCTGCACAGCATCAGTCTCAGGCAAACTGGCAAAACACTACCACTTAGTGTCATTCAAATGTACTTTTTATTATGATTTATTTTGACTTATCTTTGACCATCATTCTATCTCTCACAGCAACTCCACTCCCACTTGTCTCCAATTCCACATACCAACCCTCAGCTTCCCTCAGCCCATCCCATCTATCTCTGCTGACCACCCACTTCGGGTTTCTAAGCAACACATATCTTTCAACTATACTGTGATGTTTAATGTACAATTTCAATCTATTTAATTGAATATAATCCACAGATTGCAAGCTGAAGATAAATACTTTTACTAAGAGTATTAGTAATTGACTGACCCGGTCTCTCCAGATCTCCTAACAGTACTATTTCTAGGGTCAATTTTAGATCAATGCTATGCATTTTCAGCCATTCCTGAACCTGAGACCAGAAACAGGCTTCCTGAGGGCAATACCAAAATAAATGGTCTATTGATTCTGTATCCTCACAACAAAATCTGCAGAGCTTCGATGATTTTATGCCCCAAATATTCAACATTTTGTTAATGGCAAGAATTCTATATAATAATTTTAGCTGAAAAGCACGATGTCTTAAATCTTGCGTTGTTTTAGTTCGAACTACTAATTTTAAATATGACTCTCTCCAGAAATAAGTCTCTCACTGTTGCCGCCTGCTACCGACCCCCCTCAGTTCCCAGCTGTGCCCTGGACACCATTTGTGAATTGATCGCCCCCCATCTAGCTTCAGAGTTTGTTCTGTTAGGTGACCTAAACTGGGATATGCTTAACACCCCGGCAGTCCTACAATCTAAGCTAGATGCCCTCAATCTCACACAAATCATCAAGGAACCCACAAGGTACAACCCTAAATCCGTAAACAAGGGCACCCTCATAGACGTCATCCTGACCAACTGGCCCTCCAAATACACCTCCGCTGTCTTCAACCAGGATCTCAGCGATCACTACCTCATTGCCTGTATCCGCTACGGATCCGCAGTCAAACGACCACCCCTCATCACTGTCAAACGCTCCCTAAAACACTTCTGCGAGCAGGCCTTTCTAATCAACCTGGCCCGGGTATCCTGGAAGGATATTGACCTCATCCCATCAGTTGAGGATGCCTGGTCATTCTTTAAAAGTAACTTCCTCACCATTTTAGATAAGCATGCTCAGTTCAAAAAATGCAGAACTAAAAACAGATATAGCCCTTGGTTCACTCCAGACCTGACTGCCCTCGACCAGCACAAAAACATCCTGTGGCGGACTGCAATAGCATCGACTAGTCCCCGAGATATGCAACTGTTCAGGGAAGTCAGGAACCAATACACGCAGTCAGTCAGGAAAGCCAAGGCCAGCTTCTTCAGGCAGAAATTTGCATCCTAGCTCCATAGCTCTAACTCCCAAAAGCTCTGGGACACTGTAAAGTCCATGGAGAACAAGAGCACCTCCTCCCAGCTGCCCACTGCACTGAGGCTAGGTAACACGGTCACCACCGATAAATCCATGATTATCGAAAACTTCAACAAGCATTTCTCAACGGCTGGCCATGCCTTCCTCCTGGCTACTCCAACCTCAGCCAACAGCTCCGCCCCCCCCCCCCCCCCCCGCAGCTACTCGCCCAAGCCTCTCCAGGTTCTCCTTTGCCCAAATCCAGATAGCAGATGTTCTGAAAGAGCTGCAAAACCTGGACCCGTACAAATCAGCTGGGCTTGACAATCTGGACCCTCTATTTACTTCACCATCAGCCCATTTTATAGGTAAACTGCAGGGTAATGTAAAAGTTGTATTTTTTAAGGATCCAATACATAATATTGTACACTTATCATAATTTGATTTTTGTCCAGAGAGTACAGAAAAGTTATCTAGATCTTTAAATGAGACATTGCAAGGATCTAGCTTGTGGACTTAATATAAAACTTGAGTCATCAGCATACATGGACACCTTTGTTTTTAAGCCTTGGATTTCTAATCCTCTAATGTTGTTATTGGATATGATTCTAATAGCTAGCATTTCGATGGCCATAACAAATAGACATGATGACAGCGGACACCCTTGTTTAACTCCTTTTGACAATTCAAAACTCTCTGAGAAGTAGCCGTTATTTACTATTTTACACCTGGGTTTGCTATAAAAACCCAGGCATTTATAAATATAAATCCAGTCTTACTTGATCAAAATCCACTATAAATACCATTCCTGGCTTCTTATATGTTTCATTATGTTCTATCATTTCTAGTAGTTGTCGTATATTATCTCCAATGTATCGTCCATGTAAAAAACCTGTCTGATCAGGATGAACAATACCTGGTAAAACCCTTTTAATTCTGAGTGCTATGCATTTTGCTAGTATTTTTGCATCACAACATTGAAGTGTAAGGGGCCTCCAGTTTTTTTTAGATAGACTTGGTCTTTATATTCACCATCTGGGTCTTGTTTTAATAATAGAGAAATCAGACCTTCCTGCTGAGTATCTGACAGATTACCATTTATATAGGAGTAATTAAAACAATCTAACAATGGAGCTTTTAGTATATCAAAAAATACTTGATATACCTATACCGGTATGCCATCAAGCCCTGGGGTTTTTCCAGACTGAAAGGATTTAATAGCCTCAAAAAGTTCTTCCTCTGTAATTTGGCCTTTGCACTGATCTTTCTGTACATGTGTTAATTTTCATTTTTTTATATTATTCGGAAAGAATTCCTTACCATAATCTTCATTCAGTGGGAAAGGATGAGACGGAAAAGGACCCACCTTCCTTGCGAATCATTCCTGACTATTTGCACATTCAGATCGAAATGTTTGAGTTCCTTTGTCAATGACAGAAAATTATTTCACCACCTGTTACAACTTCTAACAATGGTGAGTGGAGGAGTCAAGCGCAGAGAGCAGGTAATTCTGTACGTGGATATTTTATTCCAAAGACTGTGGAGCCACGGACATGCAAAACACCAGGGCGCATGAAACAACCCGTCCCAAAATACAACGTCCAGAAAAATATAGATAACACTCATACACCAGATAACAGAGAACAAGCCCGCACAAATACCCAGCGGGCCTAGTAGCCTACAAACAAACACTAACTTAAAACAGGTGTACCCAATTAAACCCAATAAACAGAAACAAACGGAAAGGGAATCGATGGCAGCTCGGACCCCGGCCTCGAGGACGACCCAGAGGACGAGGCGCGGGGCGATCCGGGTGGAGGCGGTGGAAATCCCTCAAGAGGGAAGGATCTAAAAATGTCCCTGCCCGGTACCCAGCACCTCTCCTCCCGGTACCCCTCCCAGTCCACGAGGTACTGCAGGCCCCTCACCCGGCGTCTCGAGTCCAGAATAGCTCGGGACCCCTCGATGTCCAGAGGGGGTGGAGGGACCTCCGGCACCTCACCGTCCTGTAGGGGACCAGCTACCACCGACCTGAGGAGAGACACATGAAACGAGGGGTTAATGCGATAGTAGAGGGAAGTTGCAATCTATAACACACCTCGTTTATCCTCCTCAGGACTTTAAATGGCCCCACACATTGCGGCCCCAGCTTCCGGCAGGGCAGGCGGAGGGGCAGGTTTCGGGTCGAGAGCCAGACCCTGTCCCCAGGTGCGAACACCGGGGCCTCACTGCGGTGGCGGTCAGCGTTTCTCTTCTGCCGTTCACTGGCCTGCCTGAGAGAATCCTGGACTGCCCGCCAGGTCTCTCTAGAGCGCTGTACCCACTCCTCCACCGCAGGAGCTTCGGTCTGACTCTGATGCCACGGAGCCAGGACCGGCTGGTAGACCAGTACGCATTCGAATGGCGACATATTCGTGGATGAATGACGAAGTGAGTTCTGGGCCAATGGACGTACCTCGCCCATTCTCCAAGCCGGTCCTGGCGATTTGACCTCAGAAACCTACCCACTTCCTGGTTTACTCTCTCCACCTGCCCATTACTTTCGGGGTGATAACCAGAGGTAAGGCTGACCGAGACCCCCAGACGCTCCATAAACGCCTTCCAAACCCGGGACGTGAACTGGGGACCCCGATCAGATACGATGTCCTCTGGAACCCCGTAGTGCCGGAAGACGTGGGTAAATAGAGCCTCTGCAGTCTGTAGGGCCGTAGGGAGGCCAGGCAATGGGAGGAGACGGCAGGACTTAGAGAACCGATCCACAACGACCAGAACGGTAGTATTCCCCTGAGATGGGGGAAGATCCTTAAGGAAATCTACCGAGAGATGGGACCAAGGCCGTTGTGGAACCGGGAGGGGTTGTAACTTCCCTCTAGGCAGATGCCTAGGAGCCTTACTCTGAGCGCATACCGAACAGGAAGAGACATAGAGCTTCACATCCTTAGCTAAGGTGGGCCACCAGTATTTCCCCCTAAGACCCCGCACTGTCCTATCAATCCCCGGATGACCCGAAGACGGTAGTGTGTGAGCCCACCGAATCAATTTATCACAGACACCAAGCGGCACGTACCTACGACCGGTCGGACACTGAGTAGGCGTAGGTTCAACCCTCAACGCCCGCTCGATGTCCGCGTCCACCTCCCCTACCACCGGGGCCACCAGCCGAGAGGCTGGAAGGATGGGAGTGGGTTTGATGGACCGGTCCTCGGTGTCATAGAGACGGGACAGCGCGTCGGCCTTAGTGTTAAGGGAACCTGGTCTATAAGAGATCGTAAATCTAAAGCGTGTAAAGAACATGGCCCACCTAGCCTGACGCGGATTCAGTCTCCTCACTGCTCGAATATAACTTCAGATTGCGGTGGTCAGTCCAGATGAGGAAAGGGTGTTTAGCCCCCTCTAGCCAGTTTCTCCACACCTTCAGGGCTTTCACCATAGCTAGTAACTCCCGGTCCCCCACATCATAGTTCCGCTCCGCCGGACCCAGGTTCTTAGAAAAGAAAGCGCAGGGACGGAGCTTCGGTGGCGTGCCCGAGCGCTGAGACAGCACGGCTCCAACCCCTGCCTCGGACGCATCCACCTCCACTATGAATGCTAACGAAGGGTCCGGATGCGCCAACACGGGAGCTTCAGTGAACAGCGCCTTCAACTGGTTGAAGGCTCCATCAGCCTCTGCCGACCACCGCAGACGAACCGGACGCCCCTTCAGCAGTGAGGTAATGGGCGCCGCTACTTGGCCAAAACCCCGGATAAACCTCCGGTAGTAATTGGCAAACCCTAAAAACCGCTGCAGAGTCGGCCAATTACGCACGGCGTTAACGCGGTCACACTCCATCACCACCCCCGAGCTGGAAATGCGATAACCCAGGAAGGAAACGGCTTGTTTGGAGAACACACATTTCTCAGCCTTGACGTATAGGTCATGCTCCAGCAGTCGCCCAAGAACCTTGCGCACCAGGGAGACATGCGCGGCAGAATAAATCAAGATGTCGTCAATATAGACTACCACCCCGTGCCCGTGCAAGTCCCTGAGAATCTCATCTACAAAGGATTGGAAGACGTCTGGAGCATTTTTCAACCCATACGGCATGACAAGGTACTCATAGTGGCCTGATGTGGTACTAAACATTGTTTTCCACTCGTCTCCTCCCCGAATACGCACCATACGCTCTCCTGAGGTCCAGTTTTGTGAAGAAACGCGCTCCGTGGAATGATTCCACCGTCGTAGCGATGAGAGGTAGCGGATAACTAAATCCTACTGTGATCGAATTGAGACCTCGATAATCAATGCACGGACGCAGACCTCCCTCCTTTTTCCTCACAAAAAAGAAACTCGAGGAGACGGGTGACATGGAGGGCCGAATGTACCCCTGTCTCAGAGCTTCCGTGACATATGTCTCCATAGCCAACGTCTCCTCCTGTGACAGTGGGTACACGTGACTCCGGGGAAGTGCAGCGTTCTCCTGGAGGTTTATCACGCAATCCCACCGTCGATGGGGTGGTAATTTGGTCGCTTTTTTCTTACTAAAAGCGATAGCCAAATCGGCATATTCTGGGGGAATGCGCACGGTGGAAACCTGGTCTGGACTCTCCACCGTCGTGGCACCGATGGAAACTCCTATACACCTACCCGAACACTCGTCTGACCACCCCTGAAGAGCCCCCTGTTTCCAGGAAATGAGGGGATTGTGAATAGCCAGCCAGGGAACCCCCAACACCACTGGAAACCCAGGTGAATCAATAAGGTAGAAACTGATCCTCTCCCTATGATCCTGCGTTACCATGTCCAGCGGAATCGTGGCCTCCCTGACCAGCCCTGACCCTAACGGTCGGCTATCTAAGGAGTGCACGGGGACAGGTGGGTCTATCTGCACTAACGAAATACCCAATTTACGGAAACTCTGCGATCCATAAAACTCCCAGCTGCGCCTGAATTGACTAGCGCCTTATGCTGAAGAGAAGGAAAAAACGCAGGGAAAAAAATAAACAAAAACATGTGACCAACAGGGAGCTCTGGGTGAGTTTGGTGCCTACTCGCCTGGGGTGGCCGAGAAGTGTTCCGCCGGCCAGCTCGACTCCCAGAGGGACTCCTCCAGCACCGGTCCGAAGTGTGTCCTCTCCCTCCACAATAGGCGCAGGAGGAGCCTCCTCCTCCGGTCTCCCTAGACTGCTGTTCACAAATGCTCTCCATCCAACCTCACTGAGCTCAAGCTGTTTTGCAAGGAGGAATGGGAAAAAATGTCAGTCTCTCGATGTGCAAAACTGATAGAGACATACCCCAAGCGACTTACAGCTGTAATCGCAGCAAAAGGTGGCGCTACAAAGTATTAACTTAAGGGGGCTGAATAATTTTGCACGCCCAATTTTTCAGTTTTTGATTTGTTAAAAAAGTTTGAAATATCCAATAAATGTCGTTCCACTTCATGATTGTGTCCCACTTGTTGTTGATTCTTCACAAAAAAATACAGTTTTATATCTTTATGTTTGAAGCCTGAAATGTGTCAAAAGGTCGCAAAGTTCAAGGGGGCCGAGAGTGTTTAGTGATTAAAGGCCGAAACACCCACTGATTCGAAGGCACACTACTGAGGATGTGTCCCAAAATTGACATCTTAACCCAGTCTAAGAAATAAACCTCCCATGCCACTCTGTCAACATCACGGCAAATCTCATGCGAGTGCATTCCATCTATTGGCACAATGGACAGTTTTTAACATCTCGTCCCGTGTTTTATGATTCTGATCATCTGGACCAGTCCAGTGACTGCTGTGAAAGGACAGCTGACAACATAGGAAAGTCTGTGTGACAGCTTGGAGAGACAGCTGACCGGAGGGAATAGACCCCACTGGGGCTGTCATGGGCTAGCTACCCATGTTGGCAGTCTCCGACGCTGTTTCAGTATGTTGGAGACACCCGCTAAGTGCTACTGAAAGTCAACAAAGGAACATACCCCTAGAGCCTGCGAGAGCTGGGGCGCAAGATGGCTCAACGACTGATCACATGGTTACGGACCCAGGAACGGAAACGACTACGAGTAGGAACACAGCACATGAGACAACCATAACAGCAGCAGGACACACACTTCAGGCGTGCAGCTGTGGTTGGGAGAGAGTAACATCGGCAAGGGGGTTAAGGATCCATCAAGGGAGGAAAAGGTGCTTGGGAGAGCAGAGACAGGGACCTCGCATTGACCAGTACTTCTTACGAAGCAGCCAGTCAAATCAGTCGAATGAAGCACAGCGACGGGACGCAAACCAAAGATCGCAGAGCATCAGCACCCCTGTAACCAAGGAGGATAACACAAGCACAGAAATGCCGGTGGATGAACTCACCCAACCACAGAGACCTCTAAAACAGGAAAAGATCAAAGGGCACAGACCGAGTGTGAAGTGGCCCAAAGCTGTTGAAAAGAGAGAGTGGGAAACAATCAACAACGACCTGACAAAAATCTTGGAACAACAGGTAGGAACAGCAGAGAAAAAGGGCTATAACTTCATGACCCCCCACCCCCACCTGAGAACCCAATTCAGATCCCTCCAACTTGAGGAGGGCATATGAGGTATGCGGTCAGCTGTAGGACTGGCTCAGGGAAGAGGACGCCCCTGCCTTGCATAGTCCCGTGGGACATCTTAATTGGGCATGGGACACAAGCTAAGGCTTGATCACCCTTTAGCTGGCCACCTTTGATGAGAGTGTTTAGTGATTAAAGGCCGAAACACCCACTGATTCGAAGGCACACTACTGAGGATGTGTCCCAAAATTGACATCTTAACCCAGTCTAAGAAATAAACCTCCCATGCCACTCTGTCAACATCACGGCAAATCTCATGCGAGTGCATTCCATCTATTGGCACAATGGACAGTTTTTAACATCTCGTCCCATGTTTTATGATTCTGATCATCTGGACCAGTCCAGTGACTGCTGTGAAAGGACAGCTGACAACATAGGAAAGTCTGTGTGACAGCTTGGAGAGACAGCTGACCGGAGGGAATAGACCCCACTGGGGCTGTCATGGGCTAGCTACCCATGTTGGCAGTCTCCGACGCTGTTTCAGTATGTTGGAGACACCCGCTAAGTGCTACTGAAAGTCAACAAAGGAACATACCCCTAGAGCCTGCGAGAGCTGGGGCGCAAGATGGCTCAACGACTGATCACATGGTTACGGACCCAGGAACGGAAACGACTACGAGTAGGAACACAGCACATGAGACAACCATAACAGCAGCAGGACACACACTTCAGGCGTGCAGCTGTGGTTGGGAGAGAGTAACATCGGCAAGGGGGTTAAGGATCCATCAAGGGAGGAAAAGGTGCTTGGGAGAGCAGAGACAGGGACCTCGCATTGACCAGTACTTCTTACGAAGCAGCCAGTCAAATCAGTCGAATGAAGCACAGCGACGGGACGCAAACCAAAGATCGCAGAGCATCAGCACCCCTGTAACCGAGGAGGATAACACAAGCACAGAAATGCCGGTGGATGAACTCACCCAACCACAGAGACCTCTAAAACAGGAAAAGATCAAAGGGCACAGACCGAGTGTGAAGTGGCCCAAAGCTGTTGAAAAGAGAGAGTGGGAAACAATCAACAACGACCTGACAAAAATCTTGGAACAACAGGTAGGAACAGCAGAGAAAAAGGGCTATAACTTCATGACCCCCCACCCCCACCTGAGAACCCAATTCAGATCCCTCCAACTTGAGGAGGGCATATGAGGTATGCGGTCAGCTGTAGGACTGGCTCAGGGAAGAGGACGCCCCTGCCTTGCATAGTCCCGTGGGACATCTTAATTGGGCATGGGACACAAGCTAAGGCTTGATCACCCTTTAGCTGGCCACCTTTGATGAGAGTGTTTAGTGATTAAAGGCCGAAACACCCACTGATTCGAAGGCACACTACTGAGGATGTGTCCCAAAATTGATATCTTAACCCAGTCTAAGAAATAAACCTCCCATGCCACTCTGTCAACATCACGGCAAATCTCATGCGAGTGCATTCCATCTATTGGCACAATGGACAGTTTTTAACATCTCGTCCCGTGTTTTATGATTCTTTTTGAACCATTCCATTGTAGATTTTGCTTTATGTTTTGGATCATTGTCTTGTTGGAAGACAAATCTCCGTCCCAGTCTCAGGTCTTTTGCAGACTCCATCAGGTTTTCTTCCAGAATGGTCCTGTATTTGGCTCCATCCATCTTCCCATCAATTTTAACCATCTTCCCTGTCCTTGCTGAAGAAAAGCAGGCCCAAACCATGATGCTGCCACCACCATGTTTGACAGTGGGGATGGTGTGTTCAGCTGTGTTGCTTTTACGCCAAACATAACGTTTTGCATTGTTGCCAAAAAGTTCAATTTTGGTTTCATCTGACCAGAGCACCTTCTTCCACATGTTTGGTGTGTCTCCCAGGTGGCTTTTGGCAAACTTTAAACGACACTTATTATGGATATCTTTAAGAAATGGCTTTCTTCTTGCCACTCTTCCATAAAGGCCAGATTTGTGCAATATACGACTGATTGTTGTCCTATGGACAGAGTCTCCCACCTCAGCTGTAGATCTCTGCAGTTCATCCAGAGTGATCATGGGCCTCTTGGCTGCATCTCTGATCAGTCTTCTCCTTGTATGAGCTGAAAGTTTAGAGGGACGGCCAGGTCTTGGTAGATTTGCAGTGGTCTGATACTCCTTCCATTTCAATATTATCGCTTGCACAGTGCTCCTTGGGATGTTTAAAGCTTGGGAAATCTTTTTGTATCCAAATCCGGCTTTAAACTTCTTCACAACAGTATCTCGGACCTGCCTGGTGTGTTCCTTGTTCTTCATGATGCTCTCTGCGCTTTTAACGGACCTCTGAGACTATCACAGTGCAGGTGCATTTATACGGAGACTTGATTACACACAGGTGGATTGTATTTATCATCATTAGTCATTTAGGTCAACATTGGATCATTCAGAGATCCTCACTGAACTTCTGGAGAGAGTTTGCTGCACTGAAAGTAAAGGGGCTGAATAATTTTGCACGCCCAATTTTTCAGTTTTTGATTTGTTAAAAAAGTTTGAAATATCCAATAAATGTCGTTCCACTTCATGATTGTGTCCCACTTGTTGTTGATTCTTCACAAAAAAATACAGTTTTATATCTTTATGTTTGAAGCCTGAAATGTGGCAAAAGGTCGCAAAGTTCAAGGGGGCCGAATACTTTCGCAAGGCACTGTACATATCTGGATGGGACACATTTTGGGTTGTCTGATTACAGCTCTACAGAACCTTTGGGCAGAATTAAACTTGGTTAAAGCTTCTCTAGTGTCCGTGGGTTATTTACTCTGAAAAATATGAACCTAACAGTAGTGTTCAAATTTTGTGATGATCGGTCGGGGACCCTTGGTCTTATCCCTCCAAGTCTGTGTACTCGGTGGAAAGCCACCTTGTTTACAGTCTCTATAGGAAGTTTCAAGGCGGATTGCATGAATTCTCTGATCGCGCCCTTTGGATTATTGGATGTGTAACAGTACTCTTCTTGCGTTGTGTACAATCAGTCATCGACACGGAACTCCAACATGTAGCACCAGTCATGTAGATTTATTCTGTTAGGAACGGCACAAAATTGCACGTCATGCAATGCACGTCTCACCATCCAACTCTGCACTCACGCACACTGGTTTGGTGCTTGTTCACTGGGCTAGTTACCAAAATAATACAATTACAATATACAATATAATATCTTTAACAATGTACCTGTTAGGAACGGCACAAAATTGCACGTCATGCAATGCACGTCTCACCATCCAACTCTGCACTCACACACTGTACAAAATATATGAACCCCCCCACCAGACACAGTAAGTTGCTAGCTAGTACTGGCGGGAATTCTTTACAACAAAATGCACAACAAATATTCTTCAAAAACCGCTGCATCTTATGTGTGATGTTCGAATAACATTTACAAACAATTTGATATAAATTGTACATTTAAATCATCACTTGAGAGTATAAAAATCACTTTTGATGTACAGTGCTTTGCAACCAACAATTTACCGCTGGTTTGGTGCTTGTTCACTGGGAAGATTCTAACTGGAACATCCCCCCTCGTAAGCAAGCTACTCAAACCAGCCAATAAGATGCCATGTTGAGTAGGTGAAGGCAAGACAAACTCAAACCAAAAACCCATTGGCTTAACAATAAAGTGGCAAGGGGAATCACCAATATAACCCTGTTACAGATGCGTCCTCAGGAATCCCATAAAAACAATTATTTTCACGCATGCTGCGACTTTGTATGTCTACTCCTTCATCGCCCTGTTTTCCCTGAGTAGACAATCCATGTTGGAATTGTGGATTTTTACTTGGCTGTGAGTGTCTTGTTTTCTCTTTGGAGCGTGAGAATTACACTCTGGCTGAACTCCAAACTCCCCCTCAGCCCTGCTACCTCCTGACACAACTTTTCCAGTGTTGCATGGATTCCAGCCAGAGCACTGGCCTCTACCTCAATGGTAAGTAAATCACCTGTGTCTGTAGATTAATGTTTTTTTTTTTGGGGGGGGGGGGGGGGGGTTAAAGTTATGGTGGTGGTCGCATCTTTCCATGAAGGAGTATGTTGTTCCTCCATAGCGTAAAGCTGTTGGTATTCGTCGATTTCCCTCAGGATCTCCTTAGTATCCAGATTGGCTCTTTACTGCAACCAGTTGTTTTACGAAAAGATAACAACGAGTCTTTCCTACGACGACGACAGGTGTCTGTAGTACAGCCAACCAGCACTCGCGGAATCCACACAAAAAAAGGTATTTCTACTGCATCTTGCCTATGCCGCACGCCATCGCTCATCCATATATTTATATGTACATATTATATTCCTCCCTTTACATTTGTGCGTATAAGGTAGTTGTTGTGAATTTGTTAGATTACTTGTTAGATGTTACTGCATAGTCGGAACTAGAAGCACAAGTATTTTGCTACACTCGCATTAACATCTGCTAACCATGTGTATGTGACCAATAAAATTTGATTTGATAAGGAGCATTGGTGGCAAATCTGATGGCCGAATGGTAAAGAGCATCTAGCCGCTCGAGAGCACCTTTACCTGCCGATCTATAAATTACGTCTCTGTAATCTAGCATGGGTAGGATGGTCATCTGAATCAGGGTTAGTTTGGCAGCTGGGGTGAAAGAGGAGCGATTACGATAGAGGAAACCAAGTCTAGATTTAACCTTATTCTGCAGCTTTGATATGTGCTGAGAGAAGGACAGTTTGTCTAGCCATACTCCCAAGTACTTGTATGAGGTGACTACCTCAAGCGCTAAACCCGCAGAGGTAGTAATCACACCGGTAGGGAGAGGATCATTCTTCTTACCAAACCACACAACCTTTGTTTTGGAGGTGTTCAGAACAAGGTTAAGGGCCTAGAAAGCTTTGTTGTAGAACATTTAACACAAAATCCGGGAAGGGGCCAGCTGAGTATAAGACTATCATCTGCATATAAATGGATGAGAGAGCTTCCTACTGCTTGAGCTATATTGTTGATGTAAATTGAAAATAGCGTGGGGCCTAGGATTGAGGCATGGTGACAGGCAGTGGCGGAGACAGCAGATGTTCTGAATTTATACACTGCACTCTTTGAGAGAGGTAGGTAGCAAAACAGGCCAAAGACCCTCAGCGTCACCATTACTCCTTAGCTGGCTCACGAGAATGGAATAGTCTACAGTATCAAAAGCTTTGGTCAAGTCAATAAAAATATCAGCACAACATTGCTTAGTCAGGGGCATTTAGGACCTTTAAGGTTGCCGTGACACATCCAGAGAAAATACTATAGACATCAAGAAAGCCAATCAGTTGATATTTGACAAGTTTTTCCAACACTTTTGATAAACAGGGCAAAATAGAAATTGGTCTATAACAGTTAGGATCAGCTTGATCTCCCACTTTAAATAAAGGATGCACAGTGGTTGCCTTCCAAGCAATGGGAACCTCCATAAAGAGTATGTTTGGGGTACAAATCATTACAATCCAGACAGGAAATATTTACACAAGAAGCAATCTAATATCACACAGTCAAACTTTCAGTCATTTAGTAAGTTCCCCATTCTGCAGGTTAAAAAGGTCAGAGATAGGCTTGGTGACGATAGGGGCAGCAACCTTAAAGAAGAAAGGGTCTAAACCATCTGACCTAGATGTTTTTTGGGGGTCAAGTTCTTAAACTTGCTCCTTTAGCACCTCAGACTCAGTGACCACCTGCAGGGAGAAACTTTAGTGGGGCAGGGAAAAAAGGGAAGAGCATCGGGGCTAGTCACATGAGAAGGGGTAGGAGATGAGGAAATGTTGGACAGGCAAGGAGGCATGGCTGTGTCAAATAGGAATCCTGACTTAATGAAGTGGTGTTTAAAGAGCTTAGCCATGTGGTCCTTGTCAGTAACAACCATGGGCAACTGTGAGGAGGAGGGTTTATTCTTCAGGTCTTTAACCGTTTTCCAGAACTTCTTAGGGTTAGACCCACAAAGAGAGAACTGCTTCTTAAAGTAACTAACTTTGGCCTTCCGGATAGTGCACTTATAGATCACGGTCGATCCAGGGGCTGAACCCGTTTTTAAATTCTCATTATCTTTATGGGGCATGTTTGTTAACAATACCACTGAAAATATAAAAAAGAAGGTCCAAGTGTCTTTGACAGAAGGGATCAAGCTAATTCTATACCATTTTACAGAGGCCAGGTCACGAAGGAAGGCTTGCTCATTAAAGATTTTTAGCAGGTGTCTATGACAAATCAGGACAGGTCGTTTCACTGAGCAGCCATTACAAACACAGGCTGTAAAATAGTGATCACTAAGGTCATTACAGAAAACACCAGACTGATACCCATCAGGATTATTTGTGAGGATAACATCAAGGAGAGTAGCCTTTTCTGGGTGTTTGGTGTCATACCTTGTGGGATTGGTGATAATCCGAGAAAGATTTATGGAATCCCATGGCTTTAGGACCTGGTCAGGTGGCATGTCTCAGTTTAGGTCACCTAGCAGGACAAATTCAGACTTTAGTGTAAGGGGCCAGGAGAGAGCTTAGGGCATTTAGGGTACAGGCCGGTGCTGTTGGTGGACGATAACACCCAGCAATAGTCAACAAAGAGCTATTTGAAAGTTGAATGCTTATAACCAGCAAATCAAATTGTTTGGGGACAGACTTGGTCGAGACAACCAAGCACTGAGGTTGTACCTTGGTAAAGATTGCCACTCCACCAGCTTTGGGAGATCTGTCTTGCTGAAAAAGGTTATAACCAGAAAGGTTAAGATCAGTGTTCAAAAAACGATTTCTTAACCACGTCTCAGTAATGACCAACACATCTGGATTGGAGCTGTGAACCCACACTTTCAATTGATCAATTTTAAGCTTCTAGTGTTAATGTGCAGAAAACCCAGGCTTTTACGAGAGCAGAAATCAGTGAAGCAGATATCCGAGCACAAGTTATAATTGGGTCTAGCAACAGTAGATGGGTGTACATGCACATTTCCAGATATCATCAGCAGTAATACAATCATTGCACTGCAGAGAACAGGGAGAGCTCTGCAGTGCTGATTTATGACATTTGAATGTGCATTAGATGGCAACCAGATCATATTGTACAGCAACATTTTATCAGGTAACATGAATAAAAAGCCGGCAAGAAGTGGTTAGAATAGAGTCAGTCTCGAGTGTGGGAACAAACAGTCTGTCCCACAGTTGGGTAAACAAGCAAGTTCATAGTTAACAAAGCATGCAGGAGTCATGAGGCAAATAGCATAAAGCACAAGAAAAAAATATAGTGATTTGGGACTAGCCATTGTTAGTTCAGTGTTACTGTGACACAATATACAGCATCTTTTTAAAGTTGCAATTAATGTGTACACACACGAAAAACATTGTTGACCATTTAGGCTTTAACATTTTATGACATATCTTACAGAAATACGTAGTTCTTTGTAGGATAAGAAGTCAAAGATATCGATAATTGTGCTCATTATAGCCCTAATTATTCCTTTACTAAGTATACAGGACGGGACTTTTATTCTGAAGAATTCCAAAAACCGTGACCCGGAAGTAGTTACTTATTCTTAGATGTTTCACAGCAGTGTTGTCTAGGTTTTGGTTAGCTTCTCCAATAACCAAATTTAACGGCGGTAAGTGGCGCTGGTTAGTACATTTCACTCGTATCGTAATGTAATATTTACAACACTTATTTGTTCTCATAACATGTCTTTTTGGGAGCATTTTGCTAGCTATTTTAGCTACTTGTCGTGATACATTTGCTACGCTGCTAATTAGCAAGCTAGCTGCACTATGACTAACTAGCGCATCATGACATTGTGCATTGAATGCTCTTCTAACCAGTGGTGTAAAGTACTTAAGTTAAATTACTTTAAAGTACTACTTAAATCGTTTGGCTGGTATCTGTACTTTTTAGATTTGACACATTTTACGACCCTACATTCCTTTAAAAAAAAGAAGCATTTTTTACTCGATACATTTTCCCTGACACCCATTCGTTACATTTTGAATGCTTAGTAGGACAGAGAAATCGTCAAAATCACACTTATCAGGAGAGCATCCCTGGTCATCTCTACTGCCTCTGATCTTGCGGACTCACTAAACACATGCTTCGTTTGTAAATTACCTCGGAGTGTGTCCCTAGCTATCCGTAAATTAAAACAATGTGCTATCTGTTTTGTTTATTAAAAGGAACTTGAAATTATTACTTTTGATACTTAGGTATATTTTAGCAATTACATTTACTTTTGATAAGTATATTTAACCAAATAGTTAGTTTTTTACTCAAGTAGTATGTTCCTTTAGTCATTTTCTATTAAGGTATCTTTACTTTTAATAAAGTATGACAATTGTGTACCTTTTCCACAAATGGTGCTAATTATTAAATGTGCATGTTAATTGAAAGACGTTAGTTAGTAAACCATGTTTTACACGTTTCTGCGCCAACCAGTCTAGTTTCCTAAACTCGGTCCACCTTGGGATCCCAAGGATTGCAGGTTTTGGTGTTTGCCTTAACACTACACAGCTGATACAACGCCTGATGATTAGTTTATTATTTGAATCAGTTGTGTAGTGTTATGGCACTCCTTGGGGTCCCGAGGACAGAGTTTGGGAAACCCTGCGCTAGACCCATAATAGCTGATGAACGCTCAACTCCGTTCTCTTAAATCGTGGTTAATGTTTGCTAGTAAAATGTATCAAAACTCAACTCCGCCTCGATAAGACAACGGAGTTGAGCGTTCCTCAGCTAGCCCAATAATATACTATTTAACACACCGACAGCGTCATTGCCCAAAATAGTATGCTGCATCATCTGGATATGTATGTAACAAAAGTTCAACATTCACCTTCTGCTACCATTTCTGTCAAGCCTTCCACGCATACAGTTTGACGCATACTTTCGATAAATCCAACGTATGCATCACACCGAACGCACTGCAACGGAAACGCAGTGTTTCATTGGAAATGAGTGTAATTCTGGTGTACCAAAATGCAATGACGCTGTAGGATGCGTTCGAAGCGCAACCCTATAAAGGTGTGTACTAATTTAACCTTTCATTTTTTGAAAATTATTTCTTGCTGATATATAACATATGTTTCCAAAACCGTACTGTAAATGATGCATGTTAACGTTCAGAACGAGCATCGGGGCACCCAACAAAACTCCCCCGGCCAGAAGTTACTATCATTAATAGGCGCTAAAAGCTTCTATGAATGGGCTAACCTGAGGCAAGGACCATATGTGGTGGTTAGTGGCTCAGCACTGATGGTCAGTGATGGGTATGTACCATTTGTTTTCTCCTCAGATGGGAATCTAACAAGTCAGAGCTTTGGAGAAGTAATCATGGCCACCCAGCCCTCGCAGACTCCATCCTTACGCTTTGGCCAGGTGGTCATAGGACCTCCTGGCTCAGGTAAAACCACATACTGCCGGGGGATGCAGGAGTTCTTGAGTCACTTGGGACGGAAGGTGGTTGTGGTGAACATGGACCCTGCAAATGAAGGGCTCCCATATCCCTGTGCTGTGGATATTTCAGAGCTGGTCACCCTAGATGACGTGATGGAGGGTTTGAAGCTGGGGCCCAATGGTGGACTCCTGTACTGCATGGAGTACCTGGAGGCCAATCTGGACTGGCTGGAAACCAAATTAGAGGAACATAGCGACTGTTACTTTCTGTTTGACTGTCCAGGTCAGGTGGAGCTGTACACCCACCAGAACTCGGTGAAAAACATCTTTGCTCAGCTGGCCAAGTGGAACTTCAGGGTGAGATGGTTCAGGATTCTAAGATGTTTGTGCCCATTGGTGCTGGAATGTTGTGATTCCTAGTATGAATGATTCCCCAAAATAAACACTGTGTAGTATGTCAATCCATGCATGACACATTCAGTATGATTTAGGCTAACTTAAGAAATGTATTGTTTGCCACATTGATGGAGAATTTGGGGCTTTGACAAGTAGGCCTAGCTATTTGTATTGGGTGTTTATGGGCATGTGCTTTATTAGTATTGAGTCATAGTGCCTATAGGTTGTGCTCAAATCACTGAGTGAGTTCTATTAACCTGAGCAGCGGTGCACCAGTCAATGACTCGTGACATTAACGGTCAAAATCAGTCAGGAAGGAGCTCCCTTCTCAAATCACACAGTGTGGTAAATTGTCCAGAAACGCATCTCTTTCCATGAAATATATGTTCAAATTTTCAAACTAGTTTTTATTGGGAAGGCAGATAGTGTTTTTATTAAAATCAATCACTTTTGCTTTTAATAAAAGTAGAAGCCTACTCATTACTCCACATGCTTAATCTAGCCTAGGCTTTGAACAGGGCACCTGGCTCACGCCCGGGTGGGTGCAGCATGTTTCCAAAACAAATGCATTCGCTTTTCACCCTGTGCAAACTCACCCCACCGGGATAACCTGGGCCAGTTAGTTGAATCCCTGCACTGTCTCACTAACACTCCCTCTTTAATTACTCTCAGCTGACTGCAGTGCACCTTGTGGACTCTCATTACTGCGCTGACCCAGCTAAGTTCATCTCAGTGCTGTGCACCTCCCTGTCCACTATGCTGCACGTGGAGCTACCCCACGTTAACGTCCTCTCCAAGATGGACCTCATCGAGCAGTACGGCAAACTGGGTGAGATGAGATATCCTGGGTGATTATGAATATGGGCTTTGTATGGCTATATTCCCTCAGTTTCCCTCAAGTGTTTGATTTGACAGTTTGTCTTTAGCTGTGGAACTTGTTTAATTTTTGCACTTACTCTGTCTCTGGAATAGCCTTCAACCTGGACTTCTACACAGATGTTATGGACCTGACATATCTGCTGGATCACTTGGCTGCTGACCCTTTCTTTAGGAAGTTCCTCAAACTAAATGAGAAACTTGCAGGGGTCATACAAGACTATGGCCTTGTCTCTTTTGTGCCTCTCAATGTGCAGGTGAGACTTTGCTACTACCTTTAGATGTTCACTGGTTCTTGGGCATCTGCTGTTTCTGGGTCATATTTATTATGGGACATGAAGTTCAGTACCTCCCTGTTTCAGATATTTTTCTTCTGCTTTGTGCCTACTAGTGAACACAACCACAATACTTTGTCTAAACTCATAATAAATACTGGTCCATTTTAGAAGGGGTAAGGTTAAAACACTAGTCTCAACCTGGAGGATGAAGCTTGCATTTACATTTTTTGCCACTTAACCACTGACATCCTGCACTGTGCTCTATCTCCAGGACAGGGAGAGCATGACGCAGGTTCTGCGGACTGTGGACAAGGCCAACGGCTACTGCTTCGGCAACCTGGAGGAGAGGAACCTGCAAGCAATGATGTCAGCCGCTGTGGGAGCAGACTTCCAGTTCACCGCGTATCCTTTACTCACAGCTGCAATATTGATTTATGTGTTTGTTATTAAACCAGTCTATTCCACATGCTCAACCTATGAAACAAAGCCAGTTTAAATGTAAGTGTTAAAGGCCAGGTTCAGTCCAAAACTAGATTTTCCTGTGTGTTATTTATAAATAGATATACAGTACCAGTCAAAAGTTTGGACACCTACTCATTCAAGGGTTTTTCTTTATTTTTACTATTTTCTGCATTGTAGAATAATAGTGAAGACATCAAAACAATGAAATAACACCATGTGGAATCATGTAGTAACCAAAAAAGTGTTAAACAAATCAATATCTTTCATTTTTGAGATTCTTCAAAGTAGCCACCTTGATGACAGCTTTGCACACTCTTGGTATTCTCTCAAACAGCTTCAAAATTTAAGATTTTGGTTCCAACTGCCGTGTCTTTGTGATGGAATAGGAGGTATGATGGTGTGGGGGTGCTTTGCTGGTGACACTGTCAGTGATTTATTTAGAATTAAAGGCACACTTAAACAGCATTCTGCAGCAATATGCCATCCTATTTGGTTTGCGCTTAGTGGGACTATCATTTGTTTTTCAACAGGACAATGACCCAAAACGCACCTCCAGGCAGTGTAAGGACTATTTGATCAAGAAGGAGAGTGATGGAGTGTTGCATCAGATGACCTGGCCTCCACAATCACCTGACCGCAACCCAATTGAGATGGTTTGGGATGAGTTGGACCGCAGAGTGAAGGAAAAGCAGCCAACAAGTGCTCCTTATATGTGGGAACTCCTTCAACACGGTTTGAAAAGCATTCCCCAAGAAGCTGGTTGAGAGAATGCTAAGACTGTGCAAAGGGTGGCTACGTTAAATATTTTGATTTGTTTAACACTTTTTTTGGTTACTACACAATTCCATATGTGTTCTTTCATAGTTTTGATGTCTTCACTATTATTCTACAATGTAGAAAATAGTTAAAATAAAGAAAAACCCTTAGGTTTGTCTAAACTTTTGACTGGTACTGTGTCGTGTCTTTGGCATCATTAAAGGTGAGACTGTTATTTTATCAAATCAATTCTCAATAATTATTATTACCTGATTTAAACTAATCTTGTAAATTTAATTAACAAGGATGTCGGTGCACGACATCTGGTTATCTGCACGAACCCAGCCTAAACCATGAATCATCCATACACCAGTTGGCTTAATCATTTATTTATTAACTAACTAAATAATCACAGAAATGCATAAACAAATAAACAATAGATATTGGTTACTAACAAGGATAGGAAAGTCCCTATTGGGCTAAGCAAAAACAGTTTGGTTATAACACAATAGATTCAGAGAAGAGAATGGGTTTTGGGAAGGAAGGCTAAGGAACATTGGTCTTTATCGGACCTGGGAAGCTATTCTCACATAAATACATATGCTACTAACAATCGTTCATTCGGAAAAGCAATGCATTGTATTTACATGAAGTTGGTTATGGTTTGTCCTGTCCTTTGTGGAATCTTGTTGTGTGGTCATGTGGTCTGAGAGGTTCATCTCACTCTGGAGATTCGTCCATGTCGGTCAGTGTTCTCGTACTAGATTTGCGCATATGTTCAGCTGCAGTCTGATATATGCTGGTTTAGTATGCACTTCTTTAGGTGATCAATAGTTCAGAGTTCATACCATTTCATGTGTGGCGCAAGCTCTCATGTTTCCTGGCCTGTAGGGTTGAAATTAAAATGCGCCCTTTTTAAACATGAGGACAAATCCTTCCGTTATTTGGAACTCCGTTGACTTTGGGTAACGGACTTTTATAGAAATGTAGAAAAGGGGTTGGTTCATCATTTCCAACCAATGCCTATTCACTTGGGCGTGGCTCCTGCCTTAGTTAAACTTGAAAGGGAAGATGATTTTCTAATTTTAAAAGTTAACAACATATTACATCATTTTGCAAATAGTTTCATCTTTACTCATTAATTTTATACAATAAGTAGATTCAAACATAACTGAGGCACCTGTATAAACAGAGTTAGGGTAATGTGGCTATATTGCCTTTCATAAGGTCACAAACATGAAACAAAACGGACCGGGTCATAGCTGGCTTCACCGACCGTTTACATATTCACCAAAATATGGATATTGTTCAGTTCTCCAATTCTGTGATGTTGTAGAAGTTCCTTTGTTCTACTGTGAAAATCTCTCCATACTGCATGGCCAGGGAGAGTCTCCATACGGAATTTATGACGTGGGGGTTAAGTTGTAAAACTCCCGCTCCCCTCCTAACAGGAGAGGGGGTTGTTCACATCTCTGCTAGCCAATTCACTGAAAGGGCTGGCGTCATGACAACTGTATTTCAATAAAATAGTTCTGGTCCATTTAAAGGTGCAAGATTTTTTATTTATTTTATTTGACCTTTATTTAACTAGGCAAGTCAGTTAAGAACATATTCTTATTTTCAATGACTGCCTAGGAACGGTGGGTTAGCTGCCTTGTTCAGGGGCAGAATGACAGATTTTCACCTTGTCAGCTCGGGGGATCCAATCTTGCAACCCTACAGTTAACTAGTCCAACGCAATAACGACCTGCCTCTCTCGTTGCACTCCACAAGGAGACTGCTTGTTACGCGAATGCAGTAAGCCAAGGTAAGTTGCTAGCTAGCATTAAACTTATCTTATAAAAAACAATCAATCATAATCACTAGTTAACTACACATGGTTGATGATATTACTAGATATTATCTAGCGTGTCCTGCGTTGCATATAATCTGACTGAGCATGTATCTGACTGAGCGGTGGTAGGCAGAAGCAGGCGTGTAAACATTCATTCAAACCGCACTTTCGTGCATTTTGCCAGCAGCTCTTCGTTGTGCGTCAAGCATTGCGCTGTTTATGACTTCAAGCCTATCAACTCCTGAGATGAGGCTGGTGTAACCGAAGTGAAATGGCTAGCTAGTTAGCGTGCGCTAACTAGAGGGATGGAAGCTATACTGTTTCACTGGCAATATTAAAGTGCCTATAAGAACATCCAATAGTCAAAGGTTAATGAAATACAAATTATATAGAGGGAAATAGTCCTATAATAACTACAACCTAAAACTTCTTACCTGGGAATATTGAAGACTCATGTTAAAAGCTCCAAAAGCTCCACCAGCTCTCATATGTTCTCATGTTCTGAGCAAGGAACTTAAACGTTAGCTTTCTTACATAGCACATATTGCACTTTTACCTTCTCCAACACTTTGTTTTTGCATTATTTAAACCAAATTGAACATGTTTCATTATTTACTTGAGGATAAATTGATTTTATTGATGTATTATATTAAATTAAAATAAGTGCATTCAGTATTGTTGTAATTGTCATTATTACAAATAAAATTAAAAATTGGCCGATTAATCGGTAGCGGCTTTTTTGGTCCTCCAATAATCGGTACAGGCGTTGAAAAATCATAATCGGTCGACCTCTAGTTTGGACCATGATAGTTTGTTGGTGATGTGGACACCAAGGAAAATAAAGCTCTCAACCTGCTCCACTACAGCCCCTTCGATGAGAATGGGGGCGTGCTCTGTCCTCCTCTTCCTGTTGTCCACAATCATCTCCTTTGTCTTGATCACGTTGAGGGAGAGGTGGTTGTCCTGGCACCACACGGCCAGGTCTCATCCTGTAGGGAGGAGGTCAGTCTCATCGTTGTCGGTGATCAGGCCTACCACTGTTGTGTCATCGGCAAACTTAATGATGGTGTTGGAGTCGTGCCTGGCCAAGCAGTCATGAGTGAACAGGGAGTACAGGAGGGGACTGAGCACGCACCCCTGAGGGGCCCTTGTGTTGAGGATAAGCATGGTGTATGTGTTGTTACTTACCCTTACCACCTGGGGGCAGCCTGTCAGGAAGTTAGGGATCCAGTTGCAGAGGGAGGTGTTTAGTCCCAGGGTCCTTAGCTTAGTGATGAGCTTTGGTGTTGAACGCTGAGCTGTAGTAAATGAATAGAATTCTCACATAAAGTGGCAAGAAAAAGTATGTGAACCCTTTGGAAATACATGGATTTCTGCATAAATTGGTCATCAAATTTTATCTGATCTTCATCTAGGTCACAACAATAGACAAACAGTCTGCTTAAACTAATAACACACAAACAACTATATGTTTTTATTGAACACACCGTGTAAACATTCACAGTGCAAGGTTGATAAAGTATGTGAACACTTGGATTTAATAACTGGTTGACCCTCCTTTGGCAGCAATAACCTCTTCTGTAGTTGCGGATCAGACCTGCACAATGGTCTGTTTCAGTTCAGCACTATTCTTGTGATGTCTGGTGTGAACTGTTCTCTTGAGGCATCTCAACTCGAGTTGAGGTCAGGACTCTGCCTGGGCCACTCCAGAAGTTTTATTTTCTTCTGTTGAAGCCATTTTGTTGTTGATTTACTTCTGTGTTTTGGGTCGTTGTCCTGTTGTATCACTTAACTTCTGTTGAGCTTCAATTGGTGGACAGAAAGCCTAACAGTCTCCTGCAAAATATCTTGATAAACTTGGGAATTCATTTTTCCGTCGACGATAGCAAGCTGTCCAGGCACTCAGGCAGCAAAGCAGCCCCAAACCATGAAGCTCCTGCCACCATACTTTACAGTTGGGATGAGGTTTTGATGTTGGTGTGCTGTGCCTATTTTTTTTTCCTCACATAATGTTGTGTGTTTCTTCCAAACAACTCACATTTATTTTCATCTGTCCACAGAATATTGAACACCATTATTGTTTAGTGTTTTACGTATCGTAGTATCGTCAACAGAGATGTTAGCATGTTCCAGAGCATGTTAGCATATTTCTGTAAGTCTTTAGCTGACACTTCTTTACCTCATTGAGTGTTCTGCGCTGTGCTCTTGCAGTCATCTTTGCAGGGCGGCCACTCATAGGGAGAGTAACAATTTGTCTTTCCATGGACTGATGAACATCAAGGCTTTTAGAGATAATTTTCTAACCCTTTCCAGGTTTATGCAAGTCAACAATTCTCAATCTTAGGTCTTCTCTTTTGTTCGAGGCATGGTTCACGTCAGGCAATGCTTCTTGTGAAAAGCAAACTCAAATTTTGAAAGTGTTTTCTGTAGGGCAAGGCAGCTCTAACCAACATCTCCAATCTCGTCTCATTGATTAGACTCCAGGTTAGCTGCCTCCTGGCTCCAATTAGCTTTTGCAGAAGTCTATACTTTTTCCAACCTACACTGTGAATGTTTAAATTATGTTTTAAATAAAGACAAGAAAAATATAATACTTTTTGTGTTATTACTTTAAGCACACTGAGTTTGTCTATTGATGTGACTTAGATGAAGATCAGATCAAGTTTGATGACAAATTTATGCAGAAATCCAGGTAATTCCAACGTGTTCACATACTTTTTCTTGCCACTAGGTGTTCCTTTTGTCCAGGTGGGAAAGGGCATTGTGGAGTGCAATAGAGACTGCATCATCTGTGGATCTGTTGGGGTGGTATGCAAATTGGAGTGGGTCTAGGGTTTCTGGGATAATGGTGAGCCATGACCAGCCTTTCAAAGCACTTCATGGCTACAGATGTGAGTGCTACGGGTCGGTAGTCATTTAGGCAGGTTACCTTAGTGTTTTTTGGCACAGGGACTATGGTGGTCTGCTTGAAACGTTGGTATTACAGACTCAGTCAGGGACAGGTTGAAGATGTCAGTGAAGACACTTGCCAGTTGGTCAGCGCATGCTCGGAGTACACATTCTGGTAATCTGTCTTTCCCTGAGGCCTTGTGAATGTTTACCTGTTTAAAGGTCTTACTCACATCGGCTACGGCGAGCGTGATCACTGTTGTCCGGAACAGCTGATTCTCTGATATATGTTTGTGTTACTTGCCTCGAAGCAAGCATAGAAGTAATTTAGCTTGTCTGGTATGGTCGTGTGACTGGGCAGCTCGCAGCTGTGCTTCCCTTTGTAGTCTGTAATAGTTTGCAAGCCCTGCCACATAAAGCGTTGGAGCCGGTGTATTACGATTCAATCTTCGTCCTGTATTGAAGCTTTGCCTGTTTGATCGTTCGTCGGAGGGCATAGTGGTATTTCTTATAAGCTTCCGGGTTTGACCCGCTCCTTGAAAGCGGCAGCCCTACCCTTTAGCTCATTGTGGATGTTGCCTGTAATCGATGGCATACCTCTCAATGCCATCAATGTCATCGAAGGAATCCTGGAACATATTCCAGTCTGTGCTAGCAAAACAGTCCCGTAGCTTAGCATCTGCTTCATCTGACCACTTTTTTATTGACTGCTTTCTGCTTTAGTTTTTGCTTGTAAGCAGGAGGATAGAATTATGGTCAGATTTGCCAAATGGAGGGCGAGGGAGAGCTATATACGCGTCTCTGTGTGGAGTAAAGGTGGTCAAGAGATACTTTCCCTCTGATTTCACATTTAACCTGCTGATAGAAATTAGGTCAAACGGATTTAAATTTCTCTGGATTAAAGTCCCCGGCTACTAGGAGCGCGAGCTGCGTGTAAAACCCGCCGCCTGTATGTTCTTCATGTCGTCATTCAGCCACAACTCGGTGAAACATAAGATATTAAAGTTTTAAATGTCCCATTGGTAGGATATACGTGCTCGTAGTTCGTCTATTATATTATCCAATGATTGGCTAATAGGACCGATGGTGAAGGCAGATTACTCACTCGCCGTCAGATCCTTCGAAGGCACACAGACCTACATCCCTGATATTTCTGTCTCTTTCTCCTGTGAATGACTGGGATGAGGGCCTTGTCGGATGTCTGGAATAAATCCTTCCCGTCTGACTCGTTAAAGAAAAAATCTTCTAGTACGGGGTGAGTAATCGTTGTCCTGATATCTGGAGGCTCTTTTCGGTCATAAGAGACTGTGGTAGAAACATTATGTACAAAACAAGTTACAAATAACGTGAAAAAACACATAATAGCACAATTGGTTTGGGGACCGAGAATTGGTTAGGGGACCGGGAATTATCACTTAAATAGACCAACAAGAGTTCCAAACCCCTTTGCCAATAACAGCTAGTTTTCCATTTTCCCCTCCCCACTCAGACCATTCCCAGACTGTCCTAGCAAAATTCTTGCTTGAGAAATTGATCTTTGCTAAGAAGCTATTTTTGTTTGTTTTTATTTAAAATGGTCAAGAAGAATCTGTAAGATACTTAATTGTTACCCAAAAATGATTTGATATTGAGATAAAAACTGCTGCATTTCGACTTTTTTTCTAAAGCAGTCTCAGCAAGAGGTGACAATTATTTGAGTTTGAATATTGTGTTCTGCTGTAAACAGATCTGCCTGTATAGTGCTTCTTAACAGCCTAGTGGTTAGAGAGTTGGAAGTTCAAACCCCCGAGCTGACAAGGTACAAATCTGTCGTTCTGCCCCTGAACAGGCAGTTAACCCACTGTTCCTAGGCCGTCATTGAAAATAAGAATTTGTTCTTAACTGACTTGCCTAGTTAAATAAAGGTAAAATATATATATATTTTTTTAAACATAGATGACTGGTCAACACGCCTAAGCATTTCACTGTTGGTCGACACCTGTTGTTTATGGTGCATGTGACGAGTAGCATTTTGATTAGATTTTCTTTAATTTGACCCCTAGAACTCTAGGAGTGCAAGAGAGGTATGTTGAAGATGGTGAAAAGACCGTGGAGGAGGAGGTGATGGATCTGTAAAACAACAGACACCCATCAATGGATGCTGCTGACCTCGATGTTGCTTGCACTGGACCAGCAAAGGACCGACAGTACAACATTTGTTCCGTGGAATTGGAGTGTCAAATGCACCAAATGCTATTCTTCTTTCACTCTTTGACTGAACACGTAAATAACTTTTATCTTGATATGGCTGCCTCTGGTTATATAGAGAGGAGAGAAGGGTGGAGAAAGGGTTAGAAGCATCAGTCTGCAAATATAATCCAAATCAACTGCTTCTTACCACACAATCCAAGAATTGGATCAATCTGGGTTAAGAGTTTGAATTGATATATCCTTGGCTTTGTGGCTGGTTTATAATGCTAGTGTTAGTACAGACTACAGTGTGTTGTTTAGTTGGATGCAAATGTTGATCTCTTATTCTGCCAGTGAAAAAGATGGCCAAATCCAGGAGCTCTGGACTACAGATAATTATTTACATATTGAAATGAGAAATACCCTGGTGTGGGGCAGTTTGGTCAGCCCTTCAGTCTATAAGGTGTGTACATTGGGTATGAATCCCTTTGCAGATCAGCAAAATCAACTGTTAAATGTGTTTTTTACATTTCATGAATAAAGTTTGTGAAGAGTTGGTCTTACATGCATGTACAGATGTGCCCTCTTGTGTTTGTGTGGACCTATAGTGTATTAGGTGCAGACCAGCAGAGGGTGAGGTAGACTATCTCAAACTGAGCATCATCATCTCCCTATCTACCCCAGACCTGTGACACATTTAGATTAGGAAGAGGCAGAGAGGGAGAATTCAGAGTGGAGCTTTAGTCAGATCAGCAGCTTAGGTACTGGTACCCTGGTGCAGCAGTTCCCTTAATTTCTCTCCAGAATTTATTCAGGTAACTTTTGTTCTCCGTAGGTGGCAGCTGATAGCTAACAGAAAGAAGCTCGCAGGCGGATTAAAACAATAGACGTGTGCAAAATAGTAGGCAAGATTCCTAACCAAACCTGATTTAGATGCTCGCTTTAACGATGTAAAATGATACACAGAGGTTTAAAATACACACACAAAATATACACTTATGTAAAATGATACAGAGGTTTAAAATATACACACAATATACACTGAACGTGGATATGTTTTATCCATGGATAATTGCTTTCTTGTAAACTGTTATTCCCTGTAAAACCAAGAACATTGGCAGTATATTGGCTGTCAAAACTAACCCTACTTAAAGAATCATCAATAAGTGCATCAATGACGTCTTCCCCACAGTGACTGTACGTACATACCCCAACCAGAAGCCATGGATTACAGGCAACATCCGCACTGAGCTAAAGGGTAGAGCTGCCGCTTTCAATGAGTGGGACTCTAACCCAAACTCTTATAAGAAATCCCGCTATGCCCTCCGACGAACCATCAAACAGGCAAAGAGTCAATACGGGACTAAGATTGAATCGTACTACGCTGGTTCTGACGCTCGTCGGATGTGGCAGGGCTTGCAAATTATTACGGACTATAAAGGGAAGCACAGCTGCGAGCTGCCCAGTGACAAAAGCCTAACAGACAAGCTAAATAACTTCTATGCTCGCTTCGAGGCAAGCAACACTGAAGCATGCATGAGAGCATTAGCTGTTCCGGATGACTGTGTGATCACACTCTGTAGCCGATGTAGGACCTTTAAACAGGTCAACATTCAGACAGATCACCAGGGCGTGTACTGATCAACTGGCAAGTGTCTTGACTGACATTTTCAACTTGTCCCTGATTGAGTCTGTAATACCAACATGTTTCAAGCAGACCACCATAGTCTCTGTGCCCAAAAATACCAAGGTAACCTGCCTGAATGACTACCGACCCTTAGCACTCACGTCTGTAGCCATGAAGTGCTTTGAAAGGCTCACAACACCATTATCCCAGAAACCCTAGACCCACTCCAATTTGCATACCTCCCCCAACAGATCCACAGATTATGCAATCTCTATTGCACTCCACACTGCCCTTTCCCACCTGGACAAAAGAATCACCTGCGTGATAATGCTATTCATTGACTATAGCTCAGCGTTCAACACCATAGTGCCCTCCAAGCTCATCACCAAGTAAGGACCCCGGGACTAAACACCTCCCTCTGCAACTGGATCCTGGACTTCCTGACGGGCTGCCCCAGGTGGTAAGGGTAGGTAACAACACATCCGCCACTCTGATCCACAACATGGGGGCCCCTCAGGGGTGGGTGCTCAGTCCCCTCCTGTACTCCCTCTTCACCCATGACTGCATGGCCAAGCACCGTCATTAAGTTTGCCGACAACAACAGTGGTAGGCCTGATCACCGACAACGATGAGACAGCCTATAGGGAGGAGGACAGAGACCTGGCAGTGTGGTTCCAGGATAACAACCTCTCCCTCAACTTGATCAAGACAAAGGAGCTGATTGTGGACAACAGGAAAAGGAGGACCGAGCACGTCCCCATTCTCATCTGCGGGCTGTAGTGGAGCATGTTGAGAGCGTCAAGTTCCTTGGTGTCCACATCACCAACAAACTATCATGATCCAAACACACCAAGTCAGTTGTGAAGAGGGCACGACAACGCCTATTCCCCCTCAGAAGACTGAAAAGATTTGGCATGGGTCTTCAGATCCTCAAGTTATACAGCTGCACCATCGAGAGCATTCTGACTGGTTGGATGACCGCCTGGTATGGCAACTGCTTGCCGTCCGACTGCAGGCACTAGAGGGTAGTGCATTTGGCCCAATACATCACTTGGGCCGAACTTCCTGCCATCCAGGACCTCAATACCAGGCGGTGTCAGAGGAGGGCCCTAAAAATTGTCAAAGACTCTAGCCACCCTAGTCATGCTGTTCTCTCTGCTACCGCACGGCAAGCAGTACCGGAGCGCCAAGTCTAGGTCCAAAAGGCTTCTTAACAGCTTCTAACCCCAAGTTATAAGACTCCTGAAAAGCTCATCAAATTGTTTCCCGGACTATTTGCATTGCCACCATTTTTATGCTGCTACTCTGTTTATTGTCCTTGCATAGTCACTTTACCTACATGTACATATTACCTCAACTAACATTGACATTGATTCTGTACCGGTGCCCTCTTTATATAGCCTCGCTACTGTTATATTAGTGTTGCTCCTTAATAGTTTTTTTTTGTTTAAATTTCAGTTTATTTTAGTAAATTCTTCAACACTTTTTCTTAGCTGCATTCTTGGTTAAGGGTGTGTAAAGTAAGCATTTCACTGTAAGGTCTACACCTGTTGTATTTGGTGCCTGTGACTAATAACATTTGAATTGATTAAAAAACATGGCTGGTGAAGGAGACTGGGCCAAGCATAACTGGTCTAATGTGACATACCTTATTTACAGTATTATGTATACTGAACAAAACAATTTCAAAGATTTTACTGAGTTACATATATGGAAATCAGTCAATTCAAATAAATCCATTAGGCCCTAATCTATGGATTTCACATGACTGGGCAGGGGCGCAGCCATGGGTGGGCCTGCCCACACACTTGGGAGCCATGCCCACCCACTGGGAAGCCAGGCCCACCCACTGGAAAGCCAGGCTTAGCCAATCAGAATTCGTTTTTTCCCCCCCCACGAAGGGGCTTTATTACAGACATAAATACTCCTCAGTTGCATCAGCTCTCCGGGTGGCTGGTCTCAGACGATCCCCGTAGGTGAAGAAGCCGGATGTGGTGGTCCTGGGTTGGCGTGGTTACACTTGGTCTTCGGTTGTGAGGCCGGTTTAAGGTACTGCCAAATTCTCTAAAACGATGTTGGAGGCGGCTTATGGTAGAGAACTGTACATTAAATTATCTGGCAACAGCTCTGGTGGATATTCCTGCAGTCAGCATGCCAATTGCACGCTCTTTCAAAACTTGAGACATCTGTGTTGTGACAACTGCACATTTTAGAGTGGCCTTTAATTGTCCTCATCACAAAGAGCTCCCGTGTAATGACCATGCTGTTTAATCAGTTTCTTGATAGGCCACACCTGTGAAGTGGTGGATTATTTTGGCAAGGGAGAAATGTTAACAGGGATGTAAACAAATTTGTGCACAACATTTGAGAGAAATAAGATTTTTGTGCATATGGAAAAATTCTGGGATCATTTATTTCAGCTCATGAAACCAACACTTTAAATGTTGCATTTATATTTTTGTTCCGTATAAATACAGTATAAATAGGACATCTAGGCTACTGTATTTGTTTTTAAGTTCCTTTCTGACCAGGAGATGGCACCAGTGTATCCAAATCCCCTTCCCTAGATTCCTTAAGAAATTATACTCCAGCTTTTACAGGTGGCCAAAAAAAAACTAAGTTTGGAGGGGTGAGGAAGCCACATTAAATGTGTTTCTGCACAACTGGCCCTGTGTCTGTTCTCTGGGATGGGAAGGCCCTGCAGGTCTTCCAAAGCAACAAAAACTCCTGCCTGTTCCCTTATGTATATACAGTATAGTGGCTTTGAGAGAACAGGGACAATTCTTTCCATCTCTTCTCCGAGACCGTTTGTCCTTAGTGAACGGTCCAAATCCTTCCAGGTTTTTCCGCTATAGTTTCCTGATATTAAAAATGCCCGTTCAAGATTGATATTTAGTATGGACCTCCTAGATAGATGACTCTTCTATTATCAATTGGGGATGTAGGCGCTGACACAGATGTTTCTAACACTGGAAAAATTATTGCGGCCTTGAAAGGCCGTATCCCGACTGCCATTATAACCAAATCAAATGTTATTTGTAACATGCGTCGAATACAACGGTGAAATGCTTACTTACAAGCCCTTAACCAACAATGCATTTTTTAGAAAAATACAACAAAAAGATAAATAAAAGTAACAAAAAATTAAGGACCAGCAGTAAAATTACAATAGTGAGGCTATATAGAGGGGGTACCGGTACAGAGTCAATGTGCAGGGGAACCGGTTAGTCGAGGTAATAAGTACATGTAGGTAGAGTTATAAAAGTGACTATGCAAAGATGATAACAGAGAGTAGCAGCAGCGTAAAGGAGGGGAGGGGGGCAGTGTAAATAGTATAGTTAGCCATTTGATTAGATGTGTAGGAGTCTTATGGCATGGGGGTAGAAGCTGTTTAGAAGCCTCTTGGACCTAGACTTGGCGCTCCAGTACCGCTTGCGGTGCGGTAGCAGAGAGGACAGTCTATGACTAGGTTGTCTGGAGTCTTGACAATTTTTTTGGCCTTCCTCTGACACTGCCTGGTATAGAGGTCCTGGATGGCAGGAAGATTGGCCCCAGTGATGTACTGGGCCGTAAGCACTACCCTGTGTAGTGCCTTGTGGTCGGAGGCGGAGCAGTTGCCATACCCGGCAATGATGCAACCTGTCAGGATGCTCTCGATGGTGCAGCTGTAGAAACTTTTGAGGATCTGAGGACCCATGCCAAATCTTTTCAATCTCCTGAGGGGGAATAGGTTTGGTCGTGCCCTCTTCACGACTGTCTTGGTGTGCTTGGACCATGTTAGTTTGTTGGTGATGTGGACGCCAAGGAACTTGAAGCTCTCAACCTGCTTCACTATAGACCCGTCGATGACAATGGGGGCGTTCTCCTTTTCCTGTAGTCCACAATCATCTCTTTTGTCTTGTTCACGTTGAGGGAGAGGTTGTTGTCGTTGTACCACACGGTCAGGTCTCTGACCTCCTCCCTATAGGCTGTATTGTCGTTGTCGGTGATCAGGCCTACCACTGTTGTGTCATCAGCAAACTTAATGATGGTGTTGGAGTCGTGCCTGGCCATGCAGTCATGAGTGAAAAGGGAGTACATGAGGGGACTGAGCACACACCCCTGAGGGTCCCCCATGTTGAGGATCAGCGTGGCGGATGTGTTGTTACCTACCCTTACCACCTGGGGGCGGCCCGTCTGGAAGTCCAGGATCCAGTTGCAGAGGGAGAGGTTTAGTCCCAAGGTCCTTAGCTTAGTGATGAGCTTTGAGGGCACTATGGTGTTGAACGCTGAGCTGTAGTCAATGAATAGCATTCTCACGTAGGTGTTCCTTTTGTCCATGTGGGAAAGGGCAGTGTGGAGTGCAATGTAGACTGCATCATCTGTGGATATGTTGGGGCGGTGTGCAAATTGGAGTGAGTCTAGGGTTTCTGGGATGATGGTGTTGATGTGAGCCATGACCAGCCTTTCAAAGCACTTCATGGCTACAGATGTGAGCCTACAGGTCGGGTAATCATTTAGGCAGGTTACCTTAGTGTTCTTGGGCACAGGGACTATGGTGGTCTGCTTGAAACATGTTGGCTTTACAGACTCAGTCAGGGACAGGTTGAAAATGTCAGTGAAATCACTTGCCAGTTGGTCAGCGCATGCTCGGAGTACACGTCCTGGTAATCCATCTGGCCCTGAATGTTGACCTGTTTATAAGTCTTACTCACATCGGCTACGGAGAGCGTGATCACTGTCGTCCGGGACAGCTGATGCTCTCATGCATATTTCAGTATTACTTACCTCGAAGTGAGCATAGAAGTAATTTAGCTCGTCTGGTATACAAATCTAGAAGATGTTTTATTGTCACATACACCGAATAGGTGCAGTGAAATGTGTTGTTTTACAGGATCAGCCACAGTAGTACGCCAACCCTGGAACAAATTAGGGTTAAGTGCCTTGCTCAAGGGCACATTGGCAGATTTAGTTTTAGAGTACTGGGCAAAGTACCATCATTCTTGAAGAGTGTGTTGTCGATGTGCTCTTGTCTGTGAAAGGGTTACTGTTAAATTCCACACTCCTCAAAAAGGCTCATTGCTCCCCGTCCTCTGTCATCTCAGTGAGAGGAATTAGTCGGGCGACTGGCCGTATATATGTCCGGTTCTTTACCTGGATCTCCACTGATCTAACACGACCATCGGTCCCAGGCATGATATTAGTGATACGGCCCACTGGCCAGGAGGCTTGAGGCAGCTGATGGTCCACAATCATTATTACTTAGCCAGTTTCCAGACTGGCCATTTCTCTCTACCATTTCCCTGTGCTGTAGGCTTGGTAGGTAATCCCGAATGAATCGGACCCAGAAATGGTCAGCCAAGATCTGGCTGTGTCGCCTCCGGCCTCTGCCAACGAGGTTGGTATCAGCATACATGACTTGAGGAAGTGATGCATCTCGGCTTCCCATCAAGAGCATGGCTTGGAAGGCTTCCTCGAACCTGGCTTCTCATGCCTTGAAGTTTGTGCCCCTGTCAGCCAGGATCTCGTAGGGTTTCCCCCGTCGGGAGATAAACCGCCGCAGGGCCATGAGGAAGGCTTCAGTATCTAAACTCTCCAGTAGGTCCAGGTGGACACATCTAGTTGTCAAACACTTGAATAGAATGCCCCAGCGCTTTTCCACTCGACGACTTAGCTTGGTCGTCAAGGGGCCAAAGCAATCTACTCCTGTTGACCAGAAGGGTGGTTTGAAGAGGCGCAAGTGAGCAGGGGGTAAATCTGCCATTTTGGGCACAGTGGCTCCGGCCCGCCATCTCTGACATTCCACACAGGCGTATTGATTGCTTACGAATGGCTCCTCGTCCTCCAAGTATCCAGTGCTGAGGCTACTAGCAGTTTCATAATGTTGGCTCCCTCTTCGGGTTGCGTGAAGGATAAACCTAGGACTGCTGATGAGCTCACTGTGGCCTCATTGGGCCTGTCCCCTACTGTCCCAGACCCTCCATTGGTGGCAGCCGGAATTGGATGAGAGCCCTCCCACCACATGTTTGATGACTGGCCTGGCCCAGGCCATGGACGAGAGGAACAATTTGCTGTGGTTGGTAATTGGCGGAAAGGCGAAGGAGTGATGCTTTGTCTAGATAAAGGAGGATTGCTAACTTGTGTCACTGGCATAGAGGGCGTTGGCGGAGTGGCCTGTCCCCCGTTCTCCGTGTTGGCTGTTGACCTTGGAGCCTCCGGGGACTGTGTGCCATGCTGTACCAGAGGAGCAGATTGGGAAAGAAAGGCAGACAGGTCAGGTCCATGTGGAAGGGTGGTCAGGTCAACTCCCTGTTCGTTCCTCTCCAGGAAGGATGAGAACATTCGTGCCTCCTCCAATTCCCTTCTTGCTCGGCGGTGCCGTCGCTGCTGTGCCAGGTCCTTGGCAATGAATTCTCGTTCCTGTAGAGCTCTATGGGCCCGCACATCCAATAGTAGGTGACATTGTTCGTCAGCCTGTTGTTCCTCCTTAATCTGACGCTCAATTTACTCCAACGCTAGTAGTTTCATCCTCTCTCGTAGGACAGTGGTCTGTGAATCGCTGAGGGCTAGTGCCATGGCCACTTCCAAAGGGGTATCCACTGGTCGAACTCTCACTCTGTCTAGAGTGCCACAACAATTTCCCTTTAGTTAAGGGGTGAGCGGAGCCTGCTTCAGGAAGCTGATCGACCTGTGCGGTTGGAGTTACCTCCTCCATAGGTTCTTCCTGTAGACCACATTCCCGTCCCAAAGCAGTTTCCTGTCCTTGGTGTGGGAAACTCGACGACCAAGCTAAGTCGTCGAGTGGGCCCCTTGACGACCAAGCTAAGTCGTCGAGTGGAAAAGCGCTGGGGCATTCTATTCAAGTGTTTGACAACTAGATGTGTCCACCTGGACCTACTGGAGAGTTTAGATACTGAAGCCTTCCTCATGGCCCTGCGGCGGTTTATCTCCCGACGGGGGAAACCCTACGAGATCCTGGCTGACAGGGGCACAAACTTCAAGGCATGAGAAGCCAGGTTCGAGGAAGCCTTCCAAGCCATGCTTCCAGGATCATCTGATGGACCAAAAAATCTCATTCAAATTTAACCGTCCAGGAGCTCCTCATTTTGGAGGAACATGGGAGCGAGAGAAATCTGTAAAGACGGCCTTACGAGTCATCCTGGGGGACCAAACTGTCACTGAAACGGTCTTGCGGACCGTCCTGATAGAGGTGGAAGGGATACTGAACTCCAACCCTTTGGGATATCTCTCTGCAGACATCGCTGACCCCGATCCCGTTACACCAAATATGCTCTTGATGGGAAGCCGAGATGCATCACTTCCTCAAGTCATGTATGCTGATACCAACCTCGTTGGCAGAGGCCGGAGGCGACACAGCCAGATCTTGGCTGACCATTTCTGGGTCCGATTCATTCGGGATTACCTACCAAGCCTACAGCACAGGGAAATGGTAGAGAGAAATGGCCAGTCTGGAAACTGGCTAAGTAATAATGATTGTGGACCATCAGCTGCCTCAAGCCTCCTGGCCAGTGGGCCGTATCACTAATATCATGCCTGGGACCGATGGTCGTGTTAGATCAGTGGAGATCCAGGTAAAGAACCGGACATATATACGGCCAGTCGCCCGACTAATTCCTCTCACTGAGATGACAGAGGACGGGGAGCAATGAGCCTTTTTGAGGAGTGTGGAATTTAACAGTAACCCTTTCACAGACAAGAGCACATCGACAACACACTCTTCATGAATGATGGTACTTTGCCCAGTACTCTAAAACTAAATCTGCCAATGTGCCCTTGAGCAAGGCACTTAACCCTAATTTGTTCCAGGGTTGGCGTACTACTGTGGCTGATCCTGTAAAACAACACATTTCACTGCACCTATTCGGTGTATGTGACAATAAAACATCTTCTAGATTTGTATACCAGACGAGCTAAATTACTTCTATGCTCACTTCGAGGTAAGTAATACTGAAATATGCATGAGAGCATCAGCTGTCCCGGACGACAGTGATCACGCTCTCCGTAGCCGATGTGAGTAAGACTTATAAACAGGTCAACATTCAGGGCCAGATGGATTACCAGGACGTGTACTCCGAGCATGCGCTGACCAACTGGCAAGTGATTTCACTGACATTTTCAACCTGTCCCTGACTGAGTCTGTAAAGCCAACATGTTTCAAGCAGACCACCATAGTCCCTGTGCCCAAGAACACTAAGGTAACCTGCCTAAATGATTACCCGACCTGTAGGCTCACATCTGTAGCCATGAAGTGCTTTGAAAGGCTGGTCATGGCTCACATCAACACCATCATCCCAGAAACCCTAGACTCACTCCAATTTGCACACCGCCCCAACATATCCACAGATGATGCAGTCTACATTGCACTCCACACTGCCCTTTCCCACATGGACAAAAGGAACACCTACGTGAGAATGCTATTCATTGACTACAGCTCAGCGTTCAACACCATAGTGCCCTCAAAGCTCATCACTAAGCTAAGGACCTTGGGACTAAACCTCTCCCTCTGCAACTGGATCCTGGACTTCCAGACGGGCCGCCCCCAGGTGGTAAGGGTAGGTAACAACACATCCGCCACGCTGATCCTCAACATGGGGGACCCTCAGGGGTGTGTGCTCAGTCCCCTCATGTACTCCCTTTTCACTCATGACTGCATGGCCAGGCACGACTCCAACACCATCATTAAGTTTGCTGATGACACAACAGTGGTAGGCCTGATCACCGACAACGACAATACAGCCTATAGGGAGGAGGTCAGAGACCTGACCGTGTGGTACAACGACAACAACCTCTCCCTCAACGTGAACAAGACAAAAGAGATGATTGTGGACTACAGGAAAAGGAGAACGCCCCCATTGTCATCGACGGGGCTATAGTGAAGCAGGTTGAGAGCTTCAAGTTCCTTGGCGTCCACATCACCAACAAACTAACATGGTCCAAGCACACCAAGACAGTTGAGGTAATTAGAAGCATCTTGGACCTTCCAGTGGAGACAATTCTTCCTTCTCCATTTCCTTTTCACCCGTCTTTGGTTCAGTCATTATCCGGCTCGAAGTACCATTGAAAGATTAGTGAAATCTGTGTGGGTAGCTGGACAGGTAGGATGACTGACAGTGAAGGTGAACACGGGTCAGGTGACAGAGGAATGGATGAGACTGAGGCAGGAATTCCTTTAATCATAAAGTGGTATATTTACTGAGTAGTCTCTGCTGCATAACAAAGGAAACAGAATAACAAGTATCCAATCAAATTCATAATCACCAAGATCAAATCATAACAATCATTCATTAACATAATTAGGGAATTCAGCAATCCAGTTAATTAAGAAGTCAATAGGAATCATCCTTGAGTCATTTAAGCTCGCAACTATTTATCATAATCATGAGAAGAATAATACAAACAGTGATTGGTTATTCAATATATAATCCCCATTAGTTTGATATCAGAATAGATCAGTTCAGCAAACAATGACGTTTCATATTTCACCCTTTCAAGTGTCTTCATATGTACATATGTACATATAATTTCATTACATATCAACCATATATCGGTGGCATAATTGGCCGTGATCATTGCCCATTCACATTACACAATAAGTTTGAAGCGTGACGCGGGGGGGGGGGGGGGGGGGGGGGGGGCTGTAGATTAACCTCACATTGATCAGAATATGGCTTAAATGCAACAACCCAATTACCCCCCCCCCTCCCCCTTAACAGGATGCAGGCACCTGATGATTGACTGGTCATGTTTCATGATTTCGAAGTGTGAATAATAACTTTTAGATACATTGTCTCATTATGATGTATCCACGTTCAATTAATATCCTTTGGTTGAAAGACTCAGGACTGAGGGGGTAGCATTTCACCAGTGTCGATGTGTCATCGTGTGCGGAGTGCATACTATGTGATGAGGTCGCCAGAATGAATGAGGAAGTGAAACAAAAAAATAAGGTAGTCACACAAATCAGCTACAATCTGGTCATGTTAGCATGTTCTAAATATCAAAACCAAGTTGGGGGCTAAAATTGATATTAGCTCAGAATTTTAGAGGGAACAATTTGCCAGAACGAGACTACTAATGCACCCTCACACGAATTCGCTACCCACCCCCTCTCGGTCTGTCTCTCTTTCCCAACGGCAGCCGCGCTAGCAGAAACACTCCTCTTGTGAGTGTGGGGGATGGGCAGTGAACACAGCTTTCTCAGCCGCCAACATTGAACTACGCTGGCCAACCTTGACCTTGCCCTGAGAAGGAGGGGAATCACACTCATATCAATAGTTACTCAGAGTCAAATGTAAAACACATTTTTATTAACATTTTAGATCTTGTACTTTGAGTGTATCACAATTTGGTCTGTCGCATGTTGAATTGTTCAAAAACAGTCGATAGAATGGAACAAAGCAACGATTCATGTTTTTAGAATCGTTGCATTTAAAACCCAAAAATCACTTTATGAATGCAACCACACTTGTGCCCTTATGCAATGTAAAAATGAACGAATCCACTCCGTGTTCCCACCTAGCTCCAATCCGTACTTTACTTCTGTCTGTACGGCTTAGTAAAATGGCTGTATCTCGCGGAGCCTCGTGCTGGTTCGCTCCGTTCCTTTCCTCTATTCTCGCTCACTAATAGAACCCCTGGAATATATGTCTGTTTATGCATCCTTGAGGTTTATTATTACGTGTCCAATTATTTTCACATTGGAATCAGGAGACAAAACCGGATTCGGTCCGGAGAAAGGGGTGGGAATGAGTCGGGACAAGGATAAATGGTTATAAACAATTATTTATATTCAATGCTAGCGTTTGATTGTGACTGACTCGCCGAGAGAGGGGGGTATTATGGCCGCTCAGGTCGCCAGCGCCGCCACTCTCAACACCAGCCCGCCTTCCGAACTAAAGAAACCGGATCGAGACCCACATGAGGATTCTATACTGGGGGAAAAGCAGCAGGAAAACAAGCAGCCGGGATTAGAGCGCGGATCTCCGGTCCGGGGGGATCTGCATGACGGGGCCGATGTTGGAAATGCAGGGGGAGGAGGGGAACCTGAGATGAAGAACGGGAACGGGAACCCTTCCAGGACTAATAATAATCAGAATGATTCCATTGGATCCGAGGGGAATAACCATCCCGGGATGGTACACCACCATGGGTCTGGTTTTCCTCCACCTTCTTATGGATACAGTCAACACTACGGCCGGGCCCCTTTTCATCAACATGGCGGACAACAAAGCCCTGGCATGGCAGCTGCTGCAGGTCCAGCCGTGCCGTCGAGTAATATGATGGACCCATATCAACCCAATTCGCACGACCATGGCTTTTCTAACCACCAGTTTAACAATTACAATCCATTCCCGAACAGAACTCCCTATTCTGGCCAAGGATACGGCATGAACCCCTCACGTAATACCCAGGCTCCGGCAGCTGGGGGACAGCCAGCTAACGTTAAGCAGCAACCAGCAGGAGGACCCACAGCAATGGCTGCATCTTACAACAACCAGAGATATAATATGGGGAATCCACAGCCAACGTCTACCCCAACCCTCAACCAGCTCCTAACCTCTCCAAGCTCCACTCGTATATATCCAAATTACCCATCTAGTGAATATAGTAATCAGGAAGGCGCTAGTAAGGGACCAACAGACACGGGCAGTAGCGGTCAGTATGGAGGGGGGAATCCGGGTTGGCAACAAAGGACCCATCATCCGCCGCCTATGAGCCCTGGAAGTACAGGGCAACCCCTAGGTAGAAGCCAGGTAAAGGCCCATGTTCCACCGAATCTTTATTCCTGTACATTTGGTGTAATCGTATGTATGTAGTTCATAAACGTAGCAGGCCAGCCATTGTTGCTAGCCAGTTCGCTTGCAAAGACACTCTAAAATGGCTGCCTCTCGTTTTTCCAACATCACCTCATTAAACAGTATTTATTTAGTTGGTATGAAATGTATCACTTGCAGGCAACTGTTCTTCGGTAATCCTCCTTATGAAATCGGAACTTCGAACGTTCAGAAAATGGAGGCCCGAATCTCGAAAGAGGTGAAAAAGCTCTAAAGGCCTATATTCATGACTCTGACTTGTTTCTCGGCAGGGCGGTATATAACGTAATTAAAGTTATTCCATAATATGGGTATTTATTATAGTTTGTACTGGTAACGTCAGTCGTTTCGGATTACAATTTAATGCTTATGAATAGACTATACATTTTTATGTCGGCAAGTCTGTTTCGATCATTATGGAAATTGTGAAGGAAATGCACAACACTTGCAAGCCCAGACCACTGATGTTGTCTAGAGTCAAGTGTTCGTGTGTGTTTGAAAGTGATTTGAAGTGGACTGCACACGTAACTAAATGATGTAAAATGCTACATGTTAATCAACACACACTGGCCTATTAATTTATGAAACCGTGTCATTTGGCGTCTCTGTTGCCAGGAACTGCTTCCCTCATCGCATTCTGCTTGTAAACATTGGCCTAGTGATTTGTGTGACTGACTGCAGATTGCTTTTCTCTGGGATTTGAATTGTGGAGGTAAAAATCCTGCTGTCAAACCCAGTTGACAGTTGGTCTTGGTTTGACATGCTAGCTGAGATCTGATTGGCTCCTCACCCTGTGCTCTTGGCCATTTATAATTGCATATGCTGTAAAGCAACAACAGTTCCTGATAAGTGCACACCCCCACATTACACAAATCCATGATTGCTCATACACATTTTTGGCAATTTCTCTAAATTACTATTTTGCAATCATCTGTTTCCCACACCTATGACATGCCTGTTTGCACTCTTCCATATGCATTCTATAATAAGGAGAGATGGTCAGAGATTGGCCCATTGACCAAGTTATTCGCGTTTAACCTTTGTCAATCCAGTTTGATATTGTGTGCCACTGTTTTTTTTTTTTTTTTTTTACATTGTATAGCCTAACCCATACCTGTTGAATTACTATATTCATTAACAACCGCAACCAACATTGCAAATAGAAGAGTTTGCGGAACTCTGTAGCCTACATGTATAAGTACGGAACCGTATTTGCACCATCCTATAAAGAAAGGCAGATGAAAATGGCCATAGTATCTTTACCCTCATTGTTAAGCACGCACTATCTCCTCTTATTTTGGATCAAAGTAAAATGACGAGGTAAATCACCCAAGTTAATAATTTATTATACTGTCATTTTAAATCGTTTTTGTATCTGCACCATGCAGAAGCTACAAATCTGAAACGAAGCAAAACAATTTAGTGGTTGAGATGTGTACAGTCGATGCCAGATGAGCAATCCATCACAAACAATCCATATCACAAAAATGTAAACATTTATCACAATAACAATTTGAAGGACCATAAGACCTTGTGGGTGTGATATGAATTTGAAATAAAGACATTAACATTAACATAAATTAACATGATTTGACAAGTTCAGGTTGCACAGACTCTATTTTGACAGGGTTTTTCACATTTGGAAGCAACTGAATTTGACCCATGCAGGCCAGGGTTTCCCAAACTCGGTCCTGGGGCACCCCTGTGTGCACGTTTTAGCCCTTGCACTACACAGCTGATTTCAAATAATCAGCTTGGTTATTTGAATCAGCTGTGTAGAGCTTGGGCAAAAACCAAAACGTCCATCCAGGGGGGGCCCTAGGACCAAGTTTGGGAAACCCTTATGTAGGCTACAACAAGAACTTGCTGCAGTACCTGAGAACACAATCTGGAGCATCATATTTGGGCGTGATCACTGTAAATATAATGGAAAGCTGAAATCTGCTCTGATGACCTATCTACCCAAGAATATCGCCCAGACCTAACCAACTGTCATGAAATGTATGTACATGCTTCGAGACTACAGTGTGGCCTATCTGATGTATGCCCAGCTGTCTTTGCTTACATGCCATAGCTCACTAGCATATTAAAGCAGTAATACTCATGCACCTTTACCTTTCCCTAACAAACTTCTACCTGACAATGTTTTGGTCATCAATAGGATCTTTGTTACGTTGGTGATGGTAATGCGTACCAATGTTAACGTGTTAGGGAGACATCATCCACTATGTCCCATTTGATGGGTTCACCTATCAATGACATACAGATGTATTTCTGAGGCAAGGTTAGGTCTACATCCTGTGGCATTGCTGTATGTTGACCCTGCATAGCGAGGTGAACATGAGCCGTGTGTGTGTGTGTGAGACATGAGTAGCTGCTGTATCTCATGTGCCACTCTGTTTCTCTGTGTGTGACTAAGAATTCCTTCTAACCCCCCTTGGCCAATCACAGAGACAGTCCAGTCGCCTCTCCCCCACCTAGGGAGTCTCCACTCTGTCTTATGCAGATTAGCCATGTGCTGCTTTTATTTATTTCAATTAATTATCTTGAAGCTGGGAAATGTCAAGAAAGGCTTTTTGCCTTTGTTTAGCAGTGACGTACCAGAGCTGTCTCAAGTCTCAGAGCAGTGTGCATTGACAAGGGTACAGATAAAGAAACAAAGCCCATAAGAATCCACTGTGGTAAATTTAATGCTCATGTTTTCATTAGCTTGTCCATTTGTTGTTATTAACGTTATCGACATGGAATATTTTGACGACCCTTGTTTAGGTTGTTTTGAGTTGAGCAAGATAAACTGATAGGCCTAAGGGTTAGCGATTTACATAGAGTGAAATTATAATATTGAGATGGTGGCCGAGAGATTTAAGAAAACTTTCTCCATTGAGAGGATACCTTACTCATAGTTAGTTGTGTTTACATCATAACACAGTATATTGAGTAGGCTACTTCTCCTTCCATTTATGATGTCATTCATTCAGAGCCAGAATTGCCCCCCCCCCCCAGAAGGGAAACTGGCTTGCAAGCCATACAGGACCACAGCTGGGATGTGTTTAAGATTGGGCAGACAGCCCTCCATTTGAGATGAGAGAGATATATTTATTTATTTATAGCTCTGACTTCTGTAAATATGGCACAAAAAAGTAAAAGTCAGGTTAATGACCGTGGGAAATGTGAAGGGGAAAAAACCTCCTTGTTCCCTTTGCTCTACTAATGCTCTCACGTGTTCTATGGACTTCCCCTTTGTCATGTTTTTAGTTTTTGTGCCTATCTGGATGAGAAAATGCATACCTATAGCTCCTGCTGTGTTGGGAAGCTTGAAATGTGTGAGTTGGCTTGGATGTGAGACCCCTGCTAGATAATTAAAGTGCCTTTAAACTATAGTATAGTCATCTGCCTGTATCCAAGTCTTTTGTGATCTATGGTACATCCGGTCAACCGCACTTCTCAGTATTTTTTTTAATAGTGTTCATGTTATGCAGTGTTGTTCATGTATTTCATCTTTGTTTCTGCTCCACAGCCCCCAGGTGCAATGGATCCGATAGCTAAGTTGAGAGGCCAGCCGTACGGAGGGGGCAGTCCATACTCCCAACAACCTGGACAGGGGCCACCCCCAGGAGCCCAGCAGGGTCACGCATACCCGGGCCAAGGCTACGGTCCCCTTGGCTCCCAGAGATACCCGGTGGTCATGCAGGGCCGCACCCCTGGGACTATTGGGGGCATGCAGTACGGGCAGCAGGTCAGTGGTGTCATAAAGCTGAATTATTCCTACATTTTCTCACACCGGAATCAGCCCTCCTCTTCACACACTACTATATGGCTTACTTGTCATATGCCTAATCTTTTTTGTGTTTTCGAACTTTCGTCTGTATTTGTGTATAGATGCCGTCTTATGGGCAGCAGGGACCAGGAGGCTATGGGCCTCAGGGCCAAGGGCCCTACTACGGCCAACAGGGCCAGGCTTTACACCCAGGCCAGCAGCAAGGGCCCTACCCCCAGGCACCTCTGGGACAGCAGGGTGGTCAGACACCCTACCCTCAGCAGTCCCACCCTCCCCAGACGTCAGCCTCACATGCCCAGGGTGGGCCGCCCTATCCGCAGCCCCACATGCCCCCCCAGTCCCAGGGCCCGCAGCCAGGTCCATCCCAAGGGCCCCCGCAGTCTCAGCCGCCCTACTCCCAGGGCCCAGCCCAGGCTCAGTCTGGTCAGCCTCCTTACCCCCAGCAGCAGGGGCCTCCCAGCCAGCCTCCACAGCAGGCCAGCTCCCAGGTCCCAGCAGGGTCACAGCCCCAGCTTAGCTATCCACCCACGCAGGGCCCACAGCAGCTCCCCACACAGCAGCAGCAGCAGCAACCCCAGACACCCTCTCAACCCCCTCAGCAACCACCAGGTCACAGCCAGCATCCACAGGGCCAGCCTGCATCCTACTCCCAGAATCCTCCACAGCAACAGCAGTCACCTTACCAACGCTTCCCTCCTCCACCACAGCAGGTACAACTGAGTTTGGTGTGTATGTTTGCGTGCAATTTATTTATGATTGAGGTACCTTTGATATCGTCATTGAACATGCAGTACCGGTTGCCATACTTGCTCACCAGATGGAAGGCATTGGTATTGTCACTGTACATTCTCATGTGCGCATATATGTGAATGCCCTTCAATACTGATTGTCTCGTTCTCTCCCCCAGGAGATATCCCAGGACTCGTTCAGTTCCCAGTCTAGCGCCCCTCCCTCCAACCAGCCCAAAAGTGTCTCAGAGGACGTCAGCATGCAAGGCCAGCCGTCCAGCCTACCGGTGAGTCCTCACCCAACCTGTGCAAAGGTATACTATACATCTATAAATCATTATTACATTGTTCTAAAATCATAATGCATTGAAACATGTTTGCATGATTCCGTGTGACCCATTTTAGACTTAACATAGTCAAACCGTTGTGTGTGCTGTTGTGGTTAATTAATGCTACCCCTGTTTATTGTGTATATCATTTGAGTGTGTGTGTCTATAGATGTCATTGGGCCTGCGTAGAGTGTTTTGTGGACTTGCAGAAATGTTGTCTGTGAGATTAATATTAGTAAATTTGAGCAGAGCTCCGGCCTGGATAAAACGAGAGCAAAAGTTATGGCGCACACGCCTAGCGTGTGTGTGAGAGCGTGTATCAGATTCACATGGCAGAGTTACAGCGCTGAGTCGGCACACGTCCACTGTAACCATGACAACCCCCTGCTCTAATATGCCCTCTCTTTTCCTCGACAAGATCAATAACGACAACTGTGTGTGTGTGTCACATGTCTCCAAACCTAATAAAATGTGCTGTCATGCTTTCTAAAACGGAGGAGATTGTGTTGTTCTGTTGTGCTAGTAGACAGAGCTACAGGAAATACATGGAGTCGTTATCAAGACGTCTCACTGCTAACTGTACAGTCAGCTAATAGCTGTCATGTCGATTCCATCAGGCCGGCATATTTCCACAGTGTCTCCTCACCATAGGCCCCGCTGTCTCCTGTCTTGTGTGTCTGCAGGATCTCTCAGGCTCCATCGATGACCTGCCCACGGGCACGGATGGCGCTCTGAGTCCTGGCGTGAGCACTTCAGGTGTGTCAAGCAGCCAGGGTGAGCAGAGCAACCTGGCCCAGTCGCCCTTCTCGCCCCACACCTCTCCCCACCTGCCAGGCATCCGAGGGCCCTCACCGTCACCCGCCGGCTCCCCTGCCAGTGCCACCACCTCCCGCACGGGGCCCCTCTCACCCGCCACAATGCCAGGTGAACACATGTACACGAGTGCGCACACATACATGGGTTTTTCTGACATGTACTAGGACACATGCCATTTGTTATACATATACACTATGACAACAAAATGAACACCTTTTAAAACTGTATGATGCTTGGCTGCAGTAGCTCCACTGTTTCAATCTATGGGCATTTTGTTGGATTAACAATATTTAAGGGACACTTAAGTTAACTAAGTAGTGACATTAGTGGCCTTGTTCCTACTTAGACTTGTTATTTACATACTGAGATGACCCTTCTGTTGTTTAGGGACCCAGATGCCCTCTAGACCATCGAGTGTGCAGTCTGACGGGAGTCTGCACCCCGCCATGAGCCAGTCTCCCATGGCCCAGGAGAGAGGTGAGTTCACCTTGACTGAGAATCCCCTCACACAGTACTACCCCGCTCTGCAGGGACCACTGACCGTGTGCTGTTTTAAAGAAACTTTGGTTGCACTTTATTTTATGGTACCACTGGTACCATGGTACTTAATTGAAAATTGTGTTGTAAACATGGGTACTTTCTGGTACTTCAAATAATATTACATGTAATTGCCATTTTACCATGTACTTTCTAAGTAAATACTGGCTAATTTCTGTACCAAAGCCCTCTGATGTGTTTTATGTGAGATTTCCAGTGTTGGAGGATTAACATCTCTTTCACTCTCTCTTCTCTGACCCTGCCAGGGTTCGTACAGAGAAACCCCCAGATGCCCCCATACGGTTCACCACAGTCTGCCTCTCCCCTGTCACCCCGACAGTCCTCTGGAGGCCAGATGCACCCTGGGATGGGACCGTATCAGCAGCAGAACAACTGCATGGGGGGCTATGGACCTCAGGGTGGGCAGTATGGCCCACAAGGTAAGTTCTGTGGGTTACACTGTGCAACAAAGGAGAGGGGCTGGTGGCAATTAGTTAAAGGATCCTTTGGTTTAGTTTTGCTTAAATAGAAGTGAGTTCTATTCTATGTTAAAATTACACTTGAAAAAGAACAACTCAGTTGATATACCAAATAGACTTTTAATCATTTTGATCTTTAACATTTTGGTTATCCTTTGACTGCCAATATATAAATGCATCCCACTTAATTATCTCACTATCCTTTGAAGTTGCTTCTTGTTTGTTCCCCCAGCCAAATCCATGGAATATGTATTTTTGCCTCATAGGAATTCCATCCTATCAGCTCATCCCTCCCTCTTTGAGCCTAGTGCAGCTATTTTTAGCCATGGAGAACAGTCAGCTGACATAGCAGAGCCCCCCCTGTCAGTAGAGCTGCCACTGTGATGGCAGGCTCATTAGCTCAGTGTGCACAGCGCCACTGCCAGCTCAGTATAGTGCCTTGCACAACTTCAACAGACATTAGCAGTCTCTCAGGCTCCATCGTATCATTATGTTTAGGGGGGATTCTGACTTAGAGGCGTTCAGTCATAATCCCACAGATGGTAGCTTCGCACCATTGGCTCCTCAGCCAAGCACATACACCAAATGTCTGAACCTGTGGTTCCTCTCGTACTGAGCAGGATTACTATTGCAACAACACATCATCAGTCGGGTACACCTTTCACAATAGAACCCCAAGTTGATTAAATATTTAGTTTGTTGTTTTGCACTTATAACTAGTCTTCCCAATGTCATCTGAGCAGTGTTTTATTTATTTTTTTGCACACATTTTTTACACATTTTTTGTTAATTCTATTACAGGTTACCCCCGGCAACCTGGATACAACAACATGCCCAATGCCAACTACCCTGGCCCTGGCATGGGCAACCCCATGAACCCTGGCCCTGGCATGGGCAACCCCATAAACTCCATGTCTGGGCAAGGGGGGCTGCCGTACGCAGGCATCCCCCCTGGTAGAATGCCTGCGGGCCAGATGGGAGTGCGTCCCTATGGCCCTAACATGGGGCCCAACATGCCACCCAATATGAGTAACATGCCACCTCAGGTGGGCTCAGGGATGTGCCCTCCCCCCGGCCTCAACCGGAAGGCCCAGGAGGCTGCAGCTGTAGTCATGCAACACGCTGCTACCAACTCCATACACAGCAGGTACACTATACTGTTTACTAACCCATATTACACATGTACGGTGCATTTGGAAAGTATTCAGACCCCTTGACTTCTTCCATATTTTGTTATGTTACAGCCTTACATGCTGACCAGACCAGCTGTTGATTTTGTCCAGCCACACTAGACGCGATCAGCAGGTTGAAAATCAAAACAAACTCTGAACCAACAATATTAATTTGGAGACAGGTCGAAAGCATTGAACATTTAAGGCAATTTAGCTAGCTACCTTGCTCTTGCTTGCTCATTTGTCCTGGGATATAAACATTGGGTTGTTATTTTACCTGAAATGCACAAGGTCCTACTCCGACAATTAATCCACAGATAAACCTAATTATTTTTTTGTAGTCATTTCTCCTCCTTCAGGCATCTTCTTTGGACTTAATATGGCGGATGGCAATCAACTTTAAGGTGCATTACCACTACCAATTGGACAGGAGTGTGGACCTCAGTTCATCTTTCAATCACCCATGTGGGTATATGCTCCTACAAACCAATGAGGAGATGGGAGAGGCAGGGCATCAAGCGTCACAAATAGAACTAAGTTCTATTTTAGCGTCTGGCTACGCTTTCGCTCGTTGACGCGCAATAGCGTGGATGCAACGATTGAATAACATGTATATGTACATTTATTTTGCGACGCAGGCGGTGTGGTCAGCATGTTATTCTAAAATGGGTTAAATTGTTTTTTTCCCCTCATCAATCTATACACAATACCCCATAATGACAAAGCAAACTGCAACTGCAACTGTTTTTATTTTAGAAATGTTTGCAAATTTATTACAGGAACTGAAATATAACATTTACATAAGTATTCAGACCCTTTACTTAGTACTTTGTTTAAGCCCCTTTTGCAGCGTTTACAGCCTCGAATCTTCTTGGGTATGACGCTACAAGCTTGGCACACCTGTATTTGGGGAGTTTCTCCATTCTTCTCTGCAGATCCTCTCAAGCTCTGTTAGGTTGGATGGGGAGTGTCGCTGCACAGCTATTTTCAGGTTTCACCAGAGATGTTCGATCGGGTTCAAGTCCGGGCTCTGGCTGAGCCACTCAAGGACATTCAGAGACCTGTCCCGAAGCCACGCCTGCTTTGTCTTGGCTGTGTGCTTAGGGTTGTTGTGTGTTGGAAGATTAATCTTTGTTTGAGGTCCTGAGTGCTCTGGAGAACGTTTTCATCAAGGATCTATCTGTACTTTGCTCCGTTCATCTTTCCCTTGATCCTGACTAGCCTCCCAGTCCCTGCCGCTGAAAAACGTCCCCACAGCATGATTCTTCCACCACCATGCTTCCCCGTAGTGATGATGCAAGGTTTCCTCCAGACGTGGCGCTTGGCATTCAGGCCAAAGAGTTTAATCTTGGTTTATCAGGCCAGAGAATCTTGTTTCTCATGGTCTGTGAGTCCTTTAGGTGCATTTTGGCAAACTCCAAGAGGGCTCTCGTGCCTTTTACTGAGAAGTGTCTTCTGTCTGGCCACTGTACCATAAAGTCCTGATTGGTGGAGTGCTGCAGAGATGGTTGTCCTTCTGGAACTCTTAAACCCTATCAGAGTGACCATTGGGTTCTTGGTCACCTCCCTGACCAAGGCCATTCTCCCCCGATTGTTCAGTTTGACCGGGCTGCAAGCTCTAGGAATAGTCTTGGTGGTTCCAAACTTCTTTAATTTAAGAATTATGGAGGCCTCTGTGTTCTCGGGGACCTTCAATGCTGCAGACTTTTTTTGGTACCCTTCACCAGATCTGTGCCTCGACACAATCCTTTCTCAGAGCTCTATCGACAATTCGTTCGACCTCATGGCTTGGTTTTTGCTTTGACATGCACTGTGGGACCTTATATTTAAATCATTGTTAATGTGTTGTGTATGCCTTATCTGGTCCTAACTAGTAGATTTTCCTCTACTTTGAAGGTCCAGTGAAGGCAGTGAGAGGATTGATTAGAGCAACAGGAAATAAACAAAGGAGAGAGCAGATGAGATGAGGACAGACTTACTGAAAGGTAGACAGGCAGAGGCAGAAGAGATGTTATCCAGCACCTGTCACTACGAGGAATACCTGGCTCTCACATTACATCCAAACATGAAATGCATTGGAGAATTCAGATGCAGGTTCAGCATATTTTCCCTCTCTTTAGTCTTCACAGGTGTACAAAGTCACTATACATTTTCATATCAAGAACTCAAACAATTCCCCCTTGCAATGGCACTCATAACTCACTCTTTCTTATTTAGTGATATTGTTGCATAACTGATTGATTGTTTTTCAGCATAAGAGATTAATTTCTCAGCAGGAGAGGGATGTTTTTCACTCTGATATCATGCTACATGCTAAAAGTATGGTTGTCCCTCATTGTTCAGGATGCCTGGCTACCCCAACATGTCCCCTGGCATGATGGGCTCTGGCACCCCCTATGGCCCTCCCATGAACAACATGCCTGGCATGATGAACACGCAGGGCGGCCCACCTTTCCCTATGGGGCCCAACATGGCCAATAACTCCAGTGGTGAGTACTGTAGTCCAATACTGTTGCTCCATGGTGCCTCGGGTATTTCTGATATGGCAGGATGACTTTGGTTGGGACGGTGGTCAGTGGAATAGGTTTGCATTGGGGTGGCTATTAAGTAAGGCCTGATGCAATTTGTCTGCAGTGTTTTTACAATATACTTTTTTTCCATCTGAAAGTTCTAGCATAGACGGATAGTGCGGTAGCTAAGTATGAGTTTTCCAAAACAAATATTGTTTTAGTGCAGTGGTTGTTAATCTAAGTCACACTTCAGGAAGGTTTTGCATTGGTTTCTCTAGAGCACTTCCAATCCTGTTTGAAGGTAACGTTGGTCAATGAACAATGGCCGCAGTATGAATAAGTTCTACAGGGGAAACTTTGTTGTTAGTCTGTATTCCTCTGAAATTAGAATACAAAAAAATGTCAACTGCCTCTGTTCGTTCAGCAATTGTTTGATATATGTCCTGATCCCGAGAATTGTTGTTCAAAAGCCGAACAGTGCTCAACCCCACAATGTACCCTTGTACCTAGGTTTGGTCCCCAGTCCAGAGTTTGGTATGGATGGGAAAATGAACCAGGGCCAGAAGATGAACAACAAAGTGGACGGAACACCGAAAGCAGAACCGACTAAATCCAAGGTGATAAGATAATGGCTTTGTCTGTCCACTTGGGACAATTTTGTTTAAGGGCTTGTGTGTACGTTAAAAGAAACTACGTTATAAACCATATTGTTTGTAAACTGTTAACACACGTGTTACGATCATACTTTTGACTTTATTCCATGGTTATTACAGTTGCCATTGAGCTAGCTACTAAAGGGAAATAAGACCAATGGGTTACCCAACCCTTTCCCTCATGACGGCTCTCTTGACGTCCTGTGTTCTCTTGACGCCTTGCAGAAGTCAAGCTCTTCCACGACGACCAACGAGAAGATCACGCGTCTGTATGAGCTGGGCCCCGAGCTGGAGAGGAAGATGTGGGTGGACCGCTACCTGGGCTTTATCGAGGAGAAAGCCATGGGCATGACCAATCTGCCTGCTGTTGGCCGCAAGCCCCTAGACCTCTTCAGACTCTACGTCTCGGTCAAGGAGATTGGAGGCTTCGCACAGGTCAGTGTAGGTTTGTGCTGTACTATGCATGCATACACTGTAGTGTGTTTGATCTATGTGTTTCCCTATTGAGGTGCCCTCTTGGCCAGGTTTCCCTTATAAGAGGTCTTCTGACCTCAATGTGAATTCCTGGATAAATATTGGTTCAATAAATAAGTATAACACATGCACAAACACACCATGCACAATCTCTTGGTTCTTATTTGCTCCATCCCCCTTCTAGTCCCTGTTTTAATGTCCCGGTTTTAATGCTCTATGTGCAGGTGAACAAGAACAAGAAGTGGCGGGAGCTGTCCACCAACCTGAACGTTGGCACGTCGAGCAGCGCTGCCAGCTCCCTGAAGAAGCAGTACATCCAGTGTCTGTACGCCTTCGAGTGCAAGATCGAACGCGGGGAGGACCCCCCTCCTGAGATCATCACTGACAACAAGAAGGCCAACCAGGCCAAGGTCCAGCCACCCTCCCCAGGTCAGTGCCAGACGGTTATCCACACTATGCTGGGTCGTAATTATTAGACATCAAACAAAAGAAAGCGGACTGAACCTGGTCGGGACTACCTGGTCTTGTCCAATATGAAAAGCTCATTTTCATTGCAAAACTTCTTTTTTTTTTTTTTGCTTTGTTGATTTGAACAGGGAGTCCATTGAGACCAATATCTCTTTCACAAGGGATACCTGCATACGCATCATTTACAAAATACATATTTTTGTAAAAAATAACAATCACATTTGTCAGCAAAGAGGTCCCCAATCAACATTTTGAACTGCCTGAGAGGCACCAGAACATCCAGTTGTAGGGAACTCTGTTCCATACATGGGGTGCAAAGAAAATAAAAGCAGATTTACCTAACTCTGAGGAGACTGAAGAGATTTCCAGAGTGTGCCATCCTCGAGACCCGGTATGGTTAACTCATACTTATTATTCGTTATTAACAAAGTTAGGTACGGCGGGAGTTTTTGTTAGAGAACTTTATAAATAAAAAGAAAGCACTGAATCGACCTACTTGAATTCGAAGAGGGCCAGCTGACTTTCTGGTGAAGAATGAACCTGATGCCATAATAAAATTAAGTGCCCTATGTTAAATGCATCTAACGGCTTTAATGAATTGGCAGCTGTTTTCATATAGATAATGTTGCCACAGTCTAGTATCGGTAGAAATGTAAATTGAATGACCTGTATAATTAAGCAGTAAGGCCCGAGAAGGTGTGAATATACCACGATCAAGGGCTATTTTTAGGCACGACGCAACGCGTAGCCTTAGTATATTGGCCATATCCCACAAACCCCCAAGGTGCCTTATTGATATTATAAACTGGTTTCCAATGTTATTTGACCAGTAAATAGTAATCATTGTCATACCTGTGGTATATGGTCTGCTATACCATGGCTTTCAGACAATCAGCATTCAGGGCTCAAACCACCCGATGAAAGTCAACTCTCTCTAACTGAAATTCCCCTCTTTTGTTCCAGTAGCTGGGTCAGGTTCTCTCCAGGGCCCTCAGACCCCCCAGTCCACCAGCAGCTCCATGGCCGAGGGCAGCGACCTCAAGCCCCCCACACCCGCCTCCACCCCACACCCCACCCAGATGCCACCCGGGGCCAGGTAAATTGCAGCGCTTCAATCTCATCCTCTTTGAGTTATCAATTACATTCAGGAGATTAAATTCTTCAATTGGAATTTTCATTTACTTATTGAATTTAAATGTAATTCACCCCAACTTTGCTATCCGCTTTGATAAACCCCTATTTACTCCCTAAACGTCCCTCTATCTTTTAGGAGCAATGTGGCGCTGCAGGACCCATTTGCTGACAGTAGTGACCCTGCTTTCCCCAGAAGGAACTCCATGACCCCTAACTCTGGCTACCAGTCTGGCATGAGCACCCCAGAGATGCCAGGTCGCATGGGTCCAGGGCCCTACGAGGGTCCAGGGCCTAACAAAGACCCCTTTGGTGCCATGCGGAAAGGTGCGTAGAAGAGGCTACAAGAAAGATCCCTAGAAACTGATGGTGCTGGGAAGTTGGGTCCCTTGCTGACGGAGTGTGTATTTCTTTCCAGTTGGGGAGCAGTTCTTGCCTGCCAGTCCTAACAGTGGGATGGCTGAACAGCAACAGTTTAACCGTGGGCCTCCTCCAGGTGCTATGGGGAACATGTCGATGGCTCAGAGACAACAGTACGGACCAGGACCTTACGGACAAGGCTACGAAAGGAGGTAAGACCCTACACACGCTTAGATCGTAGAAATATAATTACTATAAAGAACATCCACATTCAAGTTAATGTGTCTATGATTGGTGGACTGGAGGCCATATTGAGTATAATTCTATTTCTATACATTCTATACCATCTTTGACTGCGAATAAGTCTGCTCATTTCCTTTTTTTAATGGAAATGATTTGTGCTAAGTGTAGTCAACCAAACTTGTTGTTTACCAGGCCAGAGCAGGGGATGGGCCCAGAGGGCAGCATGGGATCTGGTGCTCCGCAGCCAAACCTGATGCCTGTCAACTCCGACACGGGGATGTACTCGCCAAACCGCTACCCACCACAGCAGCAGCCACGGTAAGTTCACCACCCAGCACCACTCTCTCTCAGGAGAGGTCTGGCACAAACTTGTGCAGACACCATGCACTGACTGTCTCAGCATTTATAGTCTTGCAATATTGTAAAGATTGGGTTGTTTTTCAGAGGGTTTATTGGCACACTAGCAGTGTACCGTAGCAATATTAGGTACATAGGCACTCGGCTTATTTGGAATGGCTTGTTGATGCATTGTGGTTGTTTACAGGAATGATTCCTATGGTAATCAATATCCTGGCCATGGTACTCCCCCTGGTGGTTCCTATCCCAATCAACAGCCAGGAATGTACCCACAGCAACAACAGGTGATGGCTCTAACCCACTGTGTAAGCACTGGAAATCAAACTGTAATGTTGTAACCACTAGCCATGTGTTATTACCCCAAAAAGTAGTACTTACTGTATAGATGAGTAATAACCATCAATATTAATCTGATGCAATGTAATGACACCGCCTAACTAAGCGTATTTTCTCTATGCAGAACTACAAGCGTCCCGTGGAAGGGGGCTACCCACCAGCGAAGCGTCACGAGGGGGAGATGTACAGTGCCCCCTTCAGTGCAGGGCTGCTGCAGCAGCAGCAACAACAACCGCAGCAGCAGCCAGGGGTGGCCTCTGCACCCCCTGCTGGCCAGCCAGAGATGTACCAACCCCAGTACAGCAGCGGCTCCTTCACCGGCACTGACCGCCGCCTGCCTGGTCCCCAGGGCCAGTTCCCCTTCCCCTTCAACAGAGAGCGCATGCAGGCCGCCACGGGGCCCAACACCCAGCCCTCCATGCCCCCTCAGATTATGCAGCCAAGCACTGACGGACCCCCGGGTGGCGTGTGGCAGGGCCGCGGGGAGATTAACTATCCCGGCAACTACCCCAACCGGCAGGGTGGCCCCCCAGGGGGCCCAGCCCAGGGACCTGGCCACCCCGGCATGAACCGCGGTTCGGAGGAAATGTCATCAGAGCAGCGCATGAACAACGAGGGCCAATGGGGGCCAGGTCAGATGGGCCCTCGGCAGCCCCCCTACGGCCCTGGAGGGACGGGCCCGCCCATGACCCGCACCCTACAGTCCAACTACCAATCCGCTCAGGCCATGCAGAACCACATTCCACAGGTGTCCAGTCCTTCCCCCATGCCCCGCGGGGGCCCCATGGAGAGCCGGACGTCGCCCAGTAAATCTCCCTACATGCACAGTGGCATCAAGATGCAAAAGGCAGGGCCCCCGGTTCCTGCCTCTCACATAGTGCCCCAGTCTGTGCAGTCCCCTCTGATCCGTAGAGACATGCCCTTTCCCCCAGGCTCAGTGGAGGCCACCCACCCCATCCTAAAACCACGCCGATGCCTCACAACGAAAGATATCGGTATGGCTATCACATCCCACAACTCCAGCCACAATCAATGTTATTATACATGGATTATACAGTATTTAGGGATCACATTAGGACATTACAAAGATGGGTTGCTTCGACTCTCTATGAACTTGTTTGTATTGTGTGGTCCATCAGTACTGTGAAGGGTATCAGCTTGAGTTAAAATACTGTGTATCTCCATAGGGACCCCAGAGGCTTGGAGGGTGATGATGTCCCTAAAGTCTGGCCTGTTGGCTGAGAGCACGTGGGCCCTCGACACCATCAACGTCCTCCTGTATGACGACAACAGCATCTCCACCTTCAACCTCAATTCGGTGAGCTAACAAGACAGGTAGCCTAGCGGGTAGAGGTTTTGGCCAGTAACCAAAAGGTCGCAAGTTCGAATCCCGAAAAAAAAACCTAATTTTGCCAGACCCTAGATGTGACCCCACTCTCTGAGGGTGTCTTGGGGAGAGTCTGCTATACAAAACACATTAATACACATGTGCATGTGTAAACGGGACAAATATAAGCACCCACTAAATTATTATTACTATACTGGCCACAATGTTGGATAAAGGTTTTAATAAAATAAATAAAAATCGAATCAGAACTGTAATATTTTCTGATTTAGGGCTTTTTATTTTTACATTTATCCTTTCACAAATGTATTAAATTTGACCTATTCCAAAACCCTTTTCCAGATTTTCTGTCATGCACATCATATCATACAATACAAACTATTGATCTTCTCCTCAGCTGCCTGGCCTGCTGGAGCTGGTGGTGGAGTACTTCCGGCGCTGCCTCATCGAGATCTTTGGGATCTTGCGCGAGTACGAGGTGGGCGATCCCGGCCAGAGGACTCTACTGGACCCTGACGCCCTGAAAAGAGACTGGAGCTGCATGGAAGATGAGGAACCAGGGGTGGAGGACATGAAGGTAGAAGGAGAGGATGAGGAGGATGATGATGAGGAGGAAGAAGAGGTGGTGGTGCAGCGTTCAAAACAGCCGGCCGGGACGACAATTGATGGACAGGCTCAGGTGAAGCAAGAGGATGAGCAAGAGTCGTGCTCAGAATGGGACACTCTGAAAGAGAAGGATGCTGAAGATAAGGAGAAGAGCTGCTCTACCTTTGAGCAGCCCAGCTCTTCATCGGACCCCCCTGGCCTGGGCCCGGCTACCCCCCAGGAGAGACCCAAACAGGCTAGCAAGTTCGACAAGCTCCCCCTGAAGATGGTACGGAAGAAGGACCCGTTTCCAGCAGGCAGGGCAACCCAGAGAGGAAAAGTGCAGGAGTTTGACAGTGGGCTGCTCCACTGGAGTGCCGGCGGCGGAGACAGCACGGAACACATCCAGACCCACTTTGAGAGGAGGGAGGAATTCCTGGTCCCACGAGAACGAGTGCTGGTCGTCCCCACAGCCAAGAGGAAAAGGCCAGAACCAGAGAAGGTGGGGGACAAGGACAATGCTACCCCCACAGAGAAATACAAACAGAAGGGGGAGAGGGATCAGAGGCCCTCCCAGCCATCATCCACAGAGAAGGCCTCAACAACAACCGACGGTAAGGAGGGGAAGTCCGAGCACTCGGACGCTGAGACAGAGGAAATGTCACAGTCCGAAGAGCCCCAGAGCCAGCAGGAGCACGACAAATCGAGCGGACCCACTCGTCAGCAAGTCCCCCAGCGTGTGGTGGAGGACGAGCCTCACAGCAAGGACGAGGGCCCACTGGTTACACTGGCCAACTGGCAGGATGCTCTGGCCCGCCGCTGTGTCTGCGTCTCCAACATCGTGCGCAGCCTCTCCTTTGTGCCTGGCAACGACCAGGAGATGTCCAAACACCCTGGCCTCATGCTGCTGCTGGGTCGCCTAGTGCTGCTGCACCACCGCCACCCTGAGAGGAAACAGGCCCCGCTCACCTACGAGAAGGAGGAAGAGTCTGATGACTGTCTTGGCCAGAGGGACGAATGGTGGTGGGACTGCCTGTCACTGTTGAGGGAGAACTGCCTGGTCACTCTGGCCAACATCTCTGGCCAGCTGGACCTCTCCATCTACCCCGAGAGCATCTGCCTTCCTCTGCTGGACGGCCTCCTCCACTGGGCTGTGTGCCCCTCGGCTGAGGCCCAGGACCCCTTCCCCACGTTGGGGCCACACAGCGCAATGTCCCCCCAGAGACTGGTCTTGGAGACCCTCAGCAAGCTGAGCATCCAAGACAACAATGTGGACCTGGTCCTGGCCACGCCGCCGTTGGGTCGTTTAGAGAAGCTGTATGGGACCTTGGTGCGGCTGGTTGGGGAGAGAAAGGTGGCCGTCTGCAGGGAGATGTCGGTGGTGTTGTTGGCCAACCTGGCCCAGGGAGACAGCATGGCAGCGCGCGCCATTGCCGTGCAGAAGGGAAGCGTGGGAAACCTCCTGGGCTTCTTGGAAGACAGCCTGGCGGCCACCCAGCTACAGCAGAGCCAGAGCTCTCTGCTGCACCTGCAGGGGATGCACTTTGAGCCCACCAGTAATGACATGATGCGGCGGGCGGCCCGGGCCCTGCACGCCTTGGCCAAGGTGGAGGAGAACCACTCAGAGTTCACACTCTACGAGTCACGCCTCCTCGACCTCTCCGTGTCACCTCTCATGAACTCTGTGGTGTCTCACGTCATCTGCGATGTACTCTTTCTGATTGGCCAGTCATGACAGCTGTAGGGAGCTTTGGCTCCACCTCCTCTTGGTTTCTTCCCCCCTCACCCCCTGGTTACAACATGGCTTGTATGTGTGTAGGGGGAAGGGAAAGTTCAAGTGACTGTTTTTAATTTATGCAAACCCTTCAGATTCCACTGTCTGAGCCCCCTTTCGCTGTTCTCACTCAAGGAGAAGGGACGTCACAAAGCTACACTGGTGGATTTACAAACCAGACACTCCACAAACTGTCACAACTTGTAACATTAATGCCAACTAGATGACAGAGTGGAGAACCTGGGTTTAGGAGTGTTCCACATGTTTTTGTTTTTTTTTTGGGGGGGGGGGGGGTGTGTATTTTTAATAAAGATAAATAGCTGAAAAACAAACTGTAACCAAAGTTGCTGTCTCGTTTACAGGAAATTTGGGGATAATGTGTGCCCTTGTGTGCCCCTCAAGAGCACAGTGAGTGAGTCAGACTGGTTCATGTTTGGAGGTAGTGCAGACTGAGGAACAGCCTGATCTGATGGCATAGTTGCTGTAATTGGATGCTTACCAGTCAGCCTACCACTCAGTAGGCTGTTGAGACACCTTCGCTGGGGAGGCCTGTGCAGTAGATTGTAGGGCATTTTCTCTACCGTACTGCTCGAGTGTCAGGCATTCTGTAAAAAAGTTTCATACAGAAAAACGTTGCCAATGCAGCTCTACTAGAGTTAAAAGGTCATTTTAGTTTTGACGTTAAAAGCTAAAAAGGCCTTCCCCAAAGTACCGAGAACCTACTACAACACCCTTACCTCCTCTCTTTAGTCCTTGATTGTATGAATTTACCCTTGTAAAATAAATCGCCTCTTAGGATTGGTTTTCAACTTCAGATGCAGCTTTGCTGTGGTGTATATATATGATATTGTACATTACACTTCCTTTCTGTGTCTGTCTCTGTGTCACTATTCCCACTCATTTTGTTGATGAGGAATGGAAGGTGACCCATGAGTTTGGTTCCTGTCATCCAGTCCCTGCTGATATACCTTCTCACTCCACGGCTCCATAGTACGGCAGACTCAGATCAAATCTGTTATCTCCTCCTGGTACAACAAAAAAAAACTCTAGATGAAGAAACACACTTGACAATTCATTTCTCCAGGATTCTGCATATTTGTATTTCAAACTATGTAGCTAAAAACATGTAAATTCCTCCTTTTCCTTTTTTTGGCTCAATGAATATCATTCAGTATGAAATCTTTATACTATATGTTCCACGTGGTAAGAATAAATGTACATTAAATCTTCATAAAATGTTTGGTTTTATTCCGTTGGACTTGGTGTCTTTCTCAGATGTACAATTTATTAAAAAGCATTTTGTCTTTCACAATTTTTCTACAATCCCTGGCCCTGTGAAAGTACTGGGTGTGCATGTTTTATTTTTTTTTTAGCCCAGTACTAGAACATTTGATTTAACTAAATAGTCAAGCTTGATAAACTGAATCAGGTTATTATGTTAGAACTGGGCTGGGATAAAATCCTGCACACTGGTGTGCAATCCCCTTTCTCAGCTTCCTAGTTTCTAGGATTTGAATCAAGACAAACTAGTCGATTTGTAGATACATCTATAATTTATATGGTATCGTAATTAGTATATTTGTGAAAGGTCATAAGTTATTGTAGTATTTCATTATGCAATAATGATAATTGATCATTCAAAGCAAATAGTATTCCCCTCTTAACAGCTGGAGACGATCTTTTTCACTCTAACTTTTATTTTGAAATAAAGAAAATTCCACCGGAAGTAAAATTTAGCGGACCAACCAGTTCCAACAATAGAATATGAAGGTTTCTGACCTTAATGTCTATGGTTCTGACCTGGCTCCTCTAATCAAAAGGTAAAGCTATGTGTAACGTTTCATTTTTTTAAAGCAAAAAATAGACCGTGTGTAAATGAATGTCAACGTTTCGTCCCATTTGCCACCGTCTATTTCGAGTTTGTAGAGGCTGAAAATCGTGTTGCCTTCGTACCATCCACACCAAGCTAGCTTGCGCTAGATATTGTTATGGGAAAGGCTGTTCATTGTAATGACAGATGGACGTGAAGACGGTTCTGCAATTTGCCGCCACCACAAGAGGCTTGTCACTACTAATACAGGTCAGTAATAATATTGTATTTATTTACAATAGTTGCTGGTTAACTACAACATGACGTCCACAGACTGAAGGACTTGGATGTTAATCGATTTGAAAAGTGTCATTAGTGTGTGCTTGTCATTTCATGTTTGCTATGCCTCCCTTTCAGGCTCTCCTAAATGCTGCAATCCCAGATCACGAAGCTGATGCATTCACTCCTCCACGTGCAGAGGAGCCTCGGCTTCTGGACCCTGCAGTGCAATGGTTTCTAGGGGGCCTTTCCCACTGGGATGCAGAGCATTTCCTCTTCATTGCTGAGAGGGGTTACCTGTATGAGCACAACTACGCCTTCTTCCCCCTGTTCCCTGTCATACTGCGGGGGCTTGCAGAGACTATACTACGGCCCCTCAGTGGCTGTCTTACACTACGTGGACGCCTGCTACTGGCTGTTGCCTTGGGTAACAGCGCCCTCTTCCTGCTGAGTGTGGTAGCACTGTATGGACTCGGCCGTGTGGTGCTGCAGGATCGCCGTCTTGCTCTAGTCTCAAGTTTACTCTACTGTCTCACCCCTGCCAATGTCTTCATGACTGCTGGTTACTCAGAGAGCCTGTTTGCTGCATTGACCTTCGGTGGCCTCTTTCTCCTTGAGAGAGGATACACCTTCAGAGCCTGTCTGGCTCTGAGTATAGCTACTGCTGCAAGAGCCAATGGACTTGTTAATGTAGGATTCTTGCTGTATCTGCCCCTGCAACAGGCCCTGTCCAAGATCTGGGGACTGCGTAAGGACAATAACAGGCACAACAAATGCCTCCACTACACCTGGATCATCGCACGTCTCCTGTTCACGGCTGCATTGGGCACAGCAGTTATTGCGCTCCCCTTCTTGGTCTTCCAGTACTATGGGTACAGGGTGTTCTGTACACCCTCCCTCTCCTTGGAGCAGGTTTCCCCTGCCCTCATCCAGCTTGCTGAGGATAAAGGCTACAGGGTCCCTGACGAAAACGCACCCCCACCCCTCTGGTGCCTGCGACCCCTCCCCTTGCTCTACTCTCATATCCAGGATGTGTATTGGGATGTGGGCTTCCTGCGCTACTTCCAGCTTAAGCAGATACCCAACTTCCTGCTGGCACTGCCCATGGCAACTCTGGGCATGGCGGCAGCCTACATGTACTATAGGGCTAACCCAACCAGGTGTCTGAGACTGGGGCTGTGGGACGGAGGGGCAAATAAACGGCCAGACAAACCCACACCTGGATTTTACAGCCCCAGGGTGTTTTTGTATGTGGTGCATGCTACAATGCTCCTGGGATTTGGAACATTCTGCATGCATGTGCAGGTAAGGAAGGAATCAGTGGAAAATGTTTATGTAAGGGGATTTTAACAGGTCTAGTGGGGGAACAACAGTCACAATGTTAAACAAATTGCTGTGTTTGAAGATTTTTATGAAATACAGGCAGCTCGTCTAGTCCATTAATGTTATTCTCTTTTATGGATTTCTCCAGGTTTTGACCCGGTTTCTGTCTTCCTCCTCCCCTGTACCTTTCTGGATCAGTGCCCACCTGCTCTTACTCTACGAGCCTCTCCTTCAGCGAAGGTCACCACCCACATACAATAAGGGGCAGCAGCGGGGGACACCTAGGACTGTCTTCTTGTACTTACCCCAAAACCCCATTGTTCATCTACTGTCCCGCTGGAAGACATGCTCTATTCCCACACGATGGATTCTAGGGTACTTCATCTCCTATTGGCTTATGGGCCTGGCACTGCACTGTAACTTCTTACCATGGACTTGACCTGACACTTTCTACTGAAGATCTGATGTGTGCACAAAATACTATTTGAGGGCAATAATAATAGCTCTGAAGCGTGTCATTTTCTGCCTGCTTCATAAATAGACAGTTCCGTTTTGAGATCGCAACTGGCTACTCCCCTCTGTTAGTGTTCCGCAATAAAGTTCAAGCGTTTTATTTGCACTCATCTAATTTTCAGAAAATTGCATATTTTAATATTTCTTTAACAAGAAAAACATTGGATTGATTCGTAATCCAGCATTGATGCACTGATTGTTCCATTATATCAAATTGTCTCTGAAAATGTACAGGGTGCAGTTTGTGCATGTGTTTGTTTACTAAAGAGATACTGTAATAAAGCATTGCTGTGTTTTTTAAAAATTAACAATTAAAATAGTATGCGTCACAAATAATTAGCGTTTGTTGATTAGATTCTGCTTGCAGCATTTCAACCATTGATTTCAGCACCACCGACAGCAAGCCTTTCAAGTTGAATGAAACACCTAGAAAGTTAAGATCTTAAGTAAATGAAGCTAGCTAGCTAGCGAGCTTGCTGTATTTTATACAGACCGTGCATGCTACTGTAGCTGACCTGATAAAACTTGCATCATTACTCTAGAACATTACTAGCAAATGACATTGAAACTTAAAAGGTGAGCAGTGCACATAATTATGGAGAGTCTAAAAACAGACGGTCTAAACTCAAAGGCGAGTGTGAACGTATTGTTTTGAATTATGACCCAACCGAAGCCGCGCAAGCGGGTTGTCCACTTTGACGCCTAGCTCAATTAGAACGTATTTGCGTTGGCGCTGTAGTCACAAAACAAATGTCATTCACTTTTTTCAAGCTCATTTGAATTGGAAGTGGTAGCTGTCTGATGAGTATGCAGGCCATGGAAGAACTGGGACATGGGGCCGTGCATTATCTTGCTGGAACATGAGGTGATGCCTCAGGACCTCGTCACGGTATCTCTGTGCCGTCAATAAAATGCAGTTGTATTCATTGTCCGTAGCTTAAGCCTTCCCATACCATAACCCCACTGCCACCATGGGGCACTCTGTTCACAACGTTGACATCAGCAAACTGCTTGCCCACACGATGCCATACTGGGATTCATCCATGAAGAGCGCACTTCTCCAGCGTGCCAGTGGCCTTCCCACTGGTCAGTTATGACGCCAAACTGGAGCCAGGTCAAGACCCTGCTTGAGGACGGCGAAGATGCAGACGAGCTTCCCTGAGATGGTTTCTGACAGTTTGTGCAGAAATTGTTCGGTTGTGCAAACCCACACTTTCATCAGCTGTCTGGGTGATCCCGCAGGTGAAGAAGCAGGATGTGGACGTCCTGGGGTGGCATCGTTACACGTAGTCTGCGGTTGTGAGTCCGGTTAAGCGCCCTGCCAAATTCTCTAAAACGACATTATGGTAGAGAAATAGGCTCTATGCATTATACCGCCTCCAACGTTCTAATTTACTTCCGATCGGGTTTATGACTTCCGGAGCGAGTTCTGCTATTGATTTTATCATTAGCTTACTAGCTATCGTCAATGCATTTCTGACAGAAATAGTTCGCAATGACTACATTTAAATTACAGCCCCGCGAAGGAGGTGTTAATGAACATTGTTCAGTGCCTCTGTGTTCAGTTTCTTCCAAATGTGATGGTATTGTGAGCTTCCATCGTTTCCCGGTCGATGTAGAGCTCAGAAAAAGGTGGTTGGTGGCAGTACGTCGTGACAACTTTGCTGTCAATGTGTACTACACACCATTGTGTGTTTGGTACACACAATGGTGTGTAGTACACATTTCGTTCGAAAGTGACTTTGTTGAGGGAAAAATGGGGGGGACGACACCTAAAAAGAGGTGTTGTTCCTACTGTCTTCGCGTGGAACTGGCACATTCAAAAGAGACCTGGTGTTTGGGGAAGATGTCTGAAAACCTCCTGCTCCGACTGAGGGGGATGAAGAACAAGGTGCGCTGCCTGTGGACTGTGCCGTCTCTGATCCGGTCCAGAGCATGGGCCAAGCCAGTGTAAATGTAGAGGTGTTTATTTGCTAGTAGCAAAATTATAATTTGTTTATCTACGACATGTATCAATCATTTGTGTTGTGAATATCAGTTTGTGTGGAGCTTGTAATTGGCTTTAATTAGACAATGAGTGACAGGGGTGGGGGGAAAGAAATCAAGTATAGCCAGAATGCAAGATTGAATACAATGTTAGAGATGTGTAATTGATTAACTGAACTGTTGAACATTTGCTGATTTAAAAAAAAAATGTTTTAACAAATCTATTCTACTGTAGATTTCTTCACAAGAACATCACTACTTATTTTTCATAAAACCACTAAACTTGGCACCCATGCAGGGGATCCATTCAGGTGCGAGAGACACTTCTGCAAGTAGTGGTAAAAATACAAGTGGTCAACCTCCTCTCATAGTTTTTGAAACCTGTAGATCTTTATATATCCTTTCAACTAGGATGTCCTCCTGTGCACAGCTGACAAAGTCACACCAGCTACAACCTGTTAGAAGGATTTGACCTTGCACCTGCCAGTAGTAAGCATGAGATCTCTTCAACTTCAGCTCTCCATTCTGTATCTTCAGGTAAGGGCCGTCAACATAACTTGGTACATTTGGGCACTTGACCTCTAAGAGTCCAAAGTTTGGTCTCACACTGGGATCAAATATGATTCCATCTGGAGAGGATCCTAACCACGGAGCATCTGGGTGCACTGCGAAGCCACACGGAAAGATGTTAACATTCTTCAGTGTGCAGTACTCCTGTACAGCCACTAGCTCCATGGCTAGCCCTCTTCATCTCCATGGTCTGTATACCAGATCCCTGTACAGCCACTGGCTCCATGGCTAGCCCCCTTCATCTCCATGGTCTGCATACCAGATCCCTTGAACATCCGCTCAGCTAGGTGGTCACCTGAGGTGTCTCCCTGGACATGGCAATCCTCTCGGAAATGAGAGGATGATATTCTTATTTTCCTGAGCTGATGCCATTCTGGGCTGCTGCTCTGCTCCCTTGTAGCAACCTCGACTTTGTGTGACATCTCGTAGGTTGTCTCTAATGCCTTGAGGTGTAACTGCTCCTGATGGCTTCAGCACACTGGGAAGCCTGAAGCCTGTAGCCATCTAATGGAAGTATTGGTGGAGAAGTGGCATTGTCAATCTTCACAATGTAACAGGTCTTTGGCTGTGGAAGCTGATAGGACAGAACACTGCTGGCTTGCACTGGCCCAAAGGCAGACTCAACCAGGGGCACGTCAGCTGACATTTCCATTGTTGTCACGAGGGGCAGTAAAGTGGAGAAAAGTTGGCATACGTTTCTGAGACGCGGAGAAGGTCCATGTCAGGCATGTATCCATTGAGTGCTTTGTAGAGAGAACTTCTGCAAAACATTGTAAAACCTTAACATCATGTTGGAGAGATTACTATGACAAAGACTCATGTAACTTTTCCAGAAACAGCACAAGCCCGAAAGTTCAAATAAAATGAATTAAAATATACAGATTTATAGATTATATATTTACCCCCAGTCTTTGTTCCAAACATTTGTCATTATCATCTGGATACAATCACAAGAAAATGTTTCCATTCTAGGAACCTCCAACTTACCTTATTCCATCAGCATATGAGTTAGTAGGTTTACGGAACTCTATCCCATCAATCGGACCTGGTTTCACACCCTAATTAACAAAGATTTACTGTTACATTGGCTGAACTTTTCAGGTGCATTTTTTTATGGATATTGATAGACTAACAAGTGTTCTTGGTGTAGCTGATGTGAAATGGCTAGCTAGTTAGCGGTGGTGCGCGCTAGTGGCATTTCAATCTGGGACGTCACTTGCTCTGAGACCTTGAAGTAGTGGTTCCCCTTGCTCTGCAAGATCCGCGGCTCTTGTGGAGCGATGGGTAACGATGCTTCGAGGGTGACTGTTGATGTGTGGTTCGCGCCCAGGTCGGGGCGAGGGGATGGACGGACGTAAAGTCTATACTGTTACATTGGCTTGTGCCAATGCTGTTCTGTTTGTGCAGCTGTGAACTGGTGTTGCAGCAGGAATGTTTAGTTGAGAGTAGTGCACTGTCTGGTGACAGTGTCTCACAAAAGATGTTTAACAAGGTCCCTAGTAGCTATCTATAACCTTTCCCTACTCTCATGCTGTGCGGCTTTTCACTCTTCCTCATGGACCTGTGACAGGCAGCCCTCACGGTGATCTCCCCTGTCAATGTATCTTTTTTAGATACTGTGTAGAAGACATGAATAACAATTATTTTTAGCTAGCAAATATAGCTACCAAGCATAACTTAAGCAAGCTAACGAAAATACACACATTCTCAGGTAGATTCTGTCAACGTTACATCATTTTACGAAGTAACTAGCTAGCTACAGTTAATAGTTAAATTAGCTAGCTAATGATTGTAGCTAGCTAACGTTATATCTGTCACCGACTTGGTACTCACCTTCATAGTTGTCTATGTAGCTTCCTATATACATCTTGAACCCCTTTTCATTCTTGCTAGCTGGAGTCTCTGAGGCTGATTTAACAATTCGATGTACATCATTAATATTAATTTGAGGCAAGTCCTGAAGACCCCTAGTAAAAAAACTGCGACATAGTGGTAGTAACGTTATATCGTCGATAACAACTAGACTGACCGGAAATTGTCACACCGATAGGAAGTGTGTTTAGAACGTTCGATCATGGAATGTGCATAAGGGCTATTAATATTAAATTATCTGGCAACTGTTCTGGTGGACATTTCTGCAGTCATCATGACAATAGCACACTCCCTCAACCTGAGACATCTGTGGCGGTGTCAAAACTGCACATTTTAGTGGCCATTTATTGTCCCCAGCATAAGGTGCACCTGTGTAATGATCATGCTGTTTTTTTCCAGATTGGCGGATACCACCTTCACTGTAGCCTCGGCAGGTTTCATCCCATGTAGGAGCTGCACCTATTTTGCACAGTTCTGGGATAATATTGACCGGCCAAATTTCCAATGTGGAAACTCAGTTTATTGAGGAATGTCTGAGCTGGACATCCTGCTGACCAACCGTTTTGCCAACCTGCTTCCAGAGATTTCCTGCTCCTTTGTCATCTACCCTGTCTCCTGAGGGTCCAGCTCAGGGAGTTTCTACCACATCAGGCCTCGAGGGTGTCTGAGGCTCCAGCATCCCACCCTGCTCGGAGAGTTTCTATTGATGATGTGGTTCCTCCATCCCCCATCTCCCGTCGGTCCTCAAGGAGGCACAGAAAAGGCCAGACATCCACGACCATTCCGCAATAAGACATTTAGAATCAAGGCAGGTAAAATAGCAATAGTGGGATGGCGCTAAATACATTTCAGATTGGGACTAGGACTATGAGATGGAGTCTGTAGTACTGGGCTTCAAGGCCCATTTAAAAAAGTTCAGATGGACAGGGAGAGTATTTGAAAGGCGAAGGTAAAGGGAGCAGAAGGATCTGTTCTCCATAGTTCGGAGACGTGTGTCATGGTATTACTCAGAGTGCTGTTATACAGATTGACCATGTCATTGAGGGCCAGCTCACTGCAGTCAGACTCAAAGAGGGATGGGTTGAGTTTCCTTAGGTTGAGGAATTGAATAGCCCTCTTTGAGAGCTGGAGAGGAGTTGGAGGGGTCAGAGACTTGTGCTAAGAGACGCATAGCTCGATGACATCCAAGTCAGAGGCAGGGACATCACCAGTGATCATGTGTATGTCCACAGTTGTGGGTGGGAATATTTACATGTTAAAGAAGTCAGCAGCCATAGAGCACTTGGGTGAGTCAACATGGATGTTAAAGTCTCCCAAAATTACAATGTGGGAGAGTGTGGGGCATACAGACGTTACTAGTTCAGAAAACTCAAAGATTAGAGGTATTTGTCTTTGGGGTGGCAAACAAGAATAACAGTGAGAGAGAGGATTTGGTTATTTACATTTAAAAGCAAGGTACTCAAAAGACTGAAAATCAGCAACAGTCAGTGGGTTTAAAATAAAGCAGTCTCTGTATAAAATAGCAAGGCCTCCGTGGCTGTGTGCCTTTTCAATGTATTTGATTTCAGGCGGAGGTTCTTCCTTAAGATGGTGAAAGTCACTGTCTCTGTGCCATGTTTCAGTGAGATATATGTCAAAGTAATTCTCAGAAAAACTCTTACAGAAGAAGAGACTTATTCGTTAAGGATTGTAGAGTGAAAAACGTGTGGACGTATTGGTGGAAACGGATTCATTGCATTGTGGTTGGTCCACTGTGCTCTGTATGAACTATTAACTTGGAGTAGGTGATGTCAATTGCCTGAGGGTTAGCCTGCAGAACTGGCAAGTGATCGTTATTGTCCAACTTCGGTGTACATGTTGTACTGTTCACATTGTGAGTGCACACAATAGACTTGAATTCCTCTCCGTCTGCATGTTTTATGTAGGATCCCGTATTGCACAAGGCTGTTCTTGAGCTCCTTGCACAGGGTTGTTTTAATCTGTTCAACATTTCGGAGGAATCCTTGTAGTGGAGGAAAGTTGCTTAGTCTTTGGTCCAGGAGATGAGGAAGATCTAGGCTAGTATTTGAATCCAAACAATTAGCTAGTTGATTGGAGAAGTATGCTAATATCTTGTCAAGTTTAAGGTCAGTTTAGATGACTAGATTTTTGTATTCTGTATGTTACGAAACCGATTAAATTCCCTGTTAATATTGTTACGCTCGCAAAGTCTAGGGGTCTTAGGCCTAGTTCACTGGTCTGTAACCTGATTTAAGATGTGCATCTATGTGAGAAATCGGTGCCTAGGTGTTGAAATTACATGTACCCAGGGAGACAGCAACCTTAACTTGGTCCAGGGGCAGCTTTGTCTCTCTTGACCTATTTTGGGTCAGCCGAGCCCAAGCGGATTATTATGTTCAGATGGTGACAGAAACAGATATTTACGACAAAGGAAAACAACAAACAGGCATGACTAACCTAAGGATTTAAAATCCAAACGAAAGGCCTCATGGCCACCAAATTAGCCTCACGGCTCGCAAGCGGGGACACTGACTGACAATCCTTAAATGGCAGCACCTGATGTGCTTATCAACCAGGCTCACCACCTGGATAAGGTTGCTGTTGCCCACTGAGGGAAAGGAGTGTGGAAGTGGTAGTGAGCTGTAGTGTGCTGTCCTAACTACCTAACCTACTAGATTAGCTTTTTTTTAAAAGCTGATAATTGATAATAATGCACATAAAAAACACTTAAAACAAATTTGTCACTAAGCGCCATGGCAACGATGTAAAAAAAAAGTAATTAGAAAATGGGTTATTAGACATTAAAAGTAGTAGCAGACAAATATTTGACTAAAATCAGCTCCCTTGTTATTGTTTCATAAACTTTGATTTGCTGTTATATTTCAGTGACGAGGAGCCAATAGAGGTGCATTAAAAGAGATGTGTAAGTACGATTTATATTCTTTGCATATTTGGCATTTGAAGCCATTTTCATTGATTCGTCTAAAAATATATGTGCATCAGAACTAACTTCCAGTTAGTATTAATACTTAAAGTTATTGTACTTACACAGTCATAAGAGTCAGTTAGTTAATTTGCTCTCTAATATATTTAATTTCTACACAGATTACTATGTACCCCATTCTCTGGAATATTGTGGCATTTTTTTGTATTTAGCGCCGAGGCAGCAGCTACTCTTTCTTGGGTCCAAACACATTAGGGCACTTACATTGCATATAAAACAAAAGGTAAAAAAATAATAACATTATTACACCGCTACATATCTACAATACAAAATGTATAATACCACCATACAACAATATTACAATGTATGTGTGTCTTCACAGTCCCCGCTGTTCCATAAGGTATATTTTTATCTGTTTTTTTTTAATCTGATTCTACTGCTTGCTGTGTGAAGAGACTGTGAAGAGACTTCTTGCTCTTGTGGCATGTCTTGTGGAGTATGCATGGGTGTTTGAGCTGTGTGCTAGTAGTTTAAACAGACAGCTCAGTGCATTCAGCTTGTCAACACTTCTTACAAAAACAAGTAGTGATGAAATCAATCTCTCCTCCACTTTGAGCCATGAGAGATTGACATGCATATCATTATGCATGTCATGCATGGGGTGGCAGGGTAGCCTAGTGGTTAGAGCGTTGGACTAGCAACCGGAAGGTTGCAAGTTCAATCCCCCGAGCTGACAAGGTACAAATCTCTCGTTCTGCCCCTGAACAGGCAGTTAACCCACTGTTCCTAGGCCGTCATTGAAAATAAGAATTTGTTCTTAACTGACTTGCCTAGTTAAAAAAATAATACGAATTTTGGCTCCCTGTTTTAATAGCCAGCCGTGTTGCCCTGTTCTGAGCCAATTTTCATTTTCCTAAGTCCCCCTTTGTGGCACCTGACCACACGACTGAACAGTAATCCAGGTGCAACAAAACTAGCACTTGTAGGACCTGCCGGACCTGCCTTGTCGTTAAGAAGGCAGAGCAGAACTTTATTATGGACAGACTTCTCCCCATCTTAGCTACTGTTGTATCAATATGTTTTGACCATGACAGTTTACAATCCAGGGTTACTCCAAGCCGTTTAGTCACCTCAACCTGATCTATTTCGACATTATTCATTACAAGATTTAGTTGAGGTTTAGTGAATGATTTGTCCCAAATACAATGCTTAGGTATTAGTGATGAAGGAAGTGAATAGGAATCTGACATCCACCATGCAGAGTTATGAGTGCAAGCATAGCACACTACTTATTCTGGAGAAATGTCTATGCTGTATGACTTCAACTACTATAAAGACCCTGCCTCGTTTTGTGTTGGCCTACAGTACCCTCCCCATATCCCATCACCTCCAATGCAGGATAAGCATTCTGGTAGTTTGGAACTCCTGTCTGGAGAGCAACATCTTAAATGGAATGCAATCAGGTTTTAGGTCTGGCCACAGCACTGTTTCAGCAACATTGAAGGTTTTAAATGACATCCACTGTGCTCTTGATAAGAAGTTGTGTGTCTGTCTTTATTGATTTGTCGAAGGCTTTTGACACCGTGGACCATGCTGTAAAGGTTAAAATGCAAAGGTTAAAATGGTGTGGAATTACTGGTCATGCTCTAGATTGGTTTATAAATTATCTATCAAATCGTAGACAATGTGTAATGGCGGATGGTTGTAAATCTGAGTCCATAGAGGTGTGCTCAGGTGTTCCGCAAGGTTCTATTTTGGCCCACTGTTGTTCATTTTGTATATCAACAACATTGGGGATCTTATTGAAACAGCGGATGTTCATTTTTATGCAGATGATACTGTTCTTTATTCAAGTGGTAGTAGTTTATCTTCAGCTTTTGAAAATGCCCAAAGAACATTTAACATCATACAACAGAATCTGATTTAAAGCTGGTACTAAATTCGGGTAAAACAAAATGCATGGTATTTTCAAATGCCAGGCATATTACTAATCATATCATTGCTACATTGGCTGGACATACTATAGAGCAAATTAAAGTCTACAAATATTTGGGTGTGTGGGTTGATGATATGCTGAGCTTCACTGTGCATGTAGAGAACTTGATAAGGAAGCTCAAGCTGAGAATAGGTTTTTATTACCGGCATAAGGCTTGTTTTTCTTTTGAGGCCAGGAAGGAGCTGGTACGATGTACATTACTGGCGGTTTTAGATTTTAGTGATGTTATACACTGCTCAAAAAAAATAAAGGGAACACTAAAATAACACATCCTAGATCTGAATGAATGAAATATTTTTGTTAAATACTTTTTTCTTTACATAGTTGAATGTGCTGACAACAAAATCACAGAAAAATTATCAATGGAAATCAAATTTATCAACCCATGGAGGTCTGGATTTGGAGTCACACTTAAAATTAAAGTGGAAAACCACACTACAGGCGGATCCAACTTTGATGTAATGTCCTTAAAACAAGTCAAAATGAGGCTCAGTAGTGTGTGTGGCATCCACGTGCCTGTATGACCTCCCTACAACGCCTGGGCATGCTCCTGATGAGGTGGCGGATGGTCTCCTGAGGGATCTCCTCCCAGACCTGGACTAAAGCATCTGCCAACTCCTGGACAGTCTGTGGTGCAACGTGGCGTTTAGTGGATGGAGCGAGACATGATGTCCCAGATGTGCTCAATTGGATTCAGGTCTGGGAAACGGGCGGGCCAGTCCATAGCATCAATGCCTTCCTCTTGCAGGAACTGCTGACACACTCCAGCCACATGAGGTCTAGCATTGTCTTGCATTAGGAGGAACCCAGGGCCAACCGCACCAGCATATGGTCTCACAAGGGTCTGAGTATCTCATCTCGGTACCTAATGGCAGTCAGGCTACCTCTGGCGAGCACATGGAGGGCTGTGCGGCCCCCCCAAAGAAATGCCACCCCACACCATGACTGACCCACCGCCAAACCGGGCATGCTGGAGAATATTGCAGGCAGCAGAATGTTCTCCACGGCGTCTCCAGACTGTCACGAACCTGCTTTCATCTGTGAAGAGCACAGGGCGCCAGTGGTGAATTTGCCAATCTTGGTGTTCTCTGGCAAATGCCAAACGTCCTGCACGGTGTTGGGCTGTAAGCACAACCCCCACCTGTGGACGTCGGGCCCTCATACCACCCTCATGGAGTCTGTTTCTGACCGTTTGAGCAGACACATGCACATTTGTGGCCTGCTGGAGGTAGCGGAGGTAGCGGTCCTGCTGCTGGGTTGTTGCCCTCCTACGGCCTCCTCCACGTCTCCTGATGTACTGGCCTGTCTCCTGGTAGCGCCTCCATGCTCTGGACACTACGATGACAGATACAGAAAACCTTCTTGCCACAGCTCGCATTGATGTTCCATCCTGAATGAGCTGCACTACCTGAGCCACTTGTGTGGGTTGTAAACTCCGTCTCATGCTACCACTAGAGTGAAAGCACCGCCAACATTCAAAAGTGACCAAAACATCAGCCAGGAAGCATAGGAACTGAGAAGTGGTCTGTGGTCACCACCTGCAGAACCACTCCTTTATTGGGGGTGTCTTGCTAATTGCCTATAATTTCCACCTTGTCTATTCCATTTGCACAACAGCATGTGACATTTATTGTCAATCAGTGTTGCTTCCTAAGTGGACAGTTTGATTTCACACAAGTGTGATTGACTTGGAGTTACATTGTGTTGTTTAAGTGTTCCCTTTATTTTTTTGAGCAGTGTATATATGCAGGCCTCAACCACTACCCTGAGAGCACTTGATTCAGTGTATCATGCAGCCCTCAGGTTCATTACAAATCAAAAACGTCTAACACATCATTGTGATCTCTACAGCGCTGTTGGCTGGTCGTCATTGACCTTGCGTAGGCTTAAACACTGGTATACACTGATTTATAAAGCCATATTGGGTAAAATACAATTTTCTCTGTTCTTTTTTAGTCAGGTCGGTAAATAAATATAAATTACTGTCCCATTCTCATTTGCTTCGAACAGTACCAAAACTTAGAACAGGTGATGGTAGAAATAGTTTTAGTTACTTACAGTGCCTTGCGAAAGTATTTGGCCCCCTTGAACTTTGCGACCTTTTGCCACATTTCAGGCTTCAAACATAAAGATATAAAACAGTATTTTTTTGTGAAGAATCAACAACAAGTGGGACACAATCATGAAGTGGAACGACATTTATTGGATATTTCAAACTTTTTTAACAATTCTAAAGACTGAAAAATTGGGTGTGCAAAATTATTCAGCCCCTTTACTTTCAGTGCAGCAAACTCTCTCCAGAATTTCAGTGAGGATCTCTGAATGATCGAATGTTGACCTAAATGACTAATGATGATAAATACAATCCACCTGTGTGTAATCAAGTCTCCGTATAAATGCACCTGCACTGTGATAGTCTCAGAGGTCCGTTAAAAGCGCAGAGAGCATCATGAAGAACAAGGAACACACCAGGCAGGTCCGAGATACTGTTGTGAGGAAGTTTAAAGCCGGATTTGGATACAAAAATATTTCCCAAGCTTTAAACATCCCAAGGAGCACTGTGCAAGCGATAATATTGAAATGAAAGGAGTATCAGACCACTGCAAATCTACCAAGACCTGGCCGTCCCTCTAAACTTTCAGCTCATACAAGGAGAAGACTGATCAGAGATGCAGCCAAGAGGCCCATGATCACTCTGGATGAACTGCAGAGATCTACAGCTGAGGTGGGAGACTCTGTCCATAGGACAACAATCAGTCGTATATTGCACAAATCTGGCCTTTATGGAAGAGTGGCAAGAAGAAAGCCATTTCTTAAAGATATCCATAAAAAGTGTAGTTTAAAGTTTGCCACAAGCCACCTGGGAGACACACCAAACATGTGGAAGAAGGTGCTCTGGTCAGATGAAACCAAAATTGAACCTTTTGGCAACAATGCAAAACGTTATGTTTGGCGTAAAAGCAACACAGCTCATCAACCTGAACACACCATCCCCACTGTCAAACATGGTGGTGGCAGCATCATGGTTTGGGCCTGCTTTTCTTCAGCAGGGACAGGGAAGATGGTTAAAATTGATGGGAAGATGGATGGAGCCAAATACAGGACCATTCTGGAAGAGAACCTGATGGAGTCTGCAAAAGACCTGAGACTGGGACGGAGATTTGTCTTCCAACAAGACAATGATTCAAAACATAAAGCAAAATCTACAATGGAATGGTTCAAAAATAAACATATCCAGGTGTTAGAATGGCCAAGTCAAAGTCCAGACCTGAATCCAATTGAGAATCTGTGGAAAGAACTGAAAACTGCTGTTCACAAATGCTCTCCATCCAACCTCACTGAGCTCGAGCTGTTTTGCAAGGAGGAATGGGAAAATTTTTCAGTCTCTCGATGTGCAAAACTGATAGAGACATACCCCAAGCGACTTACAGCTGTAATCGCAGCAAAAGGTGGCGCTACAAACTATTAACTTAAGGGGGCTGAATAATTTTGCACGCCCAATTTTTCAGTTTTTGATTTGTTAAAAAAGTTTGAAATATCCAATAAATGTCGTTCCACTTCATGATTGTGTCCCACTTGTTGTTGATTCTTCACAAAAAAATACAGTTTTATATCTTTATGTTTGAAGCCTGAAATGTGGCAAAAGGTCGCAAAGTTCAAGGGGGCCGAATACTTTCGCAAGGCACTGTAGCTCCATGGTCCTGGAATTCTCTCCTGAACATTTAAAATATTGCTGATCTAGTTTCGTTGGTGGAGTTTAAACACTTGATCGATATCACAGAAGAGTGTAATGGTCTTTAGGACAGCTGTTTTTAGTCAAGAGTTTTGTGTTTTTAACGGAATATGTCATTGTTGTACTGTATGTGTGTTTTTTATAGTTGTTTAATGTTGTGTTAGTGTATGTAAGTTGTTTTGTCTGAAACATTGGTGCCTCTGCTGCTATTGGACCAGGTCTCTATTGGAAAAGAGATGTTATCTCAATGAGAAAAACCTGTATAAATATAGGTAAAATAAAAAATAATTTAAAAAATGAGAACAGTAGGACACCCACAACTCTGGACTTCCGGCGCCGACAGAGATGGCCGCCTCGCTTCGCGTTCCTAGGAAACTATGCAGTTTTTTGTTTTTTTACGTGTTATTTCTTACATTAGTACCCCAGGTCATCTTAGGTTTCATTACATACAGTCGAGAAGAACTACTGAATATAAGATCAGCGTCAACTCACCATCAGTACGACCAAGAATTTTTTTCGCGACGCGGATCCTGTGTTCTGCCTTACAAACAGGACAACGGAGTGGATCCCATGCAGCGACCCAAAAAAACGACTCCGAAAAAGAGGGAAACGAGGCGGTCTTCTGGTCAGACTCCGGAGACGGGCACACCGTGCACCACTCCCTAGCATTCTTCTTGCCAATGTCCAGTCTCTTGACAACAAGGTTGATGAAATCCGAGCAAGGGTAGCATTCCAGAGGGACATCAGAGACTGTAACGTTCTTTGCTTCACGGAAACATGGCTCACTGGAGAGACGCTATCCGAGGCGGTTTAGCCAACGGGTTTCTCCACGCATCGCGCCGACAGAAACAAACATCTTTCTGGTAAGAAGAGGGGCGGGGGCGTATGCCTTATGGCTAACGAGACATGGTGTGATGAAAGAAACATACAGGAACTCAAATCCTTCTGTTCACCTGATTTAGAATTCCTCACAATCAAATGTAGACCGCATTATCTACCAAGATAATTCTCTTCGATTATAATCACAGCCGTATATATCCCCCCCCCAAGCAGACACATCGATGGCTCTGAACGAACTTTATTTTTGCAAACTGGAAACCATTTATCTGGAGGCTGCATTCATTGTAGCTGGGGATTTTAACAAGGCTGAAAACAAGACTCCCTAAATTTTATCAGCATATCGATTGCGCAACCAGGGGTGGAAAGACCTTGGACCATTGTTACTCTAACTTCCGCGACGCATATAAGGCCCTGCCCCGCCCCCCTTTCGGAAAAGCTGACCACGACTCCATTTTGTTGATCCCTGCCTACAGACAGAAACTAAAACAAGAGGCTCCCACGCTGAGGTCTGTCCAACGCTGGTCCGACCAAGCTGACTCCACACTCCAAGACTGCTTCCATCACGTGGACTGGGATATGTTTCGTATTGCGTCAGATAACAATATTGACGAATATGCTGATTCGGTGTGCGAGTTCATTAGAACGTGCGTTGAAGATGTCGTTCCCATAGCAACGATTAAAACATTCCCTAACCAGAAACCGTGGATTGATGGCAGCATTCGCGTGAAACTGAAAGCGCGAACCACTGCTTTTAATCAGGGCAAGGTGTCTGGTAACATGACCGAATACAAACAGTGCAGCTATTCCCTCCGCAAGGCTATCAAACAAGCTAAGCGTCAGTACAGAGACAAAGTAGAATCTCAATTCAACGGCTCAGACACAAGAGGCATGTGGCAGGGTCTACAGTCAATCACGGACTACAGGAAGAAATCCAGCCCAGTCACGGACCAGGATGTCTTGCTCCCAGGCAGACTAAATAACTTTTTTGCCCGCTTTGAGGACAATACAGTGCCACTGACACGGCCTGCAACTAAAACTTGCGGTCTCTCCTTCACTGCAGCCGAGGTGAGTAAGACATTTAAACGTGTTAACCCTCGCAAGGCTGCAGGCCCAGACGGCATCCCCAGCCGCGCCCTCAGAGCATGCGCAGACCAGCTGGCCGGTGTGTTTACGGACATATTCAATCAATCCCTATACCAGCCTGCTGTTCCCACATGCTTCAAGAGGGCCACCATTGTTCCTGTTCCCAAGAAAGCTAAGGTAACTGAGCTAAACGACTAACACCCCGTAGCACTCACTTCCGTCATCATGAAGTGCTTTGAGAGACTAGTCAAGGACCATATCACCTCCACCCTACCTGACACCCTAGACCCACTCCAATTTGCTTACCGCCCAAATAGGTCCACAGACGATGCAATCTCAACCACACTGCACACTGCCCTAACCCATCTGGACAAGAGGAATACCTATGTCAGAATGCTGTTCATCGACTACAGCTCGGCATTCAACACCATAGTACCCTCCAAGCTCGTCATCAAGCTCGAGACCCTGGGTCTCGACCCCGCCCTGTGCAACTGGGTACTGGACTTCCTGACGGGCCGCCCCCAGGTGGTGAGGGTAGGCAACAACATCTCCTCCCCGCTGATCCTCAACACTGGGGCCCCACAAGGGTGCGTTCTGAGCCCTCTCCTGTACTCCCTGTTCACCCACGACTGCGTGGCCACGCACGCCTCCAACTCAATCATCAAGTTTGCGGATGACACAACAGTGGTAGGCTTGATTACCAACAACGTCGAGACGGCCTACAGGGAGGAGGTGAGGGCCCTCGGAGTGTGGTGTCAGGAAAATAACCTCACACTCAACGTCAACAAAACTAAGGAGATGATTGTGGACTTCAGGAAACAGCAGAGGGAACACCCCCCTATCCACATCGATGGAACAGTAGTGGAGAGGGTAGCAAGTTTTAAGTTCCTCGGCATACACATCACAGACAAACTGAATTGGTCCACTCACACAGACAGCATCGTGAAGAAGGCGCAGCAGCGCCTCTTCAACCTCAGGAGGCTGAAGAAATTCGGCTTGTCACCAAAAGCACTCACAAACTTCTACAGATGCACAATCGAGAGCATCCTGGCGGGCTGTATCACCGCCTGGTACGGCCACCACTAACATTGAGTGGCTGCTGCCAACACACTGACACTGACTCAACTCCAGCCACTTTAATAATGGGAATTGATGGGAAATGATGTAAATATATCACTAGCCACTTTAAACAATGCTACCTTATATAATGTTACTTACCCTACATTATTAATCTCATATGCATACGTATATACTGTACTCTATATCATCAACTGCATCCTTATGTAATACATGTATCACTAGCCACTTTAACTATGCCACTTTGTTTACATACTCATCTCATATGTATATACTGTACTCGATACCATCTACTGTATCTTGCCTATGCTGCTCTGTACCATCACTCATTCATATATCCTTATGTACATATTCTTTATCCCCTTACACTGTGTATAAGACAGTAGTTTTGGAATTGTTAGTTAGATTACTTGTTGGTTATTACTGCATTGTCGGAACTAGAAGCACAAGCATTTCGCTACACTCGCATTAACATCTGCTAACCATGTGTATGTGACAAATAAAATTTGATTTGATTTGATCTCCCACTAGCTTTTCCAGTCTTCTGAAAAAGTCTGAGAGCATCGTTTGGGGGGTCATCTGGAGGGCAGTGAAGGATTTACATTTGAGTAATTTAGCAGACGCTTATCCAAAGCAATTAGGGTTAAATGCCTTGCCCGAGGGCACATCAGTTTTTTTGCACCTTGTCAGCTCTGCCATTCAAACCAGCAACCTTTCAGTTACTGACCCAATGCTCTAACCGCTAGGCTACCTGCCACCCTATGATGTTACTAATATGTCAGAGGAGACAAAATACAAAACAAAACAAAGTGAGTAGAGAGCCCAGGGATGTCAATGCTATTATGGAGGCTGGCCCTAAACTCAACAATGCTGAGAACATAATTGATGTACATAGGGCACAAACAAGACAGAGAGTACATATGAAAGCGATCTTGACAGTTCTGATAGGGAGGCGAGCCCCTGCCAACATGTATGTCCCATAAGCATGTCCAGGACAAACTTGATGTCCAATGAGCTGGTAAACCATGCTGGAGAAGGTTAGCTCTATGATTGCCAAGGAGGGAATTGAGGTAATGGAGTTTGAGAAATCCATCCAGTCATCTAGCAAGTCATCCAGCCAATCATCCTGTTCCTTTGACCTCAGACGAGGCACTTTGTTGTGTGTCAGGTGGCCAGGCCCACCACCGAGGGCAGAGGAGGACTCCAGCTCTGATTGCAAGATTCTGGGCGGACATTCCTCCAATATGACCTCTCCTACACCCCTAGCATTGAAAGAAGAACTGACACTCAGTGAGATTGAACCTTGTGCTGATGAAATCATCAGTGTTATCTTGCAGAACATTGAGTAAAATACTGAGGACGAAGGTGTAAGTGAACTGAAGAATGAGCCTATGAAAATCAGACAAGTGACACCACACAGACATTGGTAGCGATCTTCTGTTGTCAGGCTTCCAAATATGCCATCATGCAGTCAAGGTAGCTCACAGTATATTCCAGAAGATCAAAATGCATCCTGTCAAGATAGATCAGAGCGATATCCAGACAGGGGTGGACAGCAAAGAGCAGGTGGATGGCATCCTTGTTCTAGAGATTGTTGAAACTGCATTGGAGAAGCTGGATGATCATGTGAGGAGGGATTCCTCTGAGACAGATGCTTCTAATAGGAGCCGAGGAATATCAGAGAACTTCTAACTAAAGATGAAAAGGATCTCAATTAAGCCAGTCAGGGCTGTCCTCGAAAAGGTTGTGGCAAGATTTGGCAGCTCTAGTGAAGACACCCCATCGCTGAACTTCCATACAACCACTACAGCCCAAAAGTTTCCGTGTGTGCTGTAAGGAGTTGGAGAGTGCTCTCTTCTTTGGCTGCCGATATCATATCTGTGGTCCTGAATAAGCTCATGGAGACCTCTGGTGGTAAAACAGCTGCTTGCTCAAGTCAGATGGAGATCAAGAACCTTGTCTGAGCATTGTCTTCCAAAAACCCAGAATCTCTTCCGACAGATTCAGGGTCTCAAATTGAATTGGTGTCAGAGGAAATACTTCAAAATATTGTTGGAAAGCTAAAAAAAAAAAGATAATCAGACAGGAGTTTGAGTAATTCAGGGGAACAAATAGAGTTTGGTTTTCCATGTGAAGCTCAGGATTTTGTTGAAGAAATCTTACAGACACAGTCCAGGGTCAGACATTAGTCAGTATGGGCCAAAGGCAATTGGCCATGTTTCCTCCTCTATTTCTTAGACATTCAAACACACAAGTGAGACTCACCTCCATAAAGACAATGTAAAGACACCTAGTAAACATCACGTCACCATTGGGAATGAGACCCTGGTCTCAATTGGGCTACCCTAAATAAATAAAAGTTTATAAATAAAACAGATCACCTGCTCTCTAATTCCCTGCGTGACTAGCACAGAGCTGGCCAAATTCCGTGACTCGCTGTCAAAGTCAGCTACGTCTCTTCTGAAGGAGACATATGGTGAGCGATCCACAAACCTCAAGATGGAAAGGGAACTTCCAGCCTGCATCTCATATCAAAGATTTGAAAACCTGGTGATACAGCCTTACATGTATGTAAAATAACCAGGTTTTACAGCCTTATGTAAATAGCATAGACATCATTGTACCGAGAGTTACAGTAGAGGCGTTGTTCCCTATTGCACATGGACACACAAAGGAGTGTAACCAGGAAGCTCAACATCCTTTGTCTGAAGTCAAGACTAAGACAATACCTCAAACAATGCAGTGCCCCTGAGAACAAACGGACCTTGGCCCTTGACACTGATTGCAGTCGTACTACAGATACCTGTCAGCGAAACTACATGCAAAGCTGCCAATATCCTCCATGTACTTACTCAAATCCACAGTGGAGAAGTTTGTGAAGGTGATGGATCAGTGCAAGCTACCGGACATCCTCTCATGTCAGTCAGAGTAGGGAGTGCTTTGAGCGAAATGCAGCCTTCCTAGAGTGGTGACGCTGAGCTGATGATCAGTCTGGACTTCAGGCATCAGGGGAGGAGCTGAAGATGAACACAAAGAGCTCAATGATTCATCACCTTCACTCTGTGATGTTGTGACCAAGTCTATGATTTGCTGTGGGATAACTCTCCCCAGGCCTCAACAAGCAACACAGGTAAGTCCACAACTATCATCTTATTTAAAAGGTAAAAAGTTAGGGCCTCTCTTGGCGAGGCACTTTTCTGACCAACCAAATTATATTATTACATAGGCCTACCACAGCTTCAGTTTTTGTAGAGCAAATGTATCCTTTATGGAGAGGGTTGGTGGGTGCTGCTATTTTTCCTATTTCACACATGTACAAGTGTGTATCAATACGCATGTGTGAATTGGAAATTTGCTTTTTGCATATCCCTCGGAGAGTGGGTTCACAGACTTGAGCGTATTTACTCACATTAACCTTTACTAATAAGTACAGAATGAATTCCCTCAATAGAAATTAGATATTTAAGTATGAGAATAAAATATCTATTAGCACCTGTCCATGTTAATAATTTGTAGTCTATGCTTTTATGATTCATGTTATGTAGGTGTTAAAATAGGCTGCTTTTGTGGAATGGAAGTTACCTGAAAAACATCAAACGTTGTGAGCATTGAGCAGTAAATGATCACAAAAAAAACAGTGTGCATTGATCAGTAGTAATTACATTTTTATTCAATTAAGGCTACAATGTTATTTCCTATAAACTATTTGGTTAATCAAAAATATACTTAAAAAATGAAACTGGTAGTTTATTTGAAAGTGACCAAAGAGATTCTGGGTCAATTCAGATGCATTATTACATCATGTGCACTTGTACCATAAAGATAGTGACTGTTACATCACTATTACATCATAGAAGTGGTTTGTCAGTGTGGCATTATTATAACAGAGAGTGATGATTATCAATAACTGGATCATTTTTTCCTGAGGGTAAGAGAAACGTATCCACTGAAGACCTTTTTCAAACAAAATAGAAATAGAAGCTATCGCATCCGCAATATTGTCATGATCTGTACACTAGTCATGTTAAAGAAGATTATTGGCTTGGTGGTCATTCTTTGGCCAGTCACAGAGATACTCAATTGACAAAAATGACTGACTGGCCATTTGGTCACCATGTTGTAGGACTTCAACACCACAGATTATGTTTAACTTACCCCTGTGTTTTTCAGATGTGAAAAGGATCATGTGGTCTAAATGTGTGAAACCTGAACTTCCCTGGCACAGTAAGGCTGCCAGCAGTGTGAGAAGGTCTTTTGGGAAGATGTCACCAGTCAAGACCGCTGTGCACACTGAACAGGAGCCTCACATCAAAGCCACCCAGAATGAGGGAAAACCCAGCCAGTCACAGGCCAAACACCATGAGACACCTGTATGGGCCCAGAGAGCCAAGGAGCAAATTAAAAGTGCATTGAAGCCCCTGGAATCACCAGCCAATAAGGAGCCAACCTTAACAACTGCACCACAAACACCTGAGTGTAGCAACAAGGCAGGATGGTTTAATGTACTTGAGAACCAGCCCAGGACAAAGTCAGCCCGGCAGAGTGTGAGGGTCCATCAGATGACACCAGATGACGTCAGTCTATTTTATTTGATTGAGAATCAACACGCTCAGCAAGTTGAAACAATTGAAGATATTGTGACCTGCTTAATAGGCGAAATCTATTATGATGAGACAGGTACTCAACTAGACACCCCCATTCCTGGCCTGAGTGAAACAGCTTTGGACCTCATTGATAATGTGGTTGATGAGTTAAATAACACCCCAAGTGACCTGTTTGGTTTACATACCGACGAGTCTCTGGTCCTCCCATCTAGTTATAAACATCAGGTGGCCAAGAGTGTTCACAAAGAATTGCTTTCCTGCACTGGTTCCCAAGAAAGCTTGTGGAAGGCTGTATCATCGGGACACATGGTGAAAGAGATTGCCAGCTCAATCTCTCTGGAGGTGTCCAAAGTAACCAGCAAGATTGGGGCTGTCTATCACACTAGTGTCGATCACACTGATAATCCAATCTCACCCGGCCCCAGAACAGACACAAATGCTTCCTGGGAGTCCTGTGCAGCCTCAGACATCTCTGAAGATCTTGTCCTCAGAATCCTATACTTCATATCATACTGTCGGTCACCAGACAGCACCTGGAATGGGCCACAGAGCCGATGCTCCACTGACATGACCGGAGATCTCATGGATGCAGTCATGGTGGAGCTCTTCACTAACACAGCCATGCTGACGATTCCAGTAGGTGAGCACCAGAAAAAATGGTGCAAACCCTCCCCTACAGATCTGGAGAAAGCTGCCAGATTAGTGTATAAGAAGATGGTAAAGGAAACTGGCTCAGCTGAGGCTTTGCAAGACGCTCTCAAGCTCAAAAGGAAGTGTGTAGTCACAGCACTGGCTGACGTAGTGGCAAAGCAAGTGTACAAGCTCTTCTCAGAAGAGGAGTCAGACTCCACATATCTCCCAGACCAAACCAGCCACAAAGATGACTGCCCTGTTACAAGCCACAGTAACAGACAACTCACACCTGAGCTTGCTGCTGCTCAATCTGCCAGTGAGTGCATAGTGAACTGCAAGGCTGTGTGGGAGATCATCTCCAGACTGCTGCAGGAGATTTGTCCTAACGTGCCCATGGATGAAAAGCCCCAACTTTATGCTCAGGATCTTTTTCATAGTGCTATAAATAAGATGTCTGAGTCTCCAGGGGTAGCAGTATGTGCTGATGAGACTATCTGTGACGTCTGCCGCCATCCACAGGCCATTGAGTTAATCTGCGGCCGTGTTCTGGAGTGCCTGCAATATCAGATTAACCTAATGGGCTACAATTTAAGCTCTGCCCTGGATGCTCAAGATGAGGCTCTCAGCTACTTTATTGTTGCTCATCTTGTGCAAGAGACCCTGCTGTTGATCTCAAATCAGACCAATGGCAGCTCCCCTGAAGTAGACTCAGGTTCCCACCATCAACCTGAGAGTCAAACACAACCATGTGTAGTGAGCAGCAAAGTAAATTATGAAGATTGGCCCACTTGTCAGTCAAACATCACTGTACCAAAGGGCCATTCCACCATTTCTGCAACCAATGGCTTGTCATCTAGGGCTTGCCTTTCCACTGTTTCTGCAACCAAGGGCCTACCACAGATGCCAGGTCAAACATACACTGGCAGAAGAAGGCACACAGTCCTGAGTGTGAAAATAAAAAAGGTACAGTAGGTGCTTATGCAGTAAATATAAATTTCATTTCAAATATACATTTCACTGGTGACTTCATGTTTATTTGACTTAAAATCTCATACACTTTATTTTATGCAGTTTAGTAGACATTATTTCACAGCTGAAGGATTTAACCATGGGTTTGTATGTCAATACAGCACTCTCACAGAGGAATTCATATCACACCATCAGAAAGGATAATTCGGTTGAAGGAAATGCAGAGGGAGTCATCTTCTGAGGTCTCATCAGGTTTGAACCATCTATTTGCTTTCAACAAGTTTATCTCTACTTCTTAAGGAATAATATTCTGGTAAATTGTAGTAGAAAGTATTGACTGTCTAATTATATTCTCAGTTTCAGTGGAGATGTTTTCTGAAAGCCATGGACACAGAAGAGGGTGTTTTGGATGGCTCCTCTCTAAGCTTATGTGCACTGAAGACATCCACTGGTTCGAGTAATGTTTGAGTGTAACCAAACATTCAAACCTAAGGTGGAGGAATGTAAATAAATCAAAGCAAGCCTACTTTGACCTATTATTGTGATTCAGTAACAGGTGATTCACCGTGGTTTCAGTAAGTCATAGAATTTCCATTATACTGTATGTATAGTCATTTCGGCTGCCGACCTTCCATAGCTAGCTAAGTATATGACACAAACATTATTTGCTGGTTTGAATGACGCCTGAACAACAGCATAGCATATTATGAATACGGTGCCAGAAACATTCCATTTAAAAACCTACAGTGACTTCAGAAAGTATTCACACATTTCATTATATTGTAACGACCCTGGGTTTAAATGCATGAGCATGCTTTTGCAGCACAGTCGATAGCGCGCCGGACCTCAGACTAGAAGGTCGAGGGTTCGAGACCTGCTCCTGCTGTTGCATTACAATATGTATAGTCATTTCGGCTGCCGACCTTCCACAGCTAGCTAAGTATATGAAGCAAAGATTATTTGTTGGTTTGAACAACAGTATAGCCTATTATGAACACAGTGCCAGAAACATTCCATAAAAAAATATACAGTGCCTTCAGAAAGTATTCTCACTAGAACAATAACCTAAAATGCACAATCAAATCTACACCGGAGTTGCTTGCCAAGAAACACTGAATGTTCATGAGTGGCATAGTTACAGTTTATACTTAAATCTGCTTGAAGATCTATGGCAAAACCTTGAAATGGTTATCTAGCAATGATCAACAACCAATTTGACAGAGCTTGGAGAAAAAAAATGAAAAAATTATGAAGAAATGTTGCACAATCCAGGTGTGGAAAACTCTTAAGAGACTTACCCAGAAAGACTCACAGCTGTAATCGCTGCCAAAGGTGCTTCTACAAATATGCAAATGAGATATTTCTGTACTTCATTTTCATAATATTTGCAAAAAAAATGTTTAAACATGTTTTCACTTTGTCATTATGGGGTATTGTGTGTAGAAAACAAACTAGAATTCAGGTTGTAACACAACAAAATGTGAAATAAGTCAAGGGGTACTTTTGGAAGGCACTGTATATTTTGAAATGCTATAAAACGAAGAACAATTAGTGTGACAGCAAAAATTATAATTTTTTATTTGGGGGATGGGGGGAAGGTCTGTTAGAAGTTAGTAGAGCTCTTTTTTATTTTCTTAGTAGAGTTATTATGGTGCGGTGGCATATTGCTGCCAGTCAAATTTGTTTTATGTCATGTCACAAGTAGAGATGAAACGGTATGAAAATTTCATATCATGATTATAGTGACCAAAACTAACAAACAACAAATAAAATTAGCAGCAATATTGCACTTTTTGCATTGTGCATAAACATGAAAATAATAACATTAACATTAAAGATGGCACCATGTGGCCATGAGAGGTAAAAGTTTCCCTAGTGCAGGTTTGAATGAACACAACCTTAAGTAAAGCAAATCAAATGTGCATATAAAAGCAACACAAGCAAAGCAATGTGCATGTAAGAGCAATACAACCATATGTAAACAAATCCAATGTGTAGGTGTTGACATTAAAATAACAACACAAAATATGTAAACAAATGAAATTAACAGCACTGATTGTCTGTCTGTTCTTTCCTTCATAAAGAAATTAGGTGCTTCTGGCCTAACATCCTGTATGTATGCATATTTGTTCACTTGAGATTGAAATGTAAAAATGTCAGCATATATACTTTGTCTGGTTTAAGCAGTGACCTGCAAGGGGAGACAATGTGCCCGCTGGCACTGAACACTCTCTGATGGCACGCTGGTTGCTGGGATGCACAAAAGCTTCCTGGCAACCCTGGCAAGGTGAGAAAGCTCTGATTGCATGGCCCCTCGTTGTTTCATTATATTTACACACACACACACACAGAGTCTATCTTCTGTGTTGCATTTGAGTAATTGCAATGAACCCAACAATTGACACAAATACAGGAGTCTTGTATAGGAGTCTACAGTGTTTCTCCTGTTGGAACACTTTTACAACCAAGTCCACGACTGCCGGATTTTAAATTAACAAAATATGTTGGTTGTGTGACTAAACTACATAACGTGTTATCGTGTGCAATGTGCGGATAAAGCCTGCAGACACGACGTGTAACAGGTGTAAAATATACTTTATGTATTTCACCGAAAATCCCTAATTTATTTCAATGTATTATTTAAAAGTTATTTTGAGAAGTATTACCCTACTTTCAAGAGTGAATTATTTTATTGTATTTATTTAATCTAATTTATGTTAATGTGGTGATGTCATCAACGGGAGCCATGATTTTACTCAGTTTGCTCAGAGCCTGATGAGGGGAGCTATATGTTATGTATGCTCCGGTCTTTTGAATACACATGTTCACAAATGCACAAGAAAAGACAAGCAAAAGTTATATTGTCACTGATTTAGTGTTGCATTACTGTTTACAGTAATATATATTTAGGTGAATGGGAATAATGTTAGAGTGCAACTTTGCATGGCTAACCCAGCTACCGTTAGCTTTGTTGGTCTCTTCAAGGTGCAGGCAGCTTGAGTTTTCTGATGATTTTCTTACAGGTATTCTGCACTGTCTTTTGTCTTTTATAAGGCAAATATACTTGTATGGGAGTCCAGATGGCAGCATTAACGTTTGCCTTGTATTTGTACCCATTCCATGCGCGTATGTTGTGAAATGTGACGATTTTGTATTTCATGTTTAATGTGCCTAGTTAGCTGTCGTTCATTTAAAAAATGGTGTTGCTTCATTAGTATACCTCGGGTATAATGGTAAAATACAAATACATGGTGTGCCGGTCATAGAACAGTCACAGGAGATCATGTCCAAGCTTATGGGGAGAGCTAGAGACATCGTAAAGATAACACTCTGCAGCAATACATCTCTGACACCTCACGAGAACCCTAAAGTGATAATAGATATACTGAAACAGCATTTCAGTGAGTTGACATACTCATCCATCATCCATGCCTCTTACTGAACACTTTGCCAGTATTAGGAGAAAACGTCATGGAGTACTGGATCCGTCTGAACAAGGCAGTAGATGTGGCCGATGAGTGTTTGAGGAGGCAGGGTTGGAGCATCGAGGACTCCAGCCGAGAGGTAAGGATGATGTTTGTGAAACACTGCCCAGATCCTTCTTTCTGCGGTTTTAAAGTTCAAAACAGCTGATAGGTGGACAGCAGCTGAGATACAAGAACTTCTAGAGGAGTATCAGTCTGAAATGATAGCTCAAATGCTGACCAGGTCAATGTGCCCTGCTGCTGTGAGACATGACCACACATGTCCAGATGCCTGTACTTGAAGATGAAGTGCCATCTTGTCCAGTGTCTTCTAGCCAGAGTGAGGTACTTGTGAGGTCACACCCTCTAATCAAACTGAGGGAAACTGCATGCAAACCTTGATAAGCTTACTTGATCGTGTGCTAACGCAGAACACGCAGACAACAGTAAGACTGCAGCACCCACCTAACCAAGGGTACTCTTACAGGAAATATTGCAAGGTGTGTAACGATACAAACCACTATGCTTGCACACTAGAAGGGAGGGTCTGTGTTTGTCATGCCACTGGTAGAAAAATTGTCCGAAGTCTGGGTCTAGATATAGTGAGGAGCCCACACAAGCAACCCATGCAGCAGAGCCGATAAACTAGCAGGCCCGCATTTGGAGGGTGTATATTTTATTTATCTATTTCACCTTTACTTAACCAGGTAGGCTAGTTGAGAACAAGTTCTCATTTGCAACTGCGACCTGGCCAAGATAAAGCAAAGCATTTTGGCACATACAACAACACAGAGTTACACATGGAATAAACAAACACAATCAATAATACAGTAGAAAAATCTATATACAGCATGTGCAAATGAGGTAGGATAAGAGAGGTAAGGCAATAAATAGGCCATGGTGGCGAAGTAATTACAATATAGCAATTAAAAACTGGAATGGTAGAATGTGCAGAAGATGAATGTGCAAGTAGAGATACTGGGGTGCAAAGGAGCAAAAAAAGAAATAACAATATGGGGATGAGGTAGTTGGGTGGGCTATTTACAGATTGGCTATGTACAGGTGCAACGATCTGTTAGCTGCTCTGACAGTTGATGCTTAAAGTTAGAGAGTGAGATATGAGGCTTCAGTGATTGTTGCAGTTCGTTCCAATCATTGGCAGCAGAGAACTGGAAGGAGAGGCGGCCAAAGGAAGAATTGACTTTTAGGGTGACCAGTGAGATATACCTGCTGGAGCGCATGGTGGGTGCTGCTATGGTGACCAGTGAGCTGAGATAAGGCGGGGCTTTACCTAGCAGAGACTTGTAGATGACCTGGAGCCAGTGGGTTTTGCGACGACTATGAAGCGAGGGCCAGCCAACGAGAGCGTACAGGTCGCAGTGGTGGGTAGTATATGGGGCTTTGGTGACAAAACAGATGGCACTGTGGTAGACTGCATCCAATTTGTTGAGTAGAGTGTTGGAGGCTATTTTGTAAATGACATCGCCAAAGTCGAGGATCGGTAGGATGGTCAGTTTTGTGGGTCAAGAGAAACAAACCCTCGAGTGTGACGAAGATTTAGAATGACGATATGTGAACGCATGAAGTGCAGCACCAGAAGGGGTTTGGGTCATAGCGAAGAATATACAAAGAGTAATGCCATTTGTTTGATGCCCCAGTCACTGTAAATAACCAGTTCCAATTGAAAGGGATGCTTGACACCGGCTCCATGGCCTGTACTTTAAGCGAAGCAGCAGAACAAAGAATGCTTGCGGAAAGTATTAGTCTAGAGAAGAAGCCACTATCAGAGCCAGTCATTCTTGTTGATGTAGGGGGGAAAACGGCACAACCAAAATGCATGTATGAAGTTGACCTTAACGTGTATGGAATTAGTTGTTTAGTTCCTGTGCTCATAGTCCCAGGTCAGCATGATGATCTCATTCTCAGTACAAACTTGATAAAGCACTTTATGCATCAAATGAAGGGTACTGACAAGCACTGGAGACTCATATCAGAATGTACATCGCAGCCATAACCTGCAGGTGAATACTTCTTGAACATGATGACTAGCCTGACATGTTGGCAGAGTGAAGAAACGCCCAGAAAAATATCATGCTTAATCATCATCTCTTCAGTAAGCTTGAGAACTTTTTCAAAGTCTCCCCCTGAGTTTTCTCTGAACGTTGAAAAGCTGCTTTTGAGGATTTCAATTAAGCCAATACAGTCCGTCACAGATAACGTAGAGCTTTGTAATCCCTTCGTAGCAAAATCACTAGAGTCAAACAATTTACTTAAACGTGAGTAATAGGAATAAAAACTTATTGTTCTGGATTTGTTGTAAGAGCATCGGCTTCTAATTTGGTTTGTCCACATGCCTCTTGTCCTCTTTGTCCACAAACCTTTAAAATGACATCTAGCAGTAACAGCACTTTACTCACAGACCCTGATTTTGAACTCTACCGTTCATCCGTGGATCTTTCTAGCTCGATACATGGTCTATCGGGATGCAACTCTTTCTGTACTTCTATGAATCGAGCATGTCTGTGAGATCCACTCATAAATGTGTGTAGCTGGTTTACTGTGTCAAACAAAGTACTGTCATGCCCCGATACTTTTGCCGTGGTGCACAGAACTAAATTCAGACGGTGGGAGTAACAATGCACATATACCGCTTGCTTAAATGTTTGCTTTAGTAGGACATGTACCCCTCCTCTGTTCCCTGACATGACTGAAGCGCCATCGAAACAAAAACCCATACACAGAGTGGGATCCAACTCCAGGGGTTGCAACACTTAAAGTATTTTCCTCTTGGTGACTGGCCCAACGCTACCTTCCGCCCCAACTTAACTCATTGGTAAAAAGAAAGACGCATTACAGACACCTTCCGCGTCTGCTGTATAGGTTAGGGATCGACATCCCGCCAACGGCACAGTTGTAAATCGTGCAGCGCCTTGTGTCAAGATTGCAGATTTTAGAGAAACAACAAATGTCAGTACATGCACTGCTCCAAAAAATAAAGGGAACACTAAAATAACACATCCTGGATCTGAATGAAATATTCTTATTAAATACTTTTTTCTTTACATAGTTGAATGTGCTGACAACAAAATCACACAAAAATGATCAATGGAAATCAAATTTATCAACCCATGGAGGTCTGGATTTGGAGTTTGAATGGAGGTCTGGATCTGGATTTGGAGTTTGAGGTCTGGATTTGAATTAAAGTGGAAAACCACACTACAGGCTGATCCAACTTTGATGTAATGTCCTTAAAACAAGTCAAAATGAGGCTCAGTAATGTGTGTGGTCTCCACGTGCCTGTATGACCTCCCTACAACGCCTGGGCATGCTCCTGATGAGGTGGCGGATGGTCTCCTGAGGGATCTCCTCCCAGACCTGGACTAAAGCATCCGCCAACTCCTGGGGACAGTCTGTGGTGTAATGTGGCGTTGGTGGATGGAGCGAGACATGATGTCCCAGATGTGCTCAATTGGATTCAGGTCTGGGGAACGGGCGGGCCAGTCCATAGCATCAATGCCTTCCTCTTGCAGGAACTGCTGACACACTCCAGCCACATGAGGTCTAGGATTGTCTTGTATTAGGAGCAACCCAGGGCCAACCGCACCAGCATATGGTCTCACAAGGGGTCTGAGGATCTCATCTCGGTACCTAATGGCAGTCAGGCTATCTCTGGCGAGCACATGGAGGGCTGTGCGGCCCCCCAAAGAAATGCCACCCCACACCATGACTGACCCACCGCCAAACCGGTCATGCTGGAGGATGTTGCAGGCAGCAGAACATTCTCCACGGCGTCTCCAGACTCTGTCACGTCTGCCACATGTGCAAGTGTGAACCTGCTTTCATCTATGAAGAGCACAGGGCGCCAGTGGCGAATTTGCCAATCTTGGTGTTCTCTGGCAAATGCCAAACATCCTGCACGGTGTTGGTCTGTAAGCACAACCCCCACCTGTGGACGTCGGGCCCTCATAACATGGAGTTTATTTCTGACCGTTTGAGCAGACACATGCACATTTGTGGCCTGCTGGAGGTAATTTTGCAGGGCTCTGGCAGTGCTCCTCCTGCTCCTCCTTGCACAAAGGCGGAGGTAGCGGTCCTGCTGCTGGGTTGTTGCCCTCCTATGGCCTCCTCCACGTCTCCTGATGTACTGGCCTGTCTCCTGGTAGCGCCTCCATGCTCTGGACACTACGCTGACAGACACAGCAAACCTTCTTGCCACAGCTCGCATTGATGTGCCATCCTGGATGAGCTGCACTACCTGAGCCACTTGCTACCACTAGTGAAAGCACCGCCAGCATTCAAAAGTGACCAAAACATCAGCCAGGAAGCATAGGAACTGAGAAGTGGTCTGTGGTCACCACCTGCAGAACCACTCCTTTATTGGGGGCGTCTTGCTAATTGCCTATAATTTCCACCTGTTGTCTATTCCATTTGCACAACAGCATGTGAAATTTATTGTCAATCAGTGTTGCTTCCTAAGTGGACAGCTTGATTTCACAGAAGTGTGATTGACTTGGAGTTACATTGTGTTGTTTAAGTGTTCCCTTTATTTTTTTTGAGCAGTGTATATCCTATAGGACACCATATTTGGTCAGAGAGCGACGCCTTCATGGCACTCAGATGACGCTGGTGGTCTTTACATGAACGACTCTAACTTTGTCAAACAAGCACCAATCGGGGTCAAACAAATCTAGCTAGATAGCCAATGAGCTGAGCTTTATGGGAGTATCCAAAAACCATGTGTCTGTCGCAAAATGTAGGTGCTAACCGTTTGCGACAGCATGCCTTTTCCCTTTTGGACAAAAATTTGAAGAATATTCAGAGGTATGAAAACTGGTTGTTTTGTGAATGTCAAACTTATAATATGGCTACTTATACTGGAAAAGCTAAATCAAAGTCGAAGTATACAGATGTGACGATATTCTTGCAGAAAAGTTAATATGAATGCAACTGTCTCCTTCACGATTTGCCCATATGTAGCTGGGTGACTTCACACTAAATATCATGGAGAATGCTCATACTTCAAGTTATCCGTCTGAAACTTTGCACATACTGCTGCCATCTTTTGGACACCATCGGAATTACCAGAGTGATGACTAGAACTGGGACCTTTCTCTTGCATTTCCAAAGATGGCGGTATTTCTTTGTATTTTCTTCTACCAGCTCTATTGTGTTATTCTCCTACATTCAATTCACATGTCCATGAACTTCAAAGTGTTTCCTTTCAAATGGTACCAAGAATATGCATATCCTTGCTTCAGGGCCGGAGCTACAGGCAGTTAGATTTGGTATGTCATTTTAGGCGAAAATTGGATAAAAAAGGGGTCTATCCCTAAGAAGTTTTAATTAAAGGAACTATGTCCATTCGTCAGGTTAGGACGCCGAGGGATGAAAACACGTTGGTATTTCGGGTACTGGTTCCCCGCAGTTATGTTATTAACGACCGTGAGGGTATGTGTTCGGCAGGCAGATGCAGGAACGCCTCGAAATGCAGGTTGCAGTTGCACACTATTAAGTTTTTTTGGCGGAAGGCAAAGATGCCCACACCGCTTGTTGAGCATTTATCTAGCTAGAACATAATATAAGCTTGTCGTTAATTGTGAAGCAAAGGACTAAATAGTGGATTCTGGCAGTAGCATACAACGAACGATTGTATATATATATATATATGTATGTATGTATGTGTGAGAGACACCGTCAGAAGCTGTTTTGGTGGCGTGTCGATGGCTAGCTAACTAACGTCAGTATGAATGGGAACGCGGTCGCTGTTTTGGCTGCAATGAGCTTGATAATTGGCTAAATAAATTGCTAGAAGAATAGTGATAGTTAGCTAACGTTAACTGGTTTGCTTGCATGGTCGCTTAATGATCTCGTAGCTAGCAGAAATATTCGATTAACGTTAGATAAATACCTAACGTTAGCCAGCCCGGTGGTTAGTAAGCTAACGTAAACAGCTACTGTAGCTAGCTAACTAACTTAATTTGATCACCGGACCCTTTTACATTATGAAAAACTGTGAGTACCAGCAAATTGACCCACGGGGACTTTCAACACCCTCGTCAACGCAACCCTGTACCGAAAATGTGCAGAGGCCTCGGAGAAAATGGGAAGTATTTCCAGGGAAAAATCGTTTTTATTGCGATGGACGGATTATTCTGGCCAGACAAAATGGTATCCTGCCTCTGACACTCGGCCTTATCATTGTCACAAGTGGCCTCTTCTTTGCATTCGAGTAAGTAGCTATGCATCATAATTTTGCTTCGCTTTTGTTTAACTTAATGTTACCAGTCTAGACCGCCATCTAACGTTAGTTGCATAGCTAACTAGGTTGTTAACATTACTTCGTTGAGTAGGCTTCCTCAGTTATTCAAAGTTGCTGACTAGTTAACTAACAGTGAAGCTCAGGGCCATACAGGCTTACCTAAAAATCTCTGTCTTTACTGTAGTTTATTTTGTCTATTTGAATTGAGCTTGTCTCTGGCTCATGTAGATTTTAGGGTTGTACAGTAGGCCTATTAGAATGGGTGTCTCAACCACTCAAGGCCAGGCACCGACAAGCTCTCATATCCACTCTTGTTCTTGCAGTTGCCCATTCCTGGTGACTCACCTGACCGTCTGCATACCTGTGATTGGTGGAGTGTTGTTTGTGTTTGTGGTCACCTCCCTACTGCAGACCAGCTTTACAGACCCTGGAATCCTGCCTAGGACCTTACCAGATGAGGCTGCAGACATTGAGAAGCAGATAGGTAAGATGGATATAGTGTAACAGACTGGGGTGATGGCTGAAGAGCTAGACCAGCTGGGGTATATATGGGATCAACTGTTTCAGTGGTGTTCATAGTACAGATTAATATCCTTCAACGGCATTTGTATTCAGTTAACATTTTGTTTCATATGTGATCTTGTTAATGTCAACAACACAATTGTATTGATGTCAGAGAATCGATCCCTCCCCTGATTCAAGACACCTCAGGTTCCTCCACGTACCACCCCCCTCCGCGCACCAAAGAAATCCTCATTAACCTGCAGGTGGTGAAGCTTAAGTATTGCTTCACCTGCAAGATGTTCCGCCCTCCTCGAACCTCACACTGCAGCATGTGTGACAACTGTGTGGGTAAGGACTGTATGGGTAGTGACTGTTGTTCAAAGTGTCCAAATATACAGTGCCTTGCGAAAGTATTCGGCCCCCTTGAACTTTGCGACCTTTTGCCACATTTCAGGCTTCAAACATAAAGATATAAAACTGTATTTGTGTGAAGAATCAACAACAAGTGGGACACAATCATGAAGTGGAACGACATTTATTGGATATTTCAAACTTTTTTAACAAATCAAAAACTGAAAAATTGGGCGTGCAAAATTATTCAGCCCCCTTAAGTTAATAGTTTGTAGCGCCACCTTTTGCTGCGATTACAGCTGTAAGTCGCTTGGGGTATGTCTCTATCAGTTTTGCACATCGAGAGACTGAAAATTTTTCCCATTCCTCCTTGCAAAACAGCTCGAGCTCAGTGAGGTTGGATGGAGAGCATTTGTGAACAGCAGTTTTCAGTTCTTTCCACAGATTCTCAATTGGATTCAGGTCTGGACTTTGACTTGGCCATTCTAACACCTGGATATGTTTATTTTTGAACCATTCCATTGTAGATTTTGCTTTATGTTTTGAATCATTGTCTTGTTGGAAGACAAATCTCCGTCCCAGTCTCAGGTCTTTTGCAGACTCCATCAGGTTTTCTTCCAGAATGGTCCTGTATTTGGCTCCATCCATCTTCCCATCAATTTTAACCATCTTCCCTGTCCCTGCTGAAGAAAAGCAGGTCCAAACCATGATGCTGCCACCACCATGTTTGACAGTGGGGATGGTGTGTTCAGCTGTGTTGCTTTTACGCCAAACATAACGTTTTGCATTGTTGCCAAAAAGTTCAATTTTGGTTTCATCTGACCAGAGCACCTTCTTCCACATGTTTGGTGTGTCTCCCAGGTGGCTTGTGGCAAACTTTAAACAACACTTTTTATGGATATCTTTAAGAAATGGCTTTCTTCTTGCCACTCTTCCATAAAGGCCAGATTTGTGCAATATATGACTGATTGTTGTCCTATGGACAGAGTCTCCCACCTCAGCTGTAGATCTCTGCAGTTCATCCAGAGTGATCATGGGCCTCTTGGCTGCATCTCTGATCAGTCTTCTCCTTGTATGAGCTGAAAGTTTAGAGGGACGGCCAGGTCTTGGTAGATTTGCAGTGGTCTGATACTCCTTCCATTTCAATATTATCGCTTGCACAGTGCTCCTTGGGATGTTTAAAGCTTGAGAAATCTTTTTGTATCCAAATCCGGCTTTAAACTTCTTCACAACAGTATATCGGACCTGCCTGGTGTGTTCCTTGTTCTTCATGATGCTCTCTGCGCTTTTAACGGACCTCTGAGACTATCACAGTGCAGGTGCATTTATACGGAGACTTGATTACACACAGGTGGATTGTATTTATCATCATTAGTCATTTAGGTCAACATTGGATCATTCAGAGATCCTCACTGAACTTCTGGAGAGAGTTTGCTGCACTGAAAGTAAAGGGGCTGAATAATTTTGCACGCCCAATTTTTCAGTTTTTGATTTGTTAAAAAAGTTTGAAATATCCAATAAATGTCGTTCCACTTCATGATTGTGTCCCACTTGTTGTTGATTCTTCACAAAAAAATACAGTTTTATATCTTTATGTTTGAAGCCTGAAATGTGGCAAAAGGTCGCAAAGTTCAAGGGGGCCGAATACTTTCGCAAGGCACTGTACCATATCTCAATTTTTTTAATGTTCTGCCCTCAGAGCGGTTCGATCACCATTGCCCGTGGGTGGGGAACTGTGTGGGCAAGCGTAACTACCGCTTCTTCTACAGCTTCATAGTCTCTCTCTCCTTCCACACCTCCTTCATCTTCGGTTGTGTTGTCACACACCTCACGCTACGTATGTATGCTCACTCGCAAACAAACACGAATGCACTATGTTTCCTTCCCTGCTGTTCTGTGACAATATTGACTGTGGAGTGTTTGTATTGGGTTGCTGACTTTTTACCTTCCTGTTTTTCAGGATCCCAAGGAGGGAATGGCTTAGTTCTGGCCTTACAGGAGAATCCTGCCAGATATCCTTTTCACACCAAACATTCTCTCTCTCATTACAATCCCTATAGTGACTTGGATGCCCACACTGCTGCTCTTGCTCCTAGCCCAGAGATAGAAGTTGACAAGGATTTTGTTCCTGGTTCTAAGACTTTGGCCTAAGCCCACTAATTCCTAATAGGATCAGTTCCCTGTAGTCCATTCTTCACACACTGGCAATGGTGTAAGCCTGTGGCTTTTAGACAGATGGCAAAACTTCAGAAGCAGGTGTGCAACCTAATGTTGTCACACTGGCTGGCTTGACACATTATGTGGTTTACAATAGTGGGTTTTGTGATTTCTTATAAACCCAGAACAGTTAGTAATATGGTATAATTGCAGTTCAGGGAAACCAGTAGTTAGGCCTTCATGGCTCTGATATTGTGACTGATTGTGATTCCCTAAGATTCACACAATAAGGCCTTCTGATGATCATGTAGCTCTTGTTATTGATAGTCATTGTTGATAACCTTTGCTAGTGTATGTTGAAGCCTTGACAAGCCCTCACTGTGGTTGAACTAGTTATTTGCTTCTTCTCCATTTGGTCTATTCTGGGGCTTTCAGGTTTCCATACATACTTGGTGGCCTTCAACCTCACAACAAATGAAGATGTGAGTACCAACCATAGATCTTGAAAATAGTAGATAGTGATAGCGCTGACATCATCCATGTATTCCTATAGAAAACTCCAGATGGTGTATGAGGCCAGAACTATTTGAATTTGAAGCGCCCCATATTGCTGAATGGCACCAAAAATCGCTAAGGATCATGGTCAACGTAGTTGTTTTCATCCTGCCTGATAGTCAACACATAGCCTGCCGGCCTGTGAATGGTCTGTCAGCACGTGGTCCTGTGTTACGACAAATGTAGTAGTCAGAATGGATCCCTATTTAATACAATATCTCGATTTGTAGCGAACCTTAAAATAATTCAGTAGGGATCGAACTTGATCATGCTAGTTGATCACGCACATTTTAATGTCCAAAACCTCTGTCTAAAAAAGTGTTTGGCCTGTTTTGGCGATGGTAATTTACATAGGTTTTCTAGGGAAGACCAGGGCTTTTGGTACCGCTAGGTTGCTACTCAGGACATAACTCATTACTGCATTGGAGAAATTAGAGGCTTCACAAGTAACTGAAGATTAACTACCTATAATAAACTCAGCAAAAAAAGAAACATCCTCTCACTGTCAACTGGGTTTATTTTCAGCAAATTTATGTGTAAATATTTGTATGAACATAACAAGATTCCACAACTGAGACACAAACTGAACAAGTTCCATAGACATGTGACTAACAGAAATTGAATAATGTGTCCCTGAACAAAGGGGTCAAAATCAAAAGTAACAGTCAGTATCTGGTGTGGCCACCAGCTGCATTAAGTACTGCAGTGCATCTCCTCATGGACTACACAAGATTTGCCAGTTCTTGCTGTGAGATGTTACCCCACTCTTCCACCACCAAGGCACCTGCAAGTTCCTGGACATTTCTGGGGGGAATGGCCCTAGCCCTCACCCTCCAATCCAGCAGGTCCCAGGCGTGCTCAATGGGATTGAGATCCGGGCTTTTCGCTAGGCAATGGCAGAACACTGACATTCCGGTCTTGCAGGAAATCCCACACAGAACGAGCAGTATGACTGGTGGCATTGTCATGCTGGAGGGTCATGGCAGGATGAGCTTGAAGGAAGGGTACCACATGAGGGAGGAGGATGTTTTCCCTGTAACACAGTGTTGAGATTGCCTGCAATGACGTCAAGCTCAGTCCGATGATGCTGTGAGACACCCCCCCAGACCATGGACCCTCCACCTCCAAATCGATCCCGCTCCAGAGTACAGGCCTCGGTGTTACGCTCATTCCTTTGACGATAAATGCGAATCCAACCATCACCCCTGGTGAGACAAAACCACGACTCCTCAGTGAAGAGCACTTTTTGCCAGTCCTGTCTGGTCCAGCGAAGGTGGATTTGTGCCCTTAGGCGATGTTGTTGCCGGTGATATCTGGTGAGGACCTGCCTTACAACAGGCCTACAAGCCCTCAGTCCAGCCTCTCTCAGCCTATTGCGGACAGTCTGAGCACTGATGGAGGGATTGTGCGTTGTAACTCGGTAGTTGTTGCCATCCTGTACCTGTCCCGCAGGTGTAATGTTCGGATGTACCTATCCTGTGCAGATGTTGTTACACGTGGTCTGCCACTGCAAGGATGATCAGCTGTCCGTCCTGTCTCCCTGTAGAGCGTCTCACAGTACGGACATTGCAATTTATTGCCCTGGCCACATCTGCAGTCCTCATGCCTCCTTTCAGCATGCCTAAGGCACGTTCACGCAGATGAGCAGGGACCCTGGGCATCTTTTGGTGTTTTTCAGAGTCAGTAGAAAGGCCTCTATAGTGTCCTAAGTTTTCATAACTGTGACCTTAATTGCCCACCGTCTGTAAGCTGTTAGTGTCCTAACGACCGTTCCACATTTGCATGTTCATTAATTGTTTATGGTTCATTGAACAAGCATGGGAAACAGTGTTTAAACCCTTTACAATGAAGATCTATGAAGTTATTTGGATTTTTACAAGTTATCTTTGAAAGACAGGGTCCTGAAAAAGAGACGTTTATTTTTTTGCTTTATATTTTGTTTATTACACTACACTTACTTTTTTTTGAGGATTGTTTCTCAAAATGGTGAGAGAGACAGAGGTCGAAGATAAGAGTGGTTGGGTGAAAGGGCAGGTGGCAGATTTCAACCTATTCAGACACGGTAGACATTGTGCCGGAGGAAGCGGTTTTCTTGCTAGACCACAAGGCCGCACTATACATTCTATTAACCTAAATATACAGTACTTGAATGTTTGATCCTGCTTGGTCTCCAGACTGCTTCTTAACTTTGTCTTTCCTGTGCAGATAAAAGGCTCCTGGTTGAGTAAAAGAGGTGCAGAGGACTCTGGGAATCCCTACACTTACGACAACATCTTTACCAACTGCTGTGCAACGCTGTGTGGGCCCATGCCCCCCAGGTCAGTATGTATGGCTAAACCCCCACGTCAGTCAAAGTTGCTGCTGTCATATGAAATGTATCTCAGTTCACCCTTTGTTAAACTTTGCTCCCGAGTGGCGCAGCAGTCTAAGGCACTGCATCTCAGTGCAAAAGGCGTCACTACAGTCCCTGGTTTGAATCCAGGCTGTATCACATCCGGCTGTGATTGTGCACCGCCCTATTTGACTCCCAATCGACCCAGCGTCGTCCAGGTTTGGCCGGGGTAGGCTGTCATTGTAAAAAATGATTTGTTCTTAACCTCTCTAGGGTACTTGGAACACTAACGTCCCACTTGACCAAAATCCAGTGAAAGTGCAGGGCGCCAAATTCAAACAGAAATCTCATAATTAAATTCCTCAAACATACATGTATTATACACCATTTTAAAGATAAACTTGTTGTTAATCCCACCACAGTGACCGATTTCAAAAAGGCTTTACGTCAAAATCATACCATGCGATTGTTAGGTACCTAGTCACAAAAAAACAGCAATTTTTCCAGCCAAAGAGTGGAGTCACAAAAAGCAGAAATAGAGAAAATTAATCACTAACCTTTGATCTTCATCAGATGGTACTCATAGGACTTCATGTTACACAATACATGTATGTTTTGTTCGATGAAGTTCATATTTATATCCAAAAGTCTCTGTTTACATTGGCGCGTTTGTATTTTGCCTCCAAAACATCCGGTGAAAGTGCAGAGAGCCACGTCAATTTACAGAAATACTCATCATAAATGTTGATGAAAATACAACTTATGCATGGAATTAAAGATATACTTCTCCTTAATGCAACCGCTGTGTCAGATTTCAAAAAAGCTTTACGGAAAAAGCACACCATGGAATAATCTGAGTACAGCGCTCAGAGACCAAAACAAGCAATACAGATACCCGCTATGTTATGGAGTCAACAAAAGTCAGAAATAGCATTATAAATATTCACTTACCTTTGATCTTCATCAGAATGCACTCCCAGGAATCCCAGTTCCACAATAAATGTTAGTTTTGTTCGATAAAGTCCATTTATGTCCAAATACCTCCTTTTTGTTCGCATATAGTACAGTAATCCAAATGCGCAGGCACTAGGTCAAAAAGTTATATTACAGTTCGTAGAAACATGTCAAACGATGTATATAATCAATCTTTATGATGTTTTTATCATAAATCTTCAATAATGTTTCAACCGGAGAATTCCTTTGTCTTTAGAAATGAAAGGGAACGGCGCTAACTTTCACGGGTGTGAGCCTGACTGAGCACATGGCCTTCTGGCAGACCCATGACTCAGTCAGCTCTCATTCTCTCCCACTTCACAGTAGAAGCCTGAAACAAGGTTCTAAAGACTGTTGACATCTAGTGGAAGCCTTAGGAAGTGCAATGAGCCCACAGACACTGTATATTGGATAGGCTAAGACTTGAAAACCAACAAACCTCAGAATTCCCACTTCCTGTTTGGATTTTTTTCTCAGATTTTTGCCTGCCATATGAGTTCTGTTATACTCAGACATCATTCAAACCGTTTTAGAAACTTCAGAGTGTTTTCTATCCAAATCGACTAATAATATGCATATCCTAGCATCTGGGCCTGAGTAGCAGGCAGTTTACTCTGGGCACGCTTTTCATCTGGACGTGAAAATACTGCCCCCTACCCCAAAGAAGTTAACTGACTTGCCTTGTTAAATAATAAATAAATAAATACCTCAAGGATACAACTTGCAATCAATGAAATGTCCTCTTGGGTATGGAAATTGTCTATGTATCTTTCTAACATTCTCTTTTCCTCTCATGTCTTTCAGTCTAATTGACAGAAGAGGCTTTTTACCCCCTGAAGACATTCCACCTGCTGTTGCAGTGGACATGGGGCGGCCCCCTTTCCTGGCCAAGAATGACACAAACATGGTAGGGCCACCTTCTAGTGGCTACATGTCCTGACCGTGCTGTAGCTCAAGTTTTCACCTTGATCCTTGGAGAATCTCAATTGTATACTCCTCGTGTCCTCTCACCTTCTTCAGGAGAGTGGACGCGAGGAGTATGCATTTGAGATTCTGCCCCTGTGCCTGTCCTGCATGAGCCCACTATATCCCCTTCAGACCCCCCCCCCCTTCCCCAAATGTGCTTACATGTTATGTATGTTACATATTGTGTCATAAGAGGGAGGATGGTGCACATAATATTCTTATAATGCACATTAGGGATAGGACACTGCATCCATGAACATTACGTCTTGCTTTTAGTGTTTCTTTTTTTTTTACCTGATTTTTAAATAATTGTTATTTGCCTGAATTGGAACTACCTCTTAGCTGTAACCCTGTTTTTTTTTTTTTTTTTTGTGTGTTTATTGCACTTGTGTGGACCAGGCTATAAATGTAGATATCCACAATGGAAATGAAATGGCTGAGGTTTGTAGAAGCTCATTTCTTGCAACAGAGGTGCTTTCAGCAAACAGTTGAAAGTTTAGGTTTACATGGGTAAACTCTGGGTTTACATAGAAGTTTTTTATTAAGCACTTTATCACCAGTCATATTGTATTCACTTTTGGCAGGTCTTTGAAAATTCAAGTCACTTTATATTGTTGCATCATGTTCATCTAATTTGTCTTGATTATTTATTTTATTGAACCTTTATTTTACTAAGCAAGTCAGTTAAGAACAAATTCTTATTTACAATGGTGGCCAACCCCGGCCGAAACCTAACCCGGATGACGCTGGGCCAATTGTGCGCCTCCCTATGGGACTCCCAGTCACGACCGGTTGTGATACAGCCTGGAATCGAACCAGGGTCTGTAGTGATGCCTCTAGCACTGAGATGCAGTGCCTTAGACCGCTGCGCCTCTTAGGAGCAGCGATATTGTTTGGACTCCCAAAACAATATTTGGGGTGTCCAATCAAAAACTCATCTTTTTGACCAATTGGTAAAATAACAAATGGTCCAAACCTTATGTCTCTATCATAATTCGTTCAAAATGTATTGGAGTTTTCACCCTGTAGGGTAGTCAAAATTAGGGGGACCAAATCAGTCGAGTCCAGAGGGAAAAAAAGTTGTCTGAAATAGTGCTGTGGTAGTCATGAAATTTTGTCAGCTGGTGATTGTCATGCAAAATAACTGCCTGTTTTACTGTAATTGACCATTTAATTAATATCAACACTTTTAGCGTCTCCTGGCTTCCACTCCTAGCCTACAAGCAACTGATGCAGACCATGGAACATCTACATTTTAAAAAGTCTAATAAATTCATAGCATACACCAGCGCAATAAATCCATTATTTATCTTAGGCTACATTTTCTTCAGACCAGTCTATTTCAGACAAACAGAATGGCATATTTGGAATTGTCCTCATCTTAGGCTATGCTATATGGCTGTGGGCTACACTAGTTCATTTAACAGACACGATTTCCGTAGAATTATGTGGCATTATTTTATAGTATGAAGAATACAATTGAACATAACTGAATAAAATTGAAAGGATATTTCGAGGGAGTGCGCTTATATGGCTATTCTGTGTTGCGCAGTTAACAAAGAAACAGGTCCTCCTATATGCTTGATTTACAGTTATTTATGCAACTTTAGTTGCGATCCCTGGTGAGTGCGCACTGTGCTTATTCACCATTTATCCTTGTTGGGTCAGTGCTACTTTAATGTTATGGCTATGCAATCTACTCATCAACCTATTATTTGTAATGTATCTTACATAAGTCTGCAAATGCGATGATGCATGGAATGCTTTATTATAAATGTGCATTTTTTTAAAGGTGAAAATTAGCTTCCTCAAACTTAACGCACGTGCTGCCTATGTACGCTAGGTTGTGTGCTTAATTTTAAGAATTGAACAGTAAAGATGGTCGCACAAGAAGCTGGGATCCTCTTTCAAATAGTGGCCAGTCATAACTCTTCTAAGAACACGTTTCACTAGGCTCTGTAGGCTATGTGCTCTCTAACCGTGTTCCAGGGGTCCTAGGCCTATAGTTTACGTTTGGAGTTTTTTGGCCACTTTAGTTAAAAACCATATCAAAACATGTAGGCAGGCCTATGAGCTAGGCTACATGTGTGTGACTGATTTGAAAAAGTTGCTGTTTCTTGCCTTACTGCACATGCTGGGCATCATTCACAAGTGATAATATTGTCACTCATCAGACTATTCTTAATTTAATCTTGTCTTTACATATTGTTAGGTTCTAAATGAATCTAGTAAAACTCAGACGATTAGTAAAGCTTAAACCAAGTTTATTCACCCATTGTGTCATACACACAAGACAATATATATTCACACAAGCACTGATATTGAACACTTGAACACTATACTGAGTTTCCTCCTACACATCTGAACAGCCAATGTATCTCTTGTTGCTAGACAGAACCTTAGTGATATCTGTTCTTCCTCACCTCATTTGACCTGGCTTCGGCCCCAAATTGCTCACTCCTCCCCAACTCACGGCTGTCATATTGACGTGTACAAGACTGTCTCTTCTCCTCCCATAGGAGCCCTGATGGCTAACAATAGGACAGATTGTAAACATGATATATTCCCCCCTCTCCCTCAGTGACATGAATAAGTATATTTAATATTTTCAGAACCCAACAATATACTAAATAATACGTGTGAAATTAGTTCTGATTTAGAATAGACCATTATCATGCACCTGTCGGAACAGGGCAGGGAGTCAAAAATACAGTGGCAAGAAAAAGTATTTGAACCCTTTGGAATTACCTGGATTTCTGCATAAACTGGTCATAAAATGTAATCTTCTAAGTCATTACAATAGACAAATACATTCTGCTTAATCTAATAACACGCAAACAATTATACGTTTTCATGTCTTTATTGAACACACCGTGTAAACATTCACAGTGTAGGGTGGATAAAGTATGTGAACCCTTGGTTGACCTCCTTTGGCAGCAATAACCTTTCTGTGGTTGCGGATATGACCTGCACAACAGTCAGGAGGAATTTTGGACCATTCCTCTTTAATAGCCTACCAAACTCGCTAACGGCCAGTCGCTGACAGCCAGGTAACCAGTGATTTATTGTCCCTCTAATCACTCTGACATTAATGCAAATACACTGCTCAAAAAATAAAGGGAACACTAAAATAACACATCCTAGATCTGAATGAATGAAATATTCTTATTAAATACTTTTTTCTTTACATGTGCTGACAACAAAATCACACAAATTATCAATGGAAATCAAATATATCAACCCATGGAGGTCTGGATTTGGAGTCACACTCAAAATTAAAGTGGATAACCACACTACAGGCTGATCCAACTTTGTAATGTCCTTAAAACATGTCAAAATGAGGCTCAGTAGTGTGTGTGGCCTCCACGTGCCTGTATGACCTTCCTACAACGCCTGGGCATGCTCCTGATGAGGTGGCGGATGGTCTCCTGAGGGATCTCCTCCCAGACCTGGACTCAAGCACCCGCCAACTCCTGGACAGTCTGTGGTGCAACGTGGCGTTGGTGGATGGAGCGAGACATGATGTCCCAGATGTGCTCAATTGGATTCAGGTCTGGGAAACGGGCGGGCCAGTCCATAGCATCAATGCCTTCCTCTTGCAGGAACTGCTGACACACTCCAGCCACATGAGGTCTATGATTGTCTTGCATTAGGAGGAACCCAGGGCCAACCGCACCAGCATATGGTCTCACAGGGGGTCTGAGGATCTCATCTCGGTACCTAATGGCAGTCAGGCTACCTCTGGCGAGCACATGGAGGGCTGTGCAGCCCCCCAAAGAAATGCCACCCCACACCATGACTGACCCACCGCCAAACCGGTCATGCTGGAGGATGTTGCAGGCAGCAGAACGTTCTCCACGGCGTCTCCAGACTGTCACGTCTGTCACATGTGCTCAGTGTGAACCTGCTTTCATCTGTGAAGAGCACAGGGCGCCAGTGGCGAATTTTCCAATCTTGGTGTTCTCTGGCAAAGAGAACACCTGCACGGTGTTGGGCTGTAAGCACAACCCCCACCTGTGGACGTCGGGCCCTCATACCACCCTCATGGAGTTTGTTTCTGATCGTTTGAGCAGGCACATGCACATTTGTGGCCTGCTGGAGGTAATTTTGCAGGGCTCTGGCAGTGCTCCTCCTGCTCCTCCTTGCACAAAGGCAGAGGTAGCGGTCCTGCTGCTGGGTTGTTGCTCACCTACGGCCTCCTCCACGTCTCCTAATGTACTGGCCTGTCTCCTGGTAGCGCCTCCATGCTCTGGACACTACGCTGACAGACACAGCAAACCTTCTTGCCACAGCTCGCATTGATGTGCCATCCTGGATGAGCTGCACTACCTGAGCCACTTGTGTGGGTTGTAGACTCCATCTCATGCTACCACTAGAGTGAAAGCACCGCCAGCATTCAAAAGTGACCAAAACATCAGCCAGGAAGCATAGGAACTGAAAAGTGGTCTGTGGTCCCCACCTGCAGAACCACTCCTTTATTGGGGGTGTCTTGCTAATTGCCTATAATTTCCAACTGTTGTCTATTCCATTTGCACAACAGCATGTTACATTTATTGTCAATCAGTGTTGCTTCCTAAGTGGACAGCTTGATTTCACAGAAGTGTGATTGACTTGGAGTTACATTGTGTTGTTTAAGTGTTCCCTTTATTTTTTTGAGCAGTGTATAATGGCAAATCTAATCAAACAATTCATGAGGGCCCATGAGCTCATGTTGTGCAACATTTCTATAGGCTATGCAATTGCATGAGAACTAAGTTTTGATCGACTCTTAAAAAGAGGATCCCATCAGCTTTCTATAGGCTAGGCCTACAATATTTACTTCTAAACTTTCCTAATATTAAGCGCAGTGCTTCGCTTTACAACAGGGGTATAGCCTACCTGTCGGAAATGAAAATGAAACGCAGGAAAAGTGTCCTCCATTTGCTATTTAAGTGCATAGATTATGTACAGTCGCAAGAAAAGGTTTGTGAACCCTTTGTAATTACCTGGATTTCTGCATACATTGGTCTATTTTTGATCTGATGTACCTCTAATTCACAACAGACAAACACAGTGTGCTTAAACTCATAACATTTTTATTTTTTTATTAGATTGCTGGGTGCCTGGCTGTTAGCGAGTTTGGTAGGCTCTTAATGAACATCAGCAGCATCAGAGCGCAGTTTTGGAGAAGCTTAGTTACCGTGACTGAACGGTCAGGTGAAATTTGACTGCAGTCATGACACATGACCGCCGGTGTGGCAGTATTACGGTAACCGTAACAGCCCTAGTCTCAAATCAGGAAAATAGCACCGCGTCAGCTAGGCTGGATTCTGTGCAAAAATGTAGGCTACTTGACAGGCTTACCATTGGACCGTAATCTTCTCAAATCCGGAGGACATCAAACAATATAGAGGTAAGATAGATATCGATTTTGAGACATGACATGGTTGTCATATTTTAGTACATGCTGTTCATATTACTGCAAAGTTCTTGTTATTTTTTCAAAGAGACTGAAATGTCAATGGAGCACTGTGCGTACTGCAAGCTCTTTATTTTCAAAGCCTTGTCATGCTAATTTAGCTATTTGCGGCCCGCGGAAACAACTTGTAAGACAATGGCCCAAAAATTTAAAATCCTTAAGTTTCGTTGAAAGCTGCACCGCTCTGTCCACTAAGCTCAGTGCTTATTATCGGATGCATTAGCTCACGAAATCTGACTTTTTAGATATAATGTGAGTGATATGTTAGAGAAAGACCCCAGTGAACGATTCGGAACATGAAATATCATATTTGTCTTGGTAAAATTGATTTTATAACATAATGAAGTGAAATGTCATAACCAAAGTGTGTTTTCACCCACTCTGGGCAGAGTGGGTGAAAACACCCCACTGAATTATATATTTTCATCCTATAATATGAGGCATTGTAGAAGCATAATTATAAAGTGTTCCCATCTTAAATATGTATTTTTAAGGTTGGCCTCTAAGTTTCCTTCATCTTGGCTTAGTAATGATCTTTACCTGTTTTTATTCAATGATTTTATGTTTTTAATCTTTCAGTAACTCCATATTACCATCAGTTTATCCTGCAGTCCTGAGGCCTTTTTTCCCTTGGTAGCTTTTTACAATTTGAGTGATTCTCCTTTTCATTCCAGAACTAAACTGCTCATCTCTGTGCTCCACAGTGTGTAACACTTTTAACTCTCAGTTTTATGTGTCCCTCCCACTCCACTATAGGAGGAGAATTGTCAGGGTTTTGCTCTGTCCTGCACAGCCTGAAGGGTAACTTCCGCATGTAGAGGGTCGATGGTAAGAGTAGGGCTCAAGCTCCAATCCATCACCACACGTTTATTTTTGCTGTTATCTGTTCAGTTTGCATGCTCATCATGTGTGGCTGCTATCATAAGTAACTGTGAAATTACATCACAATTTGTGAGAAATATCTGTTGGGATACTGACTTATCACCCATCCAATGTTAGGGTTTTAATTTCAGTTAGTACATTGTATTCATCACTCAGTAGAGCAAGTGGAAAGGTGTTGTGAATTGAGCCATGGTATGTTGTGGGGCATCATGATGTGCCTTACCTCTGGAACTGCATGCCACTCTGCCACTATTTGAGCCATAACTTATCCTTCATCTCTAGGCATGTGGATGTCATGTTGATGACTTGATGTAGAACACACAGCTTAGAACAACTGGAGCATCATATTCTCAAACTTGGGCCATTCCTATTATCAATCATTGTCTCTTATGCCTTGGGGCAGCTGAGCAGATGTGGTAAGGTCAGAGGTTACGGTAGCTTTAATGCTAAACACTCATCTATTGTTTGTCTCTTATCCAGTTTGATAAGGAAAGGTACTTATCCATATGCAATTGAGGGAGGAAAGTATCATATAACCCAGTGTAATGAGTATATGGCATGATGGTGTACTGACGAACACACCCTATTCTTATTTACTGTACTTTTCATTGTATTTATTCACTAGGTGTCACTGGAAGCATAAATACAATGGACAGGTAGCCTAAACTGTAACTCATGACATTCTACCCTCTACTACTACAGTATTGCTTTCCTTGCTGTTGCAAATAATGGATACTTTCCCTGGTATAAACGAGCCCATCTTGTCAACCCCGGTGACCCAAGGGGAACCATACACTTTGTCCTTTCCTACATATCCCATCACTCCCCTAACAGGAGGGAAGGGAAGCTTCCCCAAGCTTTGTATCTAATTGTCTCTTTCGCCTTTGTTCCTCCCTGTCCTGTGCTAACAGGATTGTCGCCAACAACTCACTCTTTCTCCATAATGCCATGCTGTCACACCTAACCTGGTTATTGCTCTTAAGTTAATCTCACTGTGCCGCTCCAAACTAATGCTTGTTTTCAGCTCCTGTGCATTTTCCTTCATTAACCATGTTCTGCCATGTCATTGCTGTCTGTCTCTCACTTCTTCATATCCCTTCATCTTTTTCCTTCTCTTGCGTTTCCTTTTCTCACTTTTCCCTTTTTCTTGACTTCTCTGCCTTCCTCCTTTCTTCACACAGTGCACTCAGAGAACTAAGGACCTTCTGGAGAGGGTGTTCCGCTCTTCTGAGCTCCAGGGCCTCTGGCCCTCTGGCACCCCCAAGACTGCCCCTGGCCAGGAGTTGAGAGTCAGACCAGAGTCCAGGTCCCCAGCCCCCTCCTCCTCCGCTGGGCCTCCCACCTCGAGCTGCTCAGGGTCTGCTGATGGGCCTCTCCCCACCGGCTGTTCTGGGTCCGCCAATGGGTTTCCCCCCACGGGCTGCTCTAGTTCTGCCAATGTGCATCCCCCCACAGGGTGCTCAGGGCGCCAGGCCCCGTCCATGGAATGTCCCCCTGTGAACAGCAGCAAGAGACCCTCACTGCACTCCAACAACCCGGCCTTCCGCCTGGCCAGTCCCTCTCCCTCCTTCACCCACAATACCATCATCCTGGGAGACGCTCCTGACATGGGCTTCATCCCACTGCACTGAGCAGACTCAGTGGCTCCAGTAAGACTGCTTCAGTGAACATTCCCCTTCCACACAGCTCCCTGGAACTCATTAGTGGCTACACTGCCATTAACCTTTGTACGGGCATTTTTTTTAACCATTCTCTTTTTCATGGAACTTACTACGTCTTCTTCTAAACTCAGGACTTAAGCCAGTGTTTTCCCCTGTCCTGTTGGTGATGAATTAGCTGGTAAACATTATTTTCATAGAATGTTTTATTCCTCAAAGGAAAGATATCCTACTGGCAGCAAGTTAAACTTGGTAACGCTGACAAGCATAGATTTTATACAAGTTTTATACACTGATTCATAGAACATTGTTTCACAAAGCTTCAAGCCATATGTACTCACTTGGCTGGTGTTCCAGCATAGTAACTAAGTAAGCAGTCTCTTTGCCTTTTATGTACTCCGTTGTATTACCTCTTATGCAAATCATTCATACACTTATGGCAGAATAGGGGTGTGTGAAAGGGCTTTTGTTAGTGGATAAGTAGGTTTTTGGCTACCTGGCTTCCTATGCTCTTGGTCTTAGCTGTAGTGAAAACACCCAAGGTCTCCCAGTGTAAAAGGGCTCTTTGAAGTTCCACTCCCTCCTTCTCTACTGGCTTTTGGATCGGCCATGTTGTGGACATTGTTACGTATGTTTAGTCCTTGGCTGCAGTTGAGACAGTGACTCATTTTGATTGGATGAGACGAGCTATTGTCCGTAGTGGGCTGTTTCCCAAGGTTGCTGATGACTGACATCGTAATCTGTTGGGCCTCTGTTTGTTATTTATCTTCTACTTAGGCTCAAAGTGTTCAGATTGATTGTTGGATTTAAACTATATTTATTTCTCACTGTGTTTATGAGAGTGTCTGAGGCAGAGGGTGTAAATGTGATAGGGAATTTATTCTGGTATTCTGTGTTTGAACTGACTTGTACTAGACTTTGACTGTCCAAGCTAAATGAACATGTGCTTTAGGAAAAAAGTTAATTGTGAGCTTGCATTTTTGATTGTCCTTTTTAAATGTTCCTTTTACATGTATTCTAATTTAAGCACGGATCCAAATACAGATCCACTACTGCCTGCTGAGTTTCTTGTGTTTTTGAGGCCAGTTAATATATTTTGACACAATGTTAACTGTTCAATTAACTTGCTAAGGATATTGAAATGTGACGCCTGGTTCCCTGTTTTTCCTCATGCATTTTTACTGTAATGACATATTGTTTTTTTGTAGAGAAGTAAGGTACAGATTAATAATGTGATATGTAACTGTTTGAAGCACAGAACATCTAGAAGTGTAAGATGATACCGCTTGCAGGCATTGCCTTGAAGTGAACTTTGCCTGTGCTGCTAGTGGCATGAAACCATATATCCCTTGGACTGGTCGTTTATCATAGACTACTTACTATCTGTAACGTGACATTACACTGAAGGTAATGCCGTTGGCCACAAGGGGGCGTTATTTTTTCCCCAAATAACACCATTATTACGTTCTAGGTACCTTTTTTATAGACTGTAGAGCAATTGGGGTAGGTCCATTGATGCCTACTTTTCCTTCAATATACTTAAATGAACTGTGTGTGTAGTTGTGGAGGACCGCTGTGTGGTAGTCAACCATTTGTGTATTCGTTCATTTGAAACCTTATAACTAGGTCAGTTGTATCAAAGATGTTCAGCGCTCCTACAACTGTTATTATGACTATAAGCTGTGCTTGTACTATTATGGGCTGTTTGCTTTGGTTTTGTAGTCTGTAGATCATTCCTGTGAGGATTAAACGGAGGAACTGTACCATTGCTTTCTACTCTGTTTTTTCCCCTGCCTCAGAAGAGTCTCGTTCAGATTGTTTTCCACTTCAGTTGTCATTTGTGAGGTTTTGCAGTAGCAACACTGACATGACAATTCTACTCCGTGGAGGCTGGTGGGAGGCACGATAGGACAGGCTCATTGTAATGGCTGGAATGGAATGGTATGAAACGCATCAAACGTATGGAAACCATATTTGACTTCATTATTTTTATTCCATTCAAGTTGTTACAATGAGCTTGTTGTCCTATAGCTCCTCCCACCAGCCTCCACTGTTTCTACGGTATACCCAGGCTTTCTATGAGCACACAGAATCTCTGACCAATTGGGTCAGACCACAATGCTCCCAAACTGGCACATGGCCACTTTTAATTAAATAATCGCAGGGTTCCCTCTTATGAAGAGCACACAATGAGAAAGTGTATGATAACCACATGTGTTTGCTTGGGGAAAATCCAATAATGAAAAGGGTCTTGTGCATGTGTGGTACCCTGGCCTGACCACAGACTACCAAGTTTCCTGGCAGAGTTTGTGGGTGTATGTTTAAGAAACGGGTACAAAGATAGATATACACAGTTGAAGTTTCCATACACCTTTTGACACAAATTATGTCAATTAGCCTATCAGAAGCTTCTAAAGCCATGACATTTTCTAGAATTTTCCAAGTTGTTTAAAGGCACAGTCAACTTAGTATATGTAAACTTCTGACCCACTGGAATTGTGAAACAGTGAAATAATCTGTCTGTAAACAATTGTTGGAAAAATGACTTGTCATGCGCTAAGTAGATGTCCTAACCGACTTGCCAAAACTATAGTTTGTTAACAAGATATTTGTGGAGTGGTTGAAAAGCTAGTTTTAATGAATCCAACCTAAGTGCATGTAAACTTCCGACTTCAAGTGTGTGTGTGTGTGTGTGTGTGTGTGTGTGTGTGTGTGTGTATATGTATGTGTATATATATATATATAGGAACGGATAAGAGGTTGCACAACAATGTTTTGTCACTCGCCTACTGAGCGACGCTCTCTCTGAGCAGTTTTGTGCTGTTTGTATAAACATTTTTTAATACATTTCTGAAACTAATCTCTTATCCTCCCATACATTTTTGCCATTCCATTATACAGTGCCTTCAGAAAGTATTCATAGCCCTTGACTTTTTCTACCTTTTGATGTTGAGATTCTTTGTCACTGGCCTACACACAGTACCCCATCATGTAAAAGTGGAATTATGTTTTTTGAAATGTTCACAAATGAATTAAAAATGAAAGCTGAAATGTCTTGAGTCAATAAGTATTCAACCCCTTTATGGCAAGCCTAAATAAGTTCAGGAGTAAAGTCACATAGGTTGCTTAGACTCTGTGTCCAATAATAGTGTTTAACATGATTTTTGAATGACTACCTCATCTCTGTACCCCGCACATACAATTATCTGTAAGGTCCCTCAGTGGAGCAGTGAATTTCAAACAGATTCGACCATGGTTGTTTTCCAATGCCTTGCAAAGGTCACCTATTGCTAGATTGATAAAGACCTTGAATATCCCTTTAGACCATGGTGAAGTTATTAATTACACTGTGGATGGTGAATCAATACAGCCAGTCGCTACAAAGATACAGGGGTCCTTCCTAACTCAGTTGCTGGAGAGGAAGGAAACCATTCAGGGATTTCACCATGAGGGCAATACTGACTTTAAAACATAGTTTAATGGCTGTGATAGAAAACAGAGCAGTTGTTACTCCACAATAATAACTTAATTGACAGAGTGAAAAGAAGGAAGCCTGTACATATTAAAAATATTCTAAAACATGCATCCTAAAGTAATAGTGCAAAAAAATGTGGCAAAGAAAGTCACTTTTTTTTGTTGTCCTGAATACAAAGGGGCAAATCCAATAACACATAACACAACACATTACTGAGTACCACTCTCCATATTTTCAAGGATTTTTTCAGGATAAAAAATTAATGGAATGGAGCTAAGCACAAGCAAAATCCTAGGGGAAAACCTGGTTCAGACTGCTTTCCACCAGACACTGGGAGATGAATTCACCATTCAGCAGGATAAAAACACAAGGCCAAATGTGGAAAGCTCTTAGAGACTCAAACAGAAAGACTCACAGATTGTCTACAAAGTATTGACTCAGGGGTGTGAATACTTATGGAAATTAGATTGTTCTGTATTTCAATACATTTGCAAACATTTCTGAAAACATTTGTCATTATAGGGTATTGCGTGTAGATGGGTGAGAAAAAAATTGAACCGTAATATCCATTTTGAATTCAGGCTGTAATACAGCAGAATCTGGAATAAGTCGAGGGGAATGAAAACTTTTAATACTGTATTTCCTGTATTATATTATTTAAGAGGCTGTAAGTAAAGAGCCTGTATTGTAGGTTCTGTGTGTGTCCTTTTCCCAAGTGATTCTGCATATACACACAAAAGAGAAACTGGAGCGTGAACAAACAAATCTTAGACTAGTTACTATTACATAACTCCCTCTAAAACTGTATGTTGTATCTCATCCCACATCAAAAGCCTTCTCACTGCAGCATGTCAATGTTATAAATACATATCCTAACTTCAAATGGCTGGTCAGAAATCAAGTAGATGCGCCTCACAAAATGAGGAAGCCATGGCATCAGTGTTTCAGCATGTTACATTTAGACCGTAATCTACTTTAAAACAGATGTTGTAATTTCGTTGTTCTATTTGGCTAATATTTACCACCCTTACTATTAAACAGAATCAGAGTAACAACTAGTTGTGCGACATCTGGACCAGAAAACATTAACCGGTAGATGTTTCATTGCTGTTTATGTGTAACCTTCATTTAACTAGGCAAGATAGTTAAGAACAAATTCTTATTTACAATGACGGCCAAACCCGGACAACGCTGGGCCAATTGTGCACCGCCGTATGGGACTCCCAATCACTGACGGATGTGATGCAGCCTGGATTTATAGCTGACTCGGTTTGGATGGCGCGGCTGAGGCATACTATCATACATGTTAACCCCAAATATTTTACGGGACAGAGGCCAGTTTAGGCCAACCAGAGTATTGGGGGTGCATGGCCTGCCTTACCACTGAGGGTTGAGCTGGAGGGCATGTTTGGAGCTGAGGGAGAGCACATGGGGACGTAAGGAGGGAGCAGATCAGAAAGAAGAGGCAGCATTTACAAGTAGGTGTCCAGGCCAATGATATGGGTGAGAAACAGATGCGTCTAATGTGTTTCAGATTAATTGATCCACCTCCAGGGCTCAGAGGATTGTAGGTTTGGGCGATATACTGACGGTACGATTTTCAATGTGTAAATTAAAGATAACTAGAAGAAATCTAAGATGTGCGTGCACAATAAATTATCCAGTTAGCTCCAGCTATGCATTTGTTTTGGCAACTTGCTAGCTAAGTGGATAGATGTCAAGATCAAGCTTCTTGGTTACAATGGAGACATTCAATACCTTCCTGGATTAAGATAGTTTTTTAATATATATATTTTGAAATAGCGCCCTTGTGTGCACTTCTGGTAGTACCGTATATCCAGGTTTCGTACAGAAACGGTATGACAATATGAAAATCTTGATACCATCCAACCCTATGGGCGGCAGGTAGCCTAGCGGTTAAGAGTATTGGGCCAATAACCGAAAGGTCGCTGATTTGAATCCCTGAGCCAACCAGGGGGGAAATCTGCCGATTTGCCCTCGAGCAAGGTACTTAAGCCTAATTGCTCTTGTAATTCGCTCTGGATAAGAGTGTCTGCTAAATTACTAAAATGTAAAAATGTAGAGGAATTGATGGTAGGGTTTAGGCTTGCTCGACAACTGGCCCTGTTTTTGATGGGTTTGCATGTGAGACTTCTGACTGCAGTAGAACAATTTGGCAACAGCATTGTCTTCAGTAGGCTGGGAATGGGAGTGTTTTGAAATATAGTTAAATGAGGAGGTACTAGGCTTAACTTGTCAATTAAGAAACGCTTCAGCTTATTTTTTAAATATTTTTTCATATATAGTTTGCCTAGGGATTTTCCATTCAAAAGGATCTGCTGGCATCAATATCTGAATGGAATGACATTAGTATAATGCAGATAGTGTTTTTCAGAGTTTGATGGTAATGGTTTGAGGTAATTCACATTTGTTTGTCTACAACTTTCAGAGATTCACATTTTCTAAATGAGAAATAAGCAAAAGGAAAATGTAGGTTAAAGCAGAAAAGTCTTTAATTTTAAAAGGCTGTGGCTATCCTACCTTGGATAAATACATATGTGTTTGGTCAAATTGAAGCCAGGCTTATGGCTTTGAACATAGAGAAATTCCACAGTGGAGGGTAATTTAACTGGAGTGGATTGATGGAATATCTTTTATTGATTTTGCATCATATGTACTTGAAGAATTTACACAACATAGTTCATATACTGTTTATATATACAGTATATACAGTGGCAAGAAAAAGTATGTGAACCCTTTGGAATTACCTGGAATTTTGCATAAACTTTACATAACATTTGATCTGATCTTCATAGAAGTCACAACAATAGACAGCAATTCTTAAACTAATAACACACAAATTATTGTATTTTTGTTGTCTATATTAAATGCATAATTTAAACATTCACAGTGTAGGTTGGAAAAAGTATGTGAACCCCTAGGCTAATGATTCTCCAAACACTAATTAGAGTCAGGAGTCAACTAACCTGGAGTCCAATCAATGAGACGAGATTGGAGACGTTGGTTAGTGCTGCCTTGTCCTATAAAAAAACACTCACAAAATTTGAGTTTGCTATTCACAAGAATCATTGCCTGATATGAACCATGCCTCGAACAAAAGAGATCTCAGAAGACCTAAGATTAAGAATTGTTGACTTGCATAAAGCTGGAAAGGGTTACAAAATTATCTCTAAAAGCCTTGATCATCAGTCCACAGTAAGACAAATTGTCTTTCAGCACTGTTGCTACTTTCCCTAGGAGTGGCCGTCCTGCAAAGATGACTGCAAGAGCAGCATGCGAGTGTCAGCAAAAGACTTACAGAAATCTCTGGAACATGCTAACATCTCTGACGAGTCTACGATATGTAAAACACTAAACAAGAATGGTGTTCGTAGGAGGACACCACAGAAGAAGCCGATGCTGTCCCCAAAAAACATTGCTGCACACCTGGGGAACACACACTACTATGTGTGGAGAATAAAAGGCACAGCACACCAACATCAAAACCTCATGCCAACTGTAATTTATTGTGGAGAGAGCATCATGGTTTGAGGCTGCTTTGCTGCCTCATGGTTTGGACAGCTTGCTAACATTTTGCAGGAGAATGTTAGGCTATCTATCCGCCAATTGAAGCTCAACAGAAGTTGAGTGATTCAACAGGACAGCAACTCAAAACACAGAAGTAAATCAACAACAGAAGAAAATACGTGGCCAAGGCAGAATCCTGACCTCAACCCGATTGAGATGCTGTGGCATGATCTCAAGAGAGCAGTTCACACCAGGCATCCCAAGAATATTGCTGAACTGAAACAGTTTTGTAAAGAGGAATGGTCCAAAATTCCTCCTGACTGCTATGCAGGTCTGATCCGCAACAACCAGTTATTAAATCCAAGGTTTCACATACTTGTTCTACCCTGCACTGTGAATGTTTACACGGTGTGTTCAATAAAGATGTGAAAATGTATAATTGTTTGTGTGTTATTAGTTTAAGCAGATTGTGTTAGTCTATTGTCACCTAGATGAAGATCAGATCAAATTTTATGACCAATTTATGCAGAAATCCAGGTATTTCCAAAGGGTTCACATACTTTTTCTTGCAACTGTGTGTGTGTATGTAAGTATATACTGTACAGTTGAAGTCGGAAGTTTAATACACTTAGGTTGGAATCATTAAAGCTCGTTTGTCAACCACCACAAATTTCTTGTTAACAAACTATAGTTTTGGCAATCGGTTAGGACATCTACGTTGTGCATGACACAGTCATTTTTCCAACAATTGTTTACAGACAGATTATTTCACTTATAATTCACTGCATCATAATTCCAGTGGGTCAGAAGTTTACATACACTAAGTTGACTGTGCCTTTAAACAACTTGGAAAATTCCAGAAAATTATGTCATGGCTTTAGAAGGTTCTGTTAGGCTAATTGATGTAATTTGAGTCATTTGGAGGTGTACCTGTGGATGTATTTCAAGGCCTACCTTCAAACTCAGTCCCTCTTTGCTTGACATCATCGGAAAATCTAAATAAATCAGCCAAGACCTCAGAAAAAAATTGTAGACCTCCACAAGTCTGGTTCATCCTTGGGAGCAATTTCCAAACGCCTGAAGGTACCACGTTCATCTGTACAAACAATAGTACGCAAGTATAAACACCATGGGACAATGCAGCCGTCATACCGCTCAGGAAGGAGACTCGTTCTGTCTCCTAGAGATGAATGTACTTTGGTGCGAAAAGTGCAAATCAATCCCAGAACAACAGCAAAGGACCTTGTGAAGATTCTGGAGGAAACAGGTACTAAAGTATCTATATCCACAGTAAAACTAGTCCTATATTGACATAACCTGAAAGGCTGCTCAGCAAGGAAGAAGCTACTGCTCCAAAACAGCCATAAAAAAGCCGGACTACAGTTTGCAACTGCACATGGGGACAAAGACGTACTTTTTGGAGAAATGTCCTCTGGTCTGATGAAACAAAAATAGAACTGTTTGGCCATTAATGACCTTCGTACTCATTCAAGGGTTTTACTATTTTCTGCATTGTAGAATAATAGTAATGTCATCAAACAATGAAATAACACACGTGGAATCATGTAGTAGCTAAAAAAGTGTTTAACAAATCAGCATATATTTGATATTTTTCAAAGTAGCCACCCTTTGCCTTGATGACAGCTTTTCACACTCTTGGCATTCTCTCAACCAGCTTCACCTGGAATGCTTTTCCAACAGTCTTGAAGGAGTTCCCACATATGCTGAGCACTTGTTGGCTGCTTTTCCTTCACTCTGCGGACCAACTCATCCCAAACCATCTCAATTGGGTTGAGGTCCGGTGATTGTGGAGGCAAGGTCATCTGATGCAGTGGTCCATCACGCTCCTTCTTGGTCAAATAGCCCTTACACAGCCTGGAGGTGTGTTGGGTCATTGTCCTGTTGAAAAATAAATGATAGTCCCGCTGAGTGCAAACCAGATGGGATGGTGTATCGCTGCAGAATGCTGTGGTAGCCATGCTGGTTAAGTGGGCCTTGAATTCTAAATAAATCACAGACAGTGTCACCAGCAAGCACCCCCACACCATCACACCTCCTCCTCCATGCTTCACGGTGGGAACCACACATGCAGAGATAATCAGTTGACCTACTCTGCATCTCACAAAGACACAGCGGTTGGAACCCAAAATCTAAAATTTGGACTCATGAAACCAAAGGACAGATTTCCACCGGTCTAATCTCCATTGCTCATCTTTCTTGGCCCAAGAAAGTATCTTATTCTTATTGGTGTATTTAGTAGTGGTTTCTTTGCAGAAATTTGACCATGAAGGCCTGATTCACACAGTCTCCTCTGAACAGTTGATGTTGAGATGTGTCTGTTACTTGAACTCTGTGAATAATTTATTTGGGCTGCAATATCTGAGGCCGGTAACTCTAATGAACTTGTATTATGCTGCAGAGGTAACTCTGGGTCTTCCTTTCCTGTGGCGGTCCACATGAGAGCCAGTTTCATCATAGCACTTGATTGTTTTTGCGAGTGCACTTGAAGATACTTTCAAAGTTCTTGACATTTTCCGTATTGACTGACCTTCATGTCTTAAAGTAATGATGGACTGTCGTTTGTCTGCTTATTTGAGCTGTTCTTGCCATAATATGGACTTGGTCTTTTACCACATAGGGCTGTCTTCTGTATGTATACCCCCCTACTTTGTCACAACACAACTGATTGGCTCAAACACATTAAGAATGAAAGAAATTCCACAAATTAACTTTTAATAAAGCACACCTGTTTATTGAAATGCATTCCCGGTGACTACCTTTTTTTTTTTTTTTTTACCTTTATTTTAACAGGTAGGACATATTGAGACTCTTTTACAAGTGCTGCCGGAATGTACCACCACCATGCTTCACCGTATGGATCGTGCCAGGTTTCCTCCAGATGTGACACTTGGCATTCAGGCCAAAGAGTTCAGTCTTTGTTTCGTCAGACCAGAGAATCTTGTTTCTCATGGTCTGAAAGTCTTAAGGTGCCTTTGGGCAAACTCCAAGCGGGCTGTCATGTGCCTTTTGCTGAGGAGTGGCTTCTGTCTGGCCACTCTACCATAAAGGCCTGATTGATGGAGTGCTGCAGAGATGGTTGTCCTTCTGGAAGGTTCTCACATCTCCACAGAGGAACTGTCAGAGTGACCATGGGGTTCTTGGTAACCTCCCTGACAAAGGCCCTTCTCCCCTGATTGCTCAGTATGGCCTGCCGGCCAGCTCTAGGCAGAGTTTTGGTGGCTTTAAACTTCTTCCGTCTAAGAATGATTGAGGCCACTGTGTTCTTGGGGACCGTCAATGCTGCAGAATCTTTTTTGGTACCCTTCACCAGATCTGTGCCTCAACACAATCCTTTCTCGGAGCTCTATGGACAATTCCTTTGACACATGGCTTGGTTTTTGCTCTCGCGTACACTGTCAACTGTGGGACCTTATATACACAGGTTTGTGCCTTTCCAAATCATGTCCAGTCAATTGAATTTGACACAGTTGGACTTTTATCAATTTGTAGAAACATCTCAAGGATGATCAAAGGAAACAGGATGCACCTGAGCTGAATTTTGAGTCTCATAGCAAAGGGTCTGAATACATATGTAACTGTGATATTTCTGTTTTTACCAACATTTCTAAAAACCTGTTTTTGCTTTGTCATTATGGGGTATTGTGTGTAGATTGAGAGAAACAATTACTTTTAACCATATCAGAATAGGGCTGTAACGTAACAAAATGTGGAAAGAGTCAAGGGGTCTGAATACTTTCCGAAAGCACTGTATTTAGAATTTTGTTCTAGCAATACAGTGAATTAAAACTAAAAGCAGATATACCTAATTCAGTATAGACCCTAGGAACCTCAAGAGTTCAATCCTGTGAATGGTTTAGGCAACTCAGCTGTCTAGACTTCAACAGCAAAGTTAGATAAGACAGAAGTCTATGAAGTAGGACCTTGTAAACATAAAGGGAGTAATGTAGAGATCTACGGGTCTTTAGCAAAGTCCAACTAACCTTTTGATACAGGATGCATTTGGATTATTTGATGATTATCAAAACTGTCAACTGTAACAAAACGAAGGGCACTATGGTAGATGGCATCCAACATTTTAAGATTAGTGGCAGCTGCATTCTTTGATTAAAAATTGGTCAAATAACTCAAGCATAGATTGGTAACATTGTTTCTAATTTGGCACACTTACTGTGAACTGGAGGCCAAGAGTTTGGTCAAAAAGAATGACACCGATTGGCCGATAGGTGGTGCTGTTATAAGCAGTCTCACTTAAACCTTTGTACCCCGTTTGACCTAGAGAATTTAAACCCAAAAGGTCCGTCAGGATAGATTTCCCTCCATCTTCAAAAAACGACCATGGTACGTACATCTCATGATGTAGTTTGAGAAAAGCTAAGGAATTGGTTAAGATATTGTTGAGTTACTGATACATCAGATTTTACATGTCCATTTAAATCCTTTGTAAATCCACTTCACAATGGGGCAACTTGAACTTGAATCATTTTAGCGTCATCAAATACTTGATGAACCATGTTGAGTTTGGCATTGATATCTATTAACAATTCACTTTTATTACTATGTAACACTAATGTTTGAAATAATCATTAAAAATAATATTCTCATGGACAAAGTCAGATTCACTCAAAATTTGGTCTTTGAACTCATCACAATAGTCCCTGAAGTGTTTGAGAAAATAATGTTGATGCATTCAAAGATTAAAATCTTCTTCTCATGAACTACAGGACCAAATGACACCATGAAATGTAGGGCCATGGTACGTCTTAACTTAGTTTGAGAAAAGATGGGGGGTTGGTGAAATGATGGCTGAGTTATTCACAATTAAAATATCACATTTTACGTGTCCTGTTGAACCACTGTAAATCCACTCCACAGTGGCCGATCAACTTGAAACTTGTCATTGCTATCACGGACGTCCCTAAGATGAACCACACTGAATTTGGTATTGATATCGCAAAAGACAAGGAAACTATTAACAACTCATTCAACTATATAATGCTAATGCTCAAAATCATCTTCTCCTCATGGACCATTTTCAGATTCACTCCAGATTTTGTATTTACATTGATTGGACATAAAGGAAGATACAGCTAACTTCCAAAATAAAGGAAACACCAACATGAAGTGTCTTAATAGGGCATTGGGACACCACAAGCCAGAATAACTTCAATGCACCTTGGCATAGATTCTACAAGTGTATGGAGCTCTATTGGAGGAATGTGACACCATTCTTCCACAAGAAATTCCATAATTTGGTGTTTTGTTGATTTTGGTGGAAAACGCTCTCTCAGGCGCCGTTCCAAAATCTCCAATAAGTCTTCAATTGGGTTGAGATCTGGTGACTGAGACAGCCAAGGCATATATGATTTATAGCATTTTAATGATAATCAAACCATTCAGTGACCACTTGTGCCCTGTGTATGGCGTAATTGTCATCCTATGGGGGCATAACCATGGTAGCCAAAAATATTGTCTTGCCTTGAATTTTTATACATGACCCTAAGCATGATGTGATTTTAATTTCTTTATTAACTCAGGAACCACATCTGTGTGGAAGCACATGTTTTCAATATACTTTGTATCCCTCATTTACTCAATCAAATGTTCCCATTATTTTGTCAGTTACCTATAGTTCCTACATGATAGAGTGCCTGCTTTGTTATCCAATGGATCGTGTGTCCTTTCTGTCATCGTGTGAACCCTGTTCATTGCTGCTCGCACCAATGTAATTTTTTTACATGGACATTAATCAACATTTCTGTAAAAGTGCCAGTTTTAACCAGTTGGCTAATTTTCGACCGCAGTCCCTAGGCAGGTTATTAAAAACACTGACAATACAGACTGACAATAAGCACATACAGAGCAACATATAACTAGCAAAACTATGCCATGCAGATAGACAAAGTAAAAACACAAAAAGCAAGCAAACAAAATTACAAAAATGTGTCCATGTCTAACAATGTACAACATGGAAAGTGGCTATACACAGCTAGAGATTGTTCACACACCTGATTATTCTTTAGCCATGTCTTTAGGTTCCCAGCTAGCACATAACATATTTTTAGCACATATGTTTCTTAAAGCTTGATGAGAGCATGGTTGTCCTATGGTTATGTTGCATACAACCTTCCCTCAATGTTTTGGGAATGGTGGCGGATACCCAGCTAGCGCGTAACGTTTTGAGAACCATATGTTTCTTAGGTGGGAATTTCAGTACTTCAGCATAATGGGGCCTAGTGGTTAGAGCGTTGGGTTGCTAGATCGAATCCTCGAGCAGACAAGGTAAAAAATCTGTCGTTCGGCCCCTGATCAAGGCAGTTAACCCACTGTTCCTAGGCCATCATTGTAAATAAGAATTTGTTCTTAACTGACTTGCCTAGTTAAATAATGGTTAAATACAATAAATCTTCATGGGTGTATTTAAAGTCATGTTCTGGGGAACGTTCCGAGAATGTTAAGAAACAACGTTCTTCTGTGGGATTTCAGTTCTTCAGCATAACATTTTCTGCAGATTTCCTCATGGTTATATTTAATGTTATGTTCTCAGAACATTAAGACAACTTTCCATAAAAACCACAAGAAAACATTAGTAATATTCATAGAATGTTCTAAGAATGTTATTGAAAAACATGTTTTCAACATTCTCAACCTCAACAAAACTCTCTATCTTGTTAAGTGTGTTCAGGTGTGTTGGCCGCGCCCACTAATTGGTCACACTTGAGCTTAATGAGTGCTTTTTTCCTTTGAAATGGGGTCTGTTTGAATAGACAAAAATGAACAGCTTTGTATGAGTTAAAAAACATGGCATGCTAGCTCCATCTTGGTGGAGCAGTGGACATATTCCATGGATAGAGAATCGAAGATCATAGGTTTGAACTTATTGATGCCGTGCCACAATAAAAAATACATGTGTTTGCATGATGTTTGCATTAATGCCTGAGCAAATTAATTTTCAAGTGTCCTATCTGTGCTTGGAGTTCAAAATAGTTAACCTAAGCTAGCAGTGTTATTAAAAGTCTTATTGAAACATGTTCTGGGAATGTTAATTTAATTACCTTCAAACAACCTCCCTGCACCCTAAAATGAAGGGTCCCAGAACAGGCAACATTTTCACTTCCGTTCTCAGAACGTTTAAAATGTTTTATATTTTACTGGTCAGGAAACTTATGGCTTCATTCCCAGAACCAGTGGAGAACCAAAAATGTACGTTTCCACAACTTCCAAGGAACCAAATGTGCTAGCTGGGTTATGTGTGAAAGTGCAGTAGGTGGGGCAGTTCCATGTGTCAGAATGGAAGGTGAGGACACCCACATACAGTACATGAATCAAAGCCAACTAGGCCTGTGGAGTGTAAGAACATGAACTAAAACAGGAAGCTCTGTTGAAGTGAAATTCTGGGCTAGTGCATGTTATCTGATCTTACTGTGTGCATTTCAATATATATGTGTACCATGTCTTTCTAATGGGTGTAACCTGGGTTTTATTATCTCTGTGTGAGTTGGATGTGTGTGCATGGTGGTTGGTGGGCTGGGTGTGTGTGTATGCAGAGATCCAGCTAAAAGTAATTGGATCAATAGTGTGGCATGTAGGCCTATTGGATTAGACTGAGCCTTGGGTACCTGAAGGTATGCTCGCTCTGCTTGCTTTCTACTGACACCTGATGGATCGAAATTCTTTATTAAATAGCTGGACATTGAGGGTGAACCTATTTGCATGCATAGACGTGGGAAGTCGTTTGGGGGTGGGGGAGCCGAGAATTTTTGGTTGATGACAACGACGGCGCTACAGATGGCTATATCTGTCCACTAATAAAGGACTAGTAAAGGCACGCACCGTGCCTTTACCGTGCCTTTACTAATCTTTTGTGAGATTTTTTTATTCCAGAAATAAAATAAAATACGTATTCAGATTTTTCAGGGGGTGCTGCAGCACCATCAGCACCCCTACTTCTCACTGCTATGTCTGCATGTCTCCTTTCCACATATGTAAGACCATTTTCTATGTGGGTCACACCTACCTGCCAGTTGTTTATTATGACATATAATAAATGCATAAGCTCTTTGCACCCTGTGAGACTTTCGGCCCCAATGTAACCCAAGTGTAGCCATTTCTTAATCATTTTTCATCTTGACTGGGTCCGATATTGATTCAGGTTGTTTCAGCAATCTCCCTAATATGGCTCTCGGTGCATCCTGTTCTGTTCTTATTGACGTTGTATGTTGGTGGGTCCAGGGAAAGAAGTGCATGAGTGGTCAGCCAGTCCAAAGATCAGTGAGACCACCGCCTCAGCATTTTACAGTGTTTGGGCCTGCATGCACATTTCAATAGTTTACCATGCATGAGGTCATGACCAGATTTTGAGGTAAATGATTGAACAGGCCTTTGGACTTGGTTGCCTTTCTATCTCTCTGATGATGTGCGGTGCATATAGGCTACATAATTGTACTACAATTCTTTATGTAGCCTGTATCGATTTCCCATCTACATCAGGAACTCACTGTCCACATTTGATAGCAGAAAAAATATATATTTTGCAAGCTGCTATCAGTCATATAAATAGTGTTGAAATATGTTGGTAATATTATACATAGATATATTAAGCTTCTATTGTGGAAAAAGTATACAATTGTGGAGAATGTTTGGAAACCTGAATGTGTGCCATGGAAAAGTCTCGGTGTACCAGGGTATCTATGGTTCAGGGCTTATCAGAGCAGTGCTTATCATAGTGGCTCTGTGATATGGATTTAATCACCATAAAATACCCTGGTTGCAGACAGCACATTAAACAGCAATCCTGACTTGTCAGCTTGTCTGCTTACAGAGTAATGTTTATCTAAAGACTGAAGGGAAACAAAGGCTGTGGAACTTCCAGAGAGACTAGATCCTAAATCCAGCGCCTTAGACCACTCGGCCACACTAACCATCTCTGTCCTCTAAGCCATACTTTCTCATCTGTTACTTAGGCCTGCTGCGCTCCCATTAATTTCGATCTCTTATTTTTTCCTTTTTTCCTTTTATTTTGTTCATTTATATCATGTTGCTTTTTCTTTAGGGCGGCTGGTAACCTAGTCGTTAGAGCATTGGGCCAGTAACCGAAAGGTTGCTGGATCGAAACCCCTGGCTGACAAGGTAAAAATCTGTCGTTCTGCCCCTGAACAAGGCAGTTAACGGTAGGCCGTCATTGTAAAGAATAATTTGTTCTTAATTAACTGACTTGCCTAGTTAAATAAAGGTTAAATTAAACATTTTTAAAAACGTGTTTTCGAAGAATGTGAGTTTACTTATTGAAAGGTTAACCCATATTTTGGCAGATTTCTGCTCTTTGATTATGTACCAACTGAGGCCACATTAGATATCAAAATGTACATACACAATCCCAACACTATAAAAACCTAAAAAAAAATAATTTATTACTCATGATCAAACAAAGGTCAACAAAAGGTCAACAGCAGTTAACATTTTGATTGGCTGTTGCATGGAACTAGTTGCATGGAGTTGAACAATTTGGAACTGGATACAACCAAATAACAGATCAGTTTTTTACTCATTGCTAACTAGGTGTTGCAAATCTCAATTGAACTTAGTTGCAATCAATTACATTTGTGTGCAATTGTGTAACAAAAGCCTAACAATCATAGTTCCAGTGCCTTCAGAAAGTATTCACACACGTGGAATTGTTCCACATTTTGTTGTGTTACAGCCTGAATTTAAAATTGATTAAATATAATAAAAACAAATTCACTGGACTACACACAATACCCCATAATGTAATTTTAATTTTTACAAGTTGATATTTATTTTTATTTAACCTTTATTTAACTAGGCAAGTCAGTAAACAATAAACAATTAAAGCTAAAGGCACTGTATAATGGAGTTGATGCACAGTTCCCAGTCCGTCATTGAAAATAAGAATGTGTTCTTATTAACTGACTTGCTTAGTTAAATAAAGGTCAAATAATAAAATAAAATAAATGCTTGCCATCGGTCATTTGGACCTTGAAGGACTGAGAGCATAGACATTGAATATCTCAAGGACACTACTCAATAATGAACCATAAATGCTGTCCCTTGTATTATCTATAAGAACCATTGACAAAGCAAAACTTGCTAGGACAGTAGTTTGACTGAACATCAGTCACTTGGACATTACTTCTTTAGGAGCAATAACAATAAAGAAAGGTTGACAAGGTCTTGGTAATAAAAAATTATTGATGCTCAACTACAACTATGCCCTGTCATGGTGGGATATGCAAATACATATACCCATACTAGCAGGGCAGGGACACAGAGACAAAGAAATAGGCAGAAAACAAAGAGACAAATAGGCAAAGAAAGCTCCAGAAATACAGACTGTGAGGCAGAAACTGTGAGATGTACTGTATGTTGATGCGTAAAGTCATTGTGGGCAGCTACTGTTGGGTCTGTAACTCCAAACAGGCTTTGGCCTGCCTGCCCAATAACGCCTGTCCTGGGCCTGCTTTCATTTACACTTTTAAATCATAAAACTTAAAATGCCTCTTCAACTTCTGGCATCAGTTTGATTGCTATACATGTTTTATCTTTGCACATCAGTGTTCACAAATAAGACAAGGACTCAAGAATCAGGGAATTTACCATTATAATGGTGATATTTGAAAATAAGGAAATAATAGTAATTATCACTGTGTTTATGGTTGAATCAAAGTCCTGATTCAAACCACCCAGCTGGTGCCATTTGCCTCTCAGCACAATGGGAAAGAATTAACTAAAACTTATCTTAGCTTTCCCTGGAGTGTGATCTAAGAAAACCAACTGGCAAGTTACATGGCAACATATTGTAGCTGATAAATGTTAAAGTAAGTTGACAGACAGGACATAAAGCTGCTAATCCTGCACCAATATTTGAATAGGCTATATTTTAGAAGTGCTGAACTGTGCTAGATGTGTGTGTGATCATGACCTTAGCTGACACTGCCACTGCAAGTGTTGTGCGTGCTAGTAGCGATTAGAAAGAGGAGTAGCTCTGTGTCTCTTGATACTTTGCTGGGCCTGCAGGACTGTCTGTAGATTTATACAATGGCTTTCCAATGTGTTTTCCCCTGTTATATCCCAGACAGATCTCTACTTTCCCTATCAGCTCTTGGATGGGAATGGGGTGTTTTCTGGGAATTAAATCAGAAATTCTCTTTCAAGAAGGTTCACCCCCCATTTCTGTTAAATGGAACAGAGAGAGGAGGGGGTCACTTCCTCCAGTGTGTTTTTTCGCTTGCACACATGTCATTTACATGCTTACTGGGCGATGGGAGAAAGCAATGGGGTGTCGTATTTGTTTATCGATGCGCATTCCCCAGCTCTGCTGATTCGATAGATGTTATCCCCTCTGTGTTGAGTAACCTAATACACAGGGAGGAATCATAACTGAATTGGCTTGCATCATGATTATCCCACTCTGATCAGAGATAATATTGTTGATAACAGGGATACTAGTTTGCTGTGAAACTCAAAGCTTGTCTGCAGCTAACTTTACAGTATAGGTTTTTGTTTAGCAGAGCTCAAGAAATGTCTTAATGGGTTCCCTCTGGGTAGCAGCCAGGGGCTGCTTTGCTCCAGTCCTGGCAGGAAGGTGCTGTTGGGCGAGGGGTCCCAGCCCCGGCATTTTTTGCCTTTTGGGGTGTGAGTTGGCTGATGCGTAACAATGTTCCAAGACCCCAGCTATTTTTTTCTTCATTTATCTGACTTGAATTTATCTGCGTGTCCAGTCTTTATATTTAGGCTCACAATTTTATTTTCAGGACAACCAGGGTTATAAGTAAAACAAAACTATTTGAGATAAATAGTTACATTCATGAGTTTAAGTGAAAAATGTCAATAAAAGTAAACAATTGATCAAAATGAATGTATATGAATGCTATAAATACAGAAATTGTTTGCTCAGTCAATAGCCCCAGTCCCCTTCAGGATCCGCCCTTGTCTCACAAACACCGCTCTAGCTCAGCCTTTGTTAATCACACAGAAATAGACAAATACAATGGTACAGCCCAGAAGTCTGTAGCTCAAACACACAATGTTTAAAATGGGTTAGAAGTCCAAAACGTGCTGACGTCACAGTGAGACTGTAGCAGAGGAAGCAGTTGGTGTTGGAATGTCCCAGACAGAGGGGGTAAGAGGACTGGATTCTCTGGATGCCTCTTCCCGATAGCTAAACAACCACATGCCTTCTGCACATGTGCCACTTGAAAGGCATGTTGTGCAAACTTATTTGCTGTAACTATAAATTACATAATGGACATGTTGTACAACCATCTTTCCCTGAAGTGTTGTAACTATAAACAACATAATAGACAAGTAGCCTACAAACATTGATTGCAACTATAACATTGACATGTTGTACAAAGTTGTATATGACATTTAGGAGTACACCACATCAGTCACTGGCTTCATCAATAAGTCGTCCCCACAGTGACTGTGCGTACATATCCCAACCAGAATCCATGGATTACAGGCAACATCCGCACTGAGCGAAAGGGTAGAGCTGCCACTTTCAAGGAGCGGGACTCTAACCTGGAAGCTTATAAGAAATCCCGCTATGCACTCCGACGAACCATCAAACAGGCAAAGCAGGACTAAGATCGAATCGTACTACACCGGCTCCAACGCTCGTCGGATGTGGCAGGGCTTGCAAACTATTACAGACTACAAAGGGAAGCACAGCCGACCAGATGACACGAGCCTACCAGATGAGCCAAATTACTTCTGTGCTTGTGTTGGGCATGGCAGCGATCTTCGTGGGCTATACTTGGTCTTGTCTCAGGATGGTAAGTTGGTGGTTGAAGATATCCCTCTAGTGGTGTGGGTGCTGTGCTTTGGCAAAGTGTGTGGGGTTATACCCAGCCTGTTTGGTCCTGTCCGGGGGTATTGTCAGATGGGGCCACAGTGTCTCCTGACCCCTCCTGTCTCAGCCTCCAGTATTTATGTTGCAGGAGTTTGTGTCGGGGGGGCTAGGGTCAGTCTGTTATCTCACTCACTCTCACTCACTCACTCACTCACTCACTCACTCTCAGAATCTGAGCCCTAGGACCATGCCTCGGGACTACCTGGCCTGATGACTCCTTGCTGTCCCCAGTCCACCTGGTCGTGCTGCTGCTCCAGTTTCAACTGTTCTGCCTGCAGCTATGGAACCCTGACCTGTTCACCGGACGTGCTACCTGTCACAGACCTGATGTTTTCAACTCTCTAGAGATAGCAGGAGCAGCAACTGACATTTACTCCTGAGGTGCTGACCTGTTGCACCCTCGACAACCACTGTGATTATTATTATTTGACCCTGCTGGTCATCTATGAACATTTGAACATCTTTGCCATGTTCTGTTATAACCTCCACCCGGCACAGCCATAAGAGGACTGTCCACCCCTCATAGCCTGGTTCCTCTCTAGGTTTTTCTTCCTAGGTTCTGGCCTTTCTAGGGAGTTTTTCCTAGCCACTGTGCTTCTACACCTGCATTGCTTGCTGTTTGGGGTTTTAGGCTGGGTTTCTGTACAGCACTTTGTGACATCAGCTGATGTAAGAAGGGCTTTATAAATACATTTGATTGATTGATTGCTCGCTTTGAGGCAAGTAACACTGAAACATGCATGAGAGCATCAGCTGTTCCGGATGACTGTGTGATCACGCTCTCCGCAGTCAATGTGACTAAGACCTTTAAACAGGTCAACATTCAAGGCCGCAGGACCAGATGGATTAGCAGGACCTGTATTCCGAGCATGCGCTGACCATCTGACAAATGTCTTCACTGACATTTTCAACCTCTCCCTGTCTGAGTCTGTAATACCAACATTCTTCAGGCAGATCACCTAAATGACTACCGACCCGTAGCACTCACGTCTGTAGCCATGAAGTGCTTTGAAAGGCTGGTCATGGCTCACTTCAACACCATTATCCTAGAAACCCTAGACCCAATCCAATTTGCATACCGCCCCAACAGATCCACAGATGATGCAATCTCTATTGCACTCCACACTGCCCTTTCCCACCTGGACAAAAGGAACACCTATGTGAGAATGCTATTCATTGACTACAGCTCAGCGTTCAATACCATAGTGCCCTCAAATCTCATCACTAAGCTAAGGACCCTGGGACTAAAGACCTCCCTCTGCAACTGGATCCTAGACTTCCTGATGGGCCACCCCCAGGTGGTAAGGGTAGGTAACAACACATCTGCCACGCTGATCCTCAGCACGGGGGCCCCTCAGGGGTGCGTGCTCAGTCCTCTCCTGTACTTCCTGTTTACTCATGACTGCATGGTCAGGCACGACTCAACACCATCATTAAGTTTGCCTTATGACACAACAGTGGTAGGCCTGATCACCGACAACGACGAGAGAGCCTATAGGGAGGAAGTCAGAGACCTGACCGTGTGGTGCAAGGACAGCAACCTCTCTCAACGTGACAAGACAAAAGAGATGATTTTGTGGACTACAGTAGGCTGTAGTGGAGTAGTTTGAGAGCTTCAAGTTCCTTGGCGTCTACATCACCAACAAACTAACATGGTCCAAGCACTTCAAGACAGTTGTGAAGAAGGCACAACCAAACCTATTCCCCCTCAAGATTTGGCATGGGTTCTCAGATCCTCAAAAGGTTCTACAGCTGCACCATCGAGAGCATCCTGAGGGGTTGCATCACTGCCTGGTATGGCAACTGCTCGGCCTCCGACTGCAAGGCACTACAGAGGGTAGTGCACACAGCCCAGTACATCACAGGGGCCAAGCTTCCTGCCATCCAGGACCTCTATACCAGGTGGTGTCAGAGGAAGGCCCTAAAAAGCGGAATGTTGAGGACAGGTTATCTTAAGAGCGGGTGAGGTGGTGATGATGGGACTGGCTTCCTCTCTCACATCAAAACATACCTGCAGACGAGAGACAGATGGATAGAGAGAGAGCATGATTAAGCCTTGTTTTTTTTTATCCTAACACAGTCAGTCATCATAATCATCAGGAGGTGAAATGCAAAACTAACCTTGGATCATTAACTCTGGGACTACTACATCTCTGTCTGTATTTCAATGTAAAGCATCTCTTTAATAATATTTCCTGTTGACCCGACCAAGTGACCTCTCACCTATCTCACCTGACCATGCTGTGCCCTCTGTGTCAGCCAGTTCAGGTGCGGGAGGGGTTCACCAAAACAGCTGATATAACCTAGAGTATTTAGGGAGAAGGGGGAGAGGGATGAAGTGAAGGAGAGAGACTGTTATTGTGTGTGTGTGGTCTCACCTGGTGTCCACACTTAGTGGCTACAGAGTACTTCATGCTGAAAAACAGACACACGAGGACAAACTATAGAAGATAATGTCAATAGAAGATAGTGTATGTGACGGAGACACCTATCGGAGTGTACCTGAAACATTTGAATATAGAGGGTATATGTCTCACCACTTGGTTATTGCAAGGCTAACCCCCAGGGAAATCATGACTTGGCAGCAACAGATAGTCCAGTGAAAATGGATGTGTTTATGTGGTGTAAATCTGAAAATTAGCAGCTGACATCTTAAGGTTTTTTAAATTAATGCATGTGAGACAGGATTATTGTACAACAAGACAGGCGGAAGAGAGAAAAATAACACAGAACAGTTTAATTACCTCTGGTTATGGACACTTTTGCAAGCAATAAAGCTTGCGGCCTATTCCTCAGACAGTGAACATCTGGCAATATCTACATTTTCGACCCCTTGATCAGCTCGCTCTCTGAAAGTAAAGAAAATAGCTTATTTTTTTTGTAGATATGAAAACAATAACTGAGATATGACAGTTCAATCTAAAGCAACAGATGTCATTTTCAGGATACGTCAATACAGCACAGAAAGCTAAACACCAGACTGGTGTTGTTCATTAGGTGATGGGAAATATGCAATGATACCTGCACCATCTACACGCTGCAAAGACAACCCTAACTCTTTGTAACAGACATATTGTGTTCTATCATCCTTCTGTAAAAAAATATAACGGTTACACTGTCATGAAATATGATTATATATTGACTATGAAAGAAATATGACATGGCCTGCTTATGAGTTGGCATGAAAGAAAGTTAGATTTATTCAACTGGAAATAGCAAGAACAGGCGTTCATAGCTAAATGCTTTTGGTTAGCTTAAGAAAAATCATTATTATTCATTCTACGGTATGTATGTACAGTGCCTTGCGAAAGTATTCGTCCCCCTTGAACTTTGCGACCTTTTGCCACATTTCAGGCTTCAAACATAAAGATATAAAACTGTATTTTTTTGTGAAGAATCAACAACAAGTGGGACACAATCATGAAGTGGAACGACATTTATTGGATATTTTGAACTTTTTTAACAAATCAAAAACTGAAAAATTGGGCATGCAAAATTATTCAGCCCCTTTACTTTCAGTGCAGCAAACTCTCTCAGAGGTCCGTTAAAAGCGCAGAGAGCATCATGAAGAACAAGGAACACACCAGGCAGGTCCGAGATACTGTTGTGAAGAAGTTTAAAGCCGGATTTGGATACAAAAATATTTCCCAAGCTTTAAACATCCCAAGGAGCACTGTGCAAGCGATAATATTGAAATGGAAGGAGTATCAGACCACTGCAAATCTACCAAGACCTGGCCGTCCCTCTAAACTTTCAGCTCATACAAGGAGAAGACTGATGCAGAGATGCAGCCAAGAGGCCCATGATCACTCTGGATGAACTGCAGAGATCTACAGCTGAGGTGGGAGACTCTGTCCATAGGACAACAATCAGTCGTATATTGCACAAATCTGGCCTTTATGGAAGAGTGGCAAGAAGAAAGCCATTTCTTAAAGATATCCATAAAAAGTGTTGTTTAAAGTTTGCCACAAGCCACCTGGGAGACACACCAAACATGTGGAAGAAGGTGCTCTGGTCAGATGAAACCAAAATTGAACTTTTTGGCAACAATGCAAAATGTTATGTTTGGCGTAAAAGCAACACAGCTGAACACACCATCCCCACTGTCAAACATGGTGGTGGCAGCATCATGGTTTGGGCCTGCTTTTCTTCAGCAGGGACAGGGAAGATGGTTAAAATTGGTGGGAAGATGGATGGAGCCAAATACAGGACCATTCTGGAAGAGAACCTGATGGAGTCTGCAAAAGACCTGAGACTGGGACGGAGATTTGTCTTCCAACAAGACAATGATCCAAAACATAAAGCAAAATCTACAATGGAATGGTTCAAAAATAAACATATCCAGGTGTTAGAATGGCCAAGTCAAAGTCCAGACCTGAATCCAATCGAGAATCTGTGGAAAGAACTGAAAACTGCTGTTCACAAATGCTCTCCATCCAACCTCACTGAGCTCGAGCTGTTTTGCAAGGAGGAATGGGAAAAAATTTCAGTCTCTCGATGTGCAAAACTGATAGAGACATACCCCAAGGGACTTACAGCTGTAATCGCAGCAAAAGGTGGCGCTACAAAGTATTAACTTAAGGGGGCTGAATAATGTTGCACGCCCAATTTTTCAGTTTTTGATTTGTTAAAAAAGTTTGAAATATCCAATTTTCCACTTCATGATTGTGTCCCACTTGTTGTTGATTCTTCACAAAAAAATACAGTTTTATATCTTTATGTTTGAAGCCTGAAATGTGGCAAAAGGTTGCAAAGTTCAAGGGGGCCGAATACTTTCGCAAGGCACTGTATAGGTTCTCCAGGGAGTCGAGGCAACTGGTGGATAATCCCTGGTGAGTAGGCACCCGACTCACCCAGAGCTTCCTGTTTCGCACGTGTGTATGTATAGAATTTCATTAGTTTTCCCCGCATTCCCAACATAAGGCGCTAGTAGATTCAGGTGCAGCTGGGAACTTTATTGATCGTTCATTTGCAATTAGATTAGGGATCCCTATTGTTCCTGTTGATCTGCCCTTCCCTGTACATGTCTTAGATACTTGTCCATTAGGGTCGGGACTGATCAGGGAGGTCACAGCTCCACTATGTATGATAACGCAGGGTGATCATAAGGAGAGAATTAGCCTCTTTCTGATCGATTCACCTGTGTTTCCTGTGGTGTTGGGGTGTCCCTGGTTGGCCGATCATGACCCCACTATTTCGTGGAAACAGGGGACTCTCAAGGTTTGGTCACTTCAGTGCTCAGGAGGTGTGTAGGTGTTTCCATAGGTGCAACTACGGTGGAGAGTCCAAAACAGGTCTCCACCATGCACATCCCCCATGAATATGCCGATTTGGCTCTCGCCTTCTGTAAAAAGAAGGCGACTCAATTACCACCCCATCGACGGGGGGATTGTGCGATAAATCTCATGGTAGACGCAGCACTTCCCAGGAGTCACGTGTATCCTTTGTCACAGGAGGAGACGGCGGCAATGGAAACATATGTCTCCGAATCTCTGGGGACAGGGATACATTCGGCAAGGTGCTTGGTTGACTGTTGGAGCATGACCTGTACGTCAAGGCTGAGAAATGTCTGTTCTTCCAACAGTCCGTCTCCTTCCTAGGGTACCGCCTGTCCACGACAGGGGTGGAGATGGAGAAGGACCGTATTTCAGCCGTGCGTAATTGGCCGACTCCAACCACTGTAAAGGAGGTCCAGCGGTTTTTAGGGTTTGTACGTTCCCTCTGATGTCCGCGATCAATTGATCTGTTGGGCTCACACGTCACCCTCCTCTGGTCATCCTGGCATCGGTCGGACAGTGCGCTGTCTTAGTGGGAAGTACTGGTGGCCCACTTTAGCAAAGGACGTGGGGGTTTATGTTTCCTCCTGCTCGGTGTGCGCCCAGTGCAAGGCACCTAGACACCTGCCCAGAGGGAAATTACAACCCCTACCCGTTCCACAACTGCCGTGGTCACACCTATCGGTGGATTTCGTGACGGATCTTTCTCCGTCACAGGGAAACACCACGATCCTGGTTGTTATGGATCTAAGTCCTGCCGCCTCCTTCCTTTGCCCGGTCTCCCTACAGCTCTACAGACTGCGGAGGCCCTGTTCAACCATGTCTTCCGGCACTACGGGGTGCCTGAGGATATAGTTTCTGATCGGGGTCCCCAATTCACGTCTAGGGTCTGGAGGGCATTTATGGAACGCCTGGGGTTCTCGGTCAGCCTCACCTCAAGTTTTCACCCCGAGAGTAACGGGCAGGTGGAGAGAGTTAACCAAGATGTGGGTAGGTTTCTGCGGTCATATTGCCAGGACCTGCCGGGGGAGTGGGCGGCTTTCATCCCCTGGGCAGAGATGGCCCAAAACTCCCTCCGCCACTAACCTTATCTCCTTTTCAATGTGTACTAGGTTATTAGCCGGTCCTGGCACCGTTCCATCAGAGCCAGATTGAAGCACCTGCGGTGGGCCTCCGCAGAATGTTCCTGTGATGTTTTCTCAGAACCATTTCTATTGCTCTCACATTTTGTTGTGGCAGTATGTTCTAAAAACATTACTGGTACATTGTGTTATTACATAACCTGGAAACCTAATGAGAACATTTGGGGAATGTTCTGTGGTGGTTGTTACAGATGTTGTGCACCACGTTCCAAGGATATATCACTTAAAATAATTTCGGGAGAAAGAAAAATCATTCTTTGAATGTTTTGGGTATGTTATCATCCTCATAAGTAGAACTTAAAGGGAATCTTAGATAATGTTCTGGGAATATTTCCAATTTGCCTCGTACTTTCCTCCACTTGAATCAACAACTTGAAGTAGCCTAATCTGAAATGGTTTAAGACTGATCAGAAAGTGCCTTTGAATTACACTACCTTCAGATGTTAGAAACATGTGATGTAACTCTATATTAAAGGTTGACTTCAAAATGACAGAAAATACCTTTGCTCTACCTACAGGGCTGTACCTAACTTCTTCTGTCTGCAATTCAACACTATCTACTAATTACAGCTCTATGGCATATGCATGAAATGTCCACTCTTACATAATGATGCATTCTGAAAAGGTTTTATAGCCTTTTGAGGGTGATGGTTTTATCCTTCCCCGCCTGACTGTTTGTGTCCAGTTAGTCATTGTCAACCATATTGTCTGTGTCCCGAATGGAACCTTTTCCCTATAGTGCACTAATTTTGAGCAGGGACCATAGGGCTCTGATCAAATGATTTAGTGCACTAGGCCTATATAGGGAATATGGTGCCATTTGGGACCCAAACATTGTTTGGTAACATCTATTTACAGCTCTGCCTTACAACATGCTGACGGCTTGCGTCATTCAGCCGTTTGAGTGACATTTATTTAACTGGATTCTCTGTTGTCTTTCTGTTGCTCTAGGGCCAAAGGTAGTCTATTAATCATCAATGTAGTCAATGCTGCAACGTACAGCCATTGATTAGCCTCCATTATAATCAGAATACACTTCTCTCATTGATGTCTAAGATTGTGCCCTTAAATCAATTTCTCCATGGAGACAACTCAAGTGTCAAATACATCTTCTGTTCAGGATTAGATTGATGAAATTCGTAGTGGCTCCTTTTTTTTTAACCTTGTTTGAGCATGATTAGTGCAGGATTAGTGGTTTGTTTTACGCACCATTTATTCAAGGTGTGATCAAATACTGCAAATCTCACCCCGCCTACAAGACTCACACTTCCAGTGTGCAGGACTCCACCAGGATGTGGCCTATGCCTCTGGGTCTGACATAGAGTTGGGTGGCAATAGAGAGTTTATTGGCTCTTGACCATTAGATACAGTAGGGATAGTAACTGATTATAATAGAGAAAAGTATTATCATTCAGCTCACAATGCACACTATTTCATTTACTGCTTCCTCTGTCCTGTTTTTGCCTTTTTTTCTACAAATAGTGAACCCTTTACCTTGTTTGTATTGCACTTTGTTATGACACCTCTCGTGATGTCAAACACTGACACATCTGATCCGTCTTACCCATCATCACTAGGGAGCTGGAATGGCAAGTGCTTTGACATTCTACACGGTCCAGGGTTGCCTCCCACAATGCCTGGCTGCCACATGGCAGGTTATTTATAGTTTGATGACGCAGGTGTCTCACATCACCACCTGTTGGACCCTTCGCTGGAGCTGCCTCTGCACAGCTGCCAAACGACTGATGATGTTGTTGCCACGGAAACTGGATTATGTTGACATGAAGGCCTTTGAAATTGTTGTCCATGGAGACAAAATCCATGGTCCCTCAACATGCAGGACGTGGTTATCAGCCTCCCATAGCTTCAATGAGTCACTACACAGCAGCCAGCCCAGGTGAGGGCCATTTTGTAGCTGGAAAAAAGTCTAGCCGCCTGTTATGTGTGTGGATGAACGCGCACACACAAACACTCACACACACACACACACACAAGCACAAGCACATACGAGCCCACATAGTTATTCAAAGGGGAAATTAAGTGTGTGTGTTTCTTCAATGCATGACTTAACGAACACATGACAATAAACAAATCTCAATCAGCAAACAAACTTTACAATGTCATTAAAATTGCTCGGATGCTATAATTACAATTAAACCTGGCAGAGTCGAAGGAGATTGGGTGGGTATGTGGCTTGTGTAAAACTACTGTCTGAGAACACGAGAGACATAATCGGTTTTACCATTGGGTAAGAGACCATGCTGACTACCTCTTATGTTATTCATTAGTCATCAGCACAAGACATTGCAAATAGTCAGCTGCAATGCAAAAAGTTATGTGCATTAACCAAACATGAGTTTCAGTAGAGACTCATGTTCGATTCTGTTTCATATTTAGTATATTGCCGTGTAAGGCATAATACGAGGAAAACTGCAGTCTAATTCAGTTATGAGTTCATGATTCATTACCACACTCCATTCTAAAACCGAAATGTAATACAGACAGTACATACAGTATGTGAAAGACACATAAAGTCTACACAGCATTTATACTGAGTATACAAAACATTGGGAACATCTGATCTTTCTATGACATAGACTGACCAGGTGAATGCTATGATCCCTTATTGATAATCCACTTCAATCACTGTTTGGGTTTTTCACGCTCAACAGTTTCCCGTGAGTATCTAGAATGGTCCACCACCCAAAGGACATCCAGTCAACTTGACACAATTGTGGGAAGCATCGGAGTCAAGATGGGTCATTATCCTTGTAGAGTCCATGCCCCAATGAATTGAGGCTGTTCTGAGGACAAAAAGAGGTGCAACTAAATATTAGGAAGGTGTTCCTAATGTTTTGTACACTCAGTGTATATTCAAGATACTGCCGTCATTTTGTTTCTCACATTTTGAAATACAGATGTGCCTATACATTACATATTGAGATGAGGAGTTTTCAACAGCATTATTCCTGCCAGGAACCCTTTGTTTTGCATAATGTGACATAATTTCTGGTTTTGTCTGCAAGATTTGCATGCTATTTTAATCCTGAAGAGTCTACTGACACACCCGTGCGTCAATCTAAGTATCAAAATCCGGCAGTTTAAGCTAGAGATATCATGTGCTGCGTCTCAATTCACAGCATCCACCTATGTCAGCCTTCCACATCTGCGGTGGAAGGTGGTGTCATGACGTGGCCCTTTTTGGGTATAGATAGTTGCTTCTCCCTCTCTCCTACACCTAGGTTCTGTTATCTCAGATTGTAAATTCCTGGAGGAGACTTTCTCCCCCTGGCCATGCAGAAAGAGACACATAGAGAGAATAAATGATTTCACATGGCGAACTCCTAAATCCTCAAAAGGAGGATTTGATACAAAATGTCCACTTGTGAGAAGGTGGGAATGGTCCGTGGACACTTAAGGGATGGGTATGACGAGTGTGTTTCATTTGGTGACAGAAAACACACATAACTATATCTCTGAATATGTACATTTCCCAATTATGGGGTTTGCATCTAATTATTGTATAAAATGAATGAGTAAAGATGAAACTATTTGTGAAATGATGCATGGTGATGTTAAACCTTTAATGAAAGAGAATTGTATTCCCTTTAAAGTTTAACTAAGTCATTGGCCCGTCAGTGTGAGCACAGACATGATCTGGCGTCACGGAACAACCCTTTTCTACTGCTACGAATAAAAACCCTCCTGAGGAAATCCCCTTCAGACCATGTGTACCTCGGTCAGCTGAGGGGGCAAAGGTTTGAGTAGAGACCACAAAAACTTCAGTGTCGGCTAAGGTTGCAATGGTTGTTGAATTCCTAACCATACCACGTGGAGCATTGGCTACACGGGTGGAAATGGTTCAACTCTGAGACTATCGATCCCGACAGAATAAGAGCAAATCTTAGATACTAATTACTCGTCTACAGCTAGAAATGATGTCAACCTGGGATGCGAAGACCGACAACTGACGAAACATCTATTCTATGAGAATATTTCTGAATGGTACTCTGAAGTATCCATTCTAACCATGAAAGACTGATCTTCAGGGAAGCAGAGAGAGAGACGATGATGAACTGACTCTCCAACAGAAGGACTGACGATTCCAACAGAGATAACGACGACACACTGGGCATAAATATATATTGATTGAAATTATTCCCAAATGAGTGAGCGTTGATGTGCAAAGGATTAGCATTTCAATTAATCTAATTATCAACTGTATAGTGACTCCTTTTGTTCTTTCCCGCCTTTTCAGTTCACACCCATTTACCTTTGTCAACCAAGCCGTCATATCGGCTTAGCCCACTAGGGAACCTCCCCTATCATTTCCATATCTACTGTGTTGTTTGTTTATGCATTTCTGTGATTATTTAGTTAGTAAATAAATGATTAAGACAATTGATGTATGGATGATTTATAGTAAAGGCTGGGTTCGTGCGGATAACCAACAATATATGACCTTTGGAATGAGACTAACATGAGGTAAAGAATAATTCATTTGTTAAGGTTTTCTTCCGTCGAGAGAGAGAGAGAGAGAGAGGACCAAAATGCAGCATGGTTATTTGTAAACATCTTTAATAAAGATGAAAAATACAAACAGTATACAAAAACAGTGAAAACCCGAAACAGCCCTATCTGGTGCAAACAAACACAGAGACAGGAACAACCACCCACAAAACAATCAAAGAATATGGCTGCCTAAATATGGTTCCCAATCAGAGACAACGATAAACACCTGCCTCTGATTGAGAACCACTCCAGGCAACCATAGACTTTCCTAGACGACTATACCACAATCCCATAACCTACAAAAACCCAAAGACAAAACACACCACATAAATAACCCATGTCACACCCTGGCCTGACCAAAATAATAAAGAAAACACAAAATACTAAGACCAGGGCGTGACATAATTAGAAGACTAATTGATCAAATATTAAAATATCTGATTAATTAGAAGACTAATCAGATATTTAAAGAGTTATATTAAGAAAATTATAATAATAATAATAATTTGTAATCTGAAGATTTTCCTTGGTGTCCCGACTTCCTAGTTAATTACATTTACATGATTAGTTTAATCATGTAATAATAATTACAGAGAATTGATTTGATAAAATAACTGTCTTCACTTTAATGATGCCAAAGACACGACAGTGGCCAAGCTAAAGCGGTGTTTGTCAGACCACGAAAACGTCTGTAGCGTCCAAACCGTTTGGCCTACATACTATGATGGTTTCCTCCGTTTTGCTCGACGACCCCCACAAGTGTCATGGGACTCGTCTGAAGGTAACTCATACAAATGAATGGAAATATATGGAGGTAGTTTCAAAACCTTATTCCTTATGATTTTTTTATGCAGTCTTTTTTTGCCATTCATAAATGTGTTATTGAATGCATTTCTATGGGCCATAGCAGTAAAGGCCAAATTCAATATTTTATGAAATAATCTTTTAAATTCGTTTTTGTTAGACCTAAAGGGGTCCCTTGGGTTTGACTTTTAGAAGATTAATGACATTCCAAAGGATAAATGTGTACTTTGTATTCTATGTTATTCTAAGAATTAAGGGAACAACATGTTCTTTAGATGAAGAAGGGGAGTGGAAACAGCTGGTGATACTGTATCAGAAAGTATATAGAAAAGTGCAGCAGAAAGCTGTATGTGAATGATGGCTTTCCACATAACGGTTATCATTGACTTCCAACATTAATGAAATCAAAACACGACTGTACAAAACAAACTCACAAGTGCCACGTACAGCAAATAGACTTCTTCTGATACGCTTGTGGATATTTTCCATTAGTTGACTCAGACTACAGCAAAATGATTACATTTCTCCCCATATCACATAATGCCACTCATTATTGATAATGGAAATTTGAAAGCTGTGTGCGCTTGGAAAACAGAACATTTGTTTCATATTCAAGAGTTTCCTGTTATGTAACGCTTATGTAGTTTAAGCATCAGTAGGCTTAGCCCATGCTTTTTGCTTTGCAAGTCTTAGCTTTTGCACCTCAAGGTAAACAACATAATCAAAAGGCAATACATTAGCATAAAATGTTGCACAGTAACTATATGCTTGTGATATTATTGTTATGGTATGCTTTGACAAATAGTCAGCATTCGGAAAGTATTCAAACCCCTTGACTTTTGCCACATTTTGTTACATTACAGCCTTATTCTCAAATTGATTAAATACATGTTTTTCCTCACAATACCTAATAATTTATTTTGCAAATAAAAAAAAGATATACAGTACCAGTCAACAGTTTGGACACACCTACTCATTATAGGGTTTTTCTTTGTTTGTACTATTTTCTAAATTGTAGAATAATAGTGAAAAAATACATATGGAATCATGTAGTAACCAAAAAAGTGTTAAACAAATCTAAAATATATGTTGATTTGTTTAAGTAGCCACCTTTTGCCTTGATGACAGCTTTTCACCTTCTTGGCATTCTCTCAACCAGCTTCACCTAGAATGCTTTTCCAACAGTCTTGAATGAGTTCTCACATATGCTGAGCACTTGTTGGCTGATTTTCCTTCACTCTGCAGTCCAACTCATCCCAAACCATCTCAATTGCGCTTAGTGGGACTGCTTTTGACTGGTGCTGTATATATAAGGTCCCACAGTTGACAGTGCATGTCAGAGCAAAAACCAAGCCATGAGGTCGAAGGAATCGTTTGTAGAACTCCGAGACAGGATTGTGTTGAGGCACAGATCTGGGGAAGAGTACCAAAACATTTCTGCACCAATGAAGGTCCCCAAGAACACAGTTCACACTTCATTATTCTTAAATGGAAGAAGTTTAGAAACCACCGGAGCAAATTACAGAGAAAAACCTGCTCCAGAGCGAGCAGGACCTCAGACTGGGGTGAAGGTTCACTTTCCAATGGGACAACGACCTTAAGCACACAGCCAAGACAACACAGGAGTGGCTTTGGGACAAGTTTTTGAATGTCCTTGAGTGGCCCAGCCAGAGCCTGGACATGAACCTGATCGAACATCTCTGGAGAGACCTGAAAATAGCAGTGCAGTGACGCTATATAATGGGAGAAACTCCCAAATACAGGTGTGCCAAGCTTGTAGCATGATGCCTTTTAGAAGACTCGAGGCTATAATCACTGTCAAAGGTGCTTCAACAAAGTACTGAGTAAAGTGTGAATACTTATGTAAATGTGATATTTCAGCTTTTTGTTTTTAATAAAAAATATAAAAACCTGTTTTTGCTTTGTCATTGTGGGATATTGTGTGTAGATTGAATAAATAAATACTAATAATAATTTTCATCAATTTTAGAATAAGGCTGTAATAAAATGTGAAAAAAGTCAAGGGGTCTCAATACTTTCCAAATGCACTGTATGATGACCATAATCTATGTAGAACTCTGAGGCATTGCCAACTAAACAATTTGACATATGTTTAGAATGATGGTAGCTTATTAATGATGGTAAGTGAACAACAACTTATTTTATTGTAAATTCTAACTGATCTACTGACTCGTTATTTATGATGCAAGTTGATTTGTAGATTAGTCGGTCTCGACTCGAGTTTAATGTCAGCTGCAATAGAGTTTGCCAGCTTTTAGTCCTTAAAAAACGGAAATGAGTTACCTCTGGTTTGTTCAGCGATTCATATGGTGGAAATGAATGGGGAAAGAATAGGGTTTTGTGTTAATTAAATGCCAAACATAAGATCTGAGGTTAACACAGGCTTAGGAGCTCTTATACGTTTTGTTCTATGAGATAATATCAGTCCGTTAACATGACCTTTATGAATTATGAAGCCTTTTATGTGCTTTATGTGCTTTTTTTATTACATTAATACTTACAAAATTAAGAAACAGTGACATTAGCTGATGAAGATTATCGCATAGGACTCAATGTACACGATCTCCTCAGCCTGTGTTTACAACATACCTTATTTTCTGCGTTTATCCAAAAACCCTACAGAAATGCATTTGTCCATTTCTCCATGGCGGAGTTAGTGCCTTCAAAAATACTCTATTGCTTTCAATGTCGAACGCGCCCAATGTCTTTGCAGGATATCAGTGAGTATGGAAAGGGGTGGAGGCTCTGGAAATGCGTCACTAGTACACAGGTTGTGCCAAACATTTCTCTGCACTGACTGGTGGCACTCGCAACAAGGCAAGGTCTTGATAATTAATGAGTGAACAAAAAAAAATCAGAGCCTCTATGCAAATGAGGAGCCTTTATAGACCTTGGATGAGCTTTTTGGATAACGATTCGCTGCAAACTTGTGACTGATCAGCTTAACATCTGTGGATAAAGAGTTAAGCGTGTCTTGCATTTCAAACTTCAAGTATTTGACAGCAATCACATCTTCATTACTTTGCTGAATGAGGAAACGGATACTGAACATTTGTTGGCTATTGGAATTTACCACGATTGACCAAACTCATCCATTCATTATTCCCCCCTGCATTTTTAAGACGCACACCTCAACCGATTGATCCGGGAGTGATACAGCAAGATTAGACTACCGCATTCATTCCAATATATTTTTAAACTCTGTTCAGTGCCACATCGCCATGTCAAGCGATACATCGGATCAGAGTAGGCGGTTCTGTGTGCTGTCTTGGGATCAGGTACTTCGTTTGAACTCAATCATCAGAGAAGCAATCCCGATTCACGGCCGCGGAAATTTCCCTACACTCGCTCTACAACCCCGGCAGATCGTTCAGGTATATCGCGTGCGCCACAACTTCTATACTGAGTATATGCTGTCTACTCTGAATCGCTTCATGTTTTGTGATGTACTGTTAGTATGCCAAGTATGCATGTGCTTTGTTGCAAATAAAATGTCCCTATGGCATATTAAAGTACAACATACCATTCACCTACATTCTATTGAGTGATGGAGCCATGTCTCTGACCGACCTGGTCACAGAAGATGTATTATTCTGTATGTCAATCCGAGATACTCATTTAGTATGGCGTGTTACCTTTCGTATAGTATGCATTAATTTGTGGATGTCCATCACTCATTTTGTATGATACGATTTTTTTAAGTACAATATGTTACGAATTTGCGAAGCTTATGATATTACGAATTCTAGCTAAATGGTTAACATCAGTTAGGCTAGGAGTTAGGGTTAAATTTAGATTAAAGGGTTAGCCAAAATGGTAAGGGGAAGGGTTAGCTAACATGCAAAGTAGCTAAAAAGTAGTAAGTAGCTAAAGTTGCTAAAATGCTGAAGTTGTCCGTGATAAGATTTGCACCCGCAACCTTAGGGTTGCTCGACGTTTGCGTTTATATGCCCACTATCCACCCCCACCAACCACCCAACATTAGTTCTTGCCATATGTTACGTTTGGTTACTTATCATACCAGGTTGAGTACCTCCAATTTAAATGTACTATGCATGTACGTCTAGTCTGAGACCAAACTGATGCCCATCATTCATATCTCTTCACTGTAGCAATAGTCATTCTCTAGTTCAGGTCAAAGTGTGAGCTGAACTCCAACCCTGCCCCATATAGGACCTTTACTGTTGACTTCCACTCTGTTCAGTAGTGAGCTTCAGTAGGTGTTAACCCATTAACAATAGCCATTGCGGTAACTCTTTGCAACAATTTAGATTTCTGTAACTGTATTTAAAGATAAGTAGCCTACAGCAATGTGCTGATTCATACAGTTAGTTAACAAAACAGGTCGCTTAATTTACCTTGCTGCTACAGTTTGTCATCAAATCTCAAATCTCTCATCAAATCCCTTTGTCATCAGTTCCCATAGTATATTAATTACCACTGATGAGTCACATTTGACTGGAAGTGTCTTGCACCATTATGGGTCTGTTTCTAATATCCTTCCAGATGGGAGTTTTGATATACTCCACTTTTCTGATATGCCTATTGACAATACCTTTCCAATTGACGGTGGCAGAAGGCTCGGTCATTTTGTATCATTAGAGAACAATGGCGGTCAATGCCAATTAAGATAAGGGAGGATGATTTTTGTTTTCATGAGCATATTACAGCATATTGGATGACTCATTCGTATTCCATTCACCCAGTTCAATGTAACATCGATACGTTTAGGCTACTACTTGATACTCAAATTTTCTCTATACCCATCATGAGGTTGCTACAACCTAGCCTATAAATAAAAGTTTACAACGTAGGTGCACACACGTCGAGAGAGAAATTTGAGGTCACAGACAGTGACACATGGACAGACTTGGGGCGGCAGGGTAGCCTAGTGGTTAGAGCGTTGGACTAGTAACCGGAAGGTTGCGAGTTCAAACCCCCGAGCTGACAAGGTACAAATCTGTCGTTCTGCCCCTGAACAGGCAGTTAACCCACTGTTCCCAGGCCGTCATTGAAAATAAGAATTTGTTCTTAACTGACTTGCCTGGCTAAATAAAGGTAAAAAAAAAAAAAAAAAAACATGGACAGACAATGAAATGAAATACCGTCGTGCACACTCTTGCCTGCATCTAGCTTATATAGTGTGTAATCATTAGTCCAACAGTTGCAAACGAGAGTTTCTATTGGACAAATTCAGGTATGTTATCCCCGTTTTGTTCCGTTTGCTTCCGTTTAAGAAACTTTTTCAACAGAATCAGCGGAATGAATACACCCTGAAACACAGTTCACTTTCATAGCAGCCACTTTGTCTTCCTCGTCACATCTATGCGCTCTACTCCTCTCACCTCTTCCCTTCGCTTGTGGACTTCAATGCACAACACATCAGCTGTATGGGATCAGGTGAAAAAACCTTTCCAAGCAGAACTGCTACACAGCCTACATTGTTGTCACCATATTAGTTAAAGTGACGTCATAGTCAGCATATTCATAGTCAGCATAGCTAATAAAACTAACATGTTATTAAACCTGCTACAGTGTACAGTCAGAAAGCAGTTACACCGGCAGGCCCCGGTGGCAATAAGTTAGTAATACCAAAAGCTTACCTTGACTTGGAAGAGTTCCACTGTTGTGTTGGAAAGTCATAGCCAGCTAACTAACATAGTATCACTCTGTATGAGCAGGGTGTTTCAGTAGCCTTAACTAGCTAGCTGCATTTGCTAAGTAAGTGAAACTGAAAGTGGAAAAAAATAATCTTTCTTTATTTCTCTCTTGCTTCTCCTTAATTTTGGAAGAAATTAATTTGTTCAACTATTATCCTTCTCTCTCTTTGAGTCAACTACTCACCACATTCTATACACTGCAGTGCTAGCTAGCTGTAGTTTATGCTTTCAGTACTAGATTCATTCTCTGATACTTGATTGGGTGGACAACATGTCAGTTCATGCTGAAGGACGTCATCCGAAAGTTGTCATAATTACTGTGTAAGTCTATGGAAGGGGTTGAGAACCATGAGCCTCCTAGGTTTAGTATTGAAGTCAATGTACCCAGAGGAGGACAGAAGATGGCTGTACTCCGGCTATATCATGGTGCTACCCTACAGAGTGCTGTTGAGGCTACTGTAGATCTTCTTTGCAAAATAGTGTTTTAATTATTTGGTGACGTGATTATATTTAGTATAATTTTATCTAAAAATGATCACTTTTTAAATGTTTTACCATTTACATTTTTATGAAATTGACTGAGGAGGATGGTCCTCCCCTTCCAGACAGTGGCTTGTGTTGTGTCTACCAAGGTGGTGCTGCTATCTGTACAGGTCTCTCTTGAAAAATAGATTTTATCTCAATGAGACTAACCATGTTAAATAATCTGGACTGGCCAGTACCCTGCTGTA